>NC_061809.1:25257833-25577241 GCF_021462225.1 Girardinichthys multiradiatus
CATGAAATAACCGTGGTCATGTCTTCTCTCTAATGTCTTCTGTGCTTCCACTGAAAAGACATCTAAGAAACATGCTAATTACTGCTATGTTCATATGGCCTTGTTGTTACAAAACAAGCCCACATGATCACCCCACACCACCTTGCCTAACAGTTGGCTGAAAATTGTTATGATAGTATGCTGTGTTTACCCCTCTCTAAAGAGTGCCTTTTGCATTATGGCCAAAAATCTCTGCTTTGGTTTTGACACAAAGGTCATGCTTCCATTTTCTTTTTAGATAAAAGAGACTTTCTCCCAGGAACCCTTCCAAACAGACTTGATCATTCTGCTTCTAATAGTATTGAACTGTAACATTTACTCTATAAACTGAAGTCTTTAGAGTCTTAGACAGAGATCCTGGATTTTTAGTCATTTCTTCATGCTTGATGATGTCTTTCCATCCCGGCATTGTTTTAACGAACGGGCTGCCAAAACCCTTGCTTTTAGAAAGGGTGTACTTAGTTTCTCCACACATAGCCTTTTCCATTTTGGCTTTGTTTTTCTTGCTTAATAAATAATTACAGTGTGGAATCTGTTGTGTGTTTTTGCACACTAGAGGTTAGACTGAAAATATTTTAGAACCAAAATAATTTCAAAGATGAGATTCATTCAAAAATTAAATAGTATTAAATAGTTTTTATTATGTCCTGTTCTGTAGAAGCTGAAAGAGGGTGTACTTACTATTCTTCATGATTCTATATAGAGGAAGGAAGATGTTCCCGTTTTTCTACTTAATGTAATGTCTTTTAGCTAATTATGTTTTTTGGCTGAAAATGGGAGAAATAACTGTTCAACTTCTTTAAATGTGCTTTCCGATCAAAAATACAATTAGACGCAAGACATTTTTAGCCTTTATATTATATTTACGTTGTATTTTGCTTTGTTGGGTTGTAAACTGTTTTATGGTAATCCATGGTTTACGTCATCCCCTTGGCAGGGATAACAGCTGTATCAGTCTGCAGTCGTGATTTTCCTCTCTCATCATTCCTGCTGAGTCCCAGCAGAGTGCTTGCTGTGATTAAAACAGATACAATTGAAATCAATTTTTCATTTGCAGCCACTTGTCTATGGCAGGGTTTGCCCTGGTGCTTTGTGGATCACGCCGTAGCGTGAGGCGCCTGATTGCAGATCAGTGCTTACATCCCACCTTGCGTTGTAAATAATGAAGACCTGTATTACACTCTGTAAGCACATCCTGACTTTATGGATGAGGCTGAGATTCTGCAATGACATTAGTGCTGACGGCAGAGTTTGGGCGTATATGGGAGCATCTGTTTTTGGCTGCTGTGCTGTCCAGTTATGTGTTGGCATCTCTCGCTCACTGTCTGCATTGGTTTTCTCTCTTTCTCTGTCCAGAACCTGTTCAACCCAGGACTGTTTTTCCTGTGGACCCTTCAGGTAAAGGCATAGTCTCTGAATGGATAGTGTTTATAACTTCTAGATACAATTTAACTGCTCTTTAACTGTTCTTTCTCCCAATTAAAGGAGCAGAGTACCAGGACATCGAAGTCCACCTGCGCAGACAGAAGTCCGGGTTTGGCTTTCGGGTGCTGGGCGGTGATGAGGCCGGGCAGCCTGTGAGTGTGGAGACACGTGAGAAGGCTCGTATGGCGATGGGTGTGAAACCCTGTCATTTTCTACTCTCTAATCCACTCCACACCAACTGTGTGTACCTAACCCCTGGGAGCGTGATGGCTTGCTACTGATATAACTCAAACATATACAGTGACTTTCAGAAGTATTCACGACCCCTTGAGCTTTTTCACATTTTGTCACATTGCAACCACAAACAGTGTATTTTATTGAGATTTTATTTGATAGATCACAAAATAGTGCAAAATTGTGAAGTGAAAGGGAAAATAAAAATAGAACCTCTAAAATGTAGTAGTAGTAGTATAAAAAAAAGTAGTAGTATAGAATCACATTTGGCCGTTTTTAATGCTAGAGGTTTTTTGGAGTATGTCTTTGAACAGCTTTACAAATTTACAGACTAAAATATTTGCCCATTTTTCTTTGCAAAATACCTTGAGCTCAGTCAGATTGGATATAGAGCTTATATGAAAATTAATTTGATTGGACTTTGACTGGGACATTCCATCATATGAATGTACTTCGATCTAAACTACCTTGTTGTAGCTCTGGCTTTATGTTTGAGATGGTGAACCTCAAGACTCTTCCAGCCTAACATGTTATCTATCCATCAGTTCTGACCAGTTTCCCTGTTCCTGCTGAAGAAAAGCATCTCCTTAGCATCATGCTGTCACTCTGCTGGATTGTTCAGGGTGATTGACCTCCACACAAGAGAGGAATTCACCAAACAGTGCAATGCAATGTCCAGTTTTGCTCCTTAGAATGACATTTATAAATCAATGTGACTCAGGAGATCGTAAAAGACAGTGAAATTGTGCATAAATTGAACTGATTTATTCACAGATAATAAGCATTAGTCAAAATTCTAAACAACTCCATGTGATCCATTCAAACTTCAGTATATTAGAATAAAAATGAAACACTTGCTGTCTGTCCTCTCTCTTGTAATGTGCCAAAATTAACTCCAGCTTTCAGCAGATGGTATTTTTCCACTCTGTATTTATACTGACATTAAATTCCACACAGGTGGAATCTATTTACTAAATAACCAACTTGGTTTCAGTGAATTTTATTTAGAGGTATCAGAGTAAAGTAGATAAATGCATGCCACACTTTTCAGATTGGCATTTGTAAATAACTATGAAAATAGTGCATCACTTTCTATCCATCTCACCGCTACTCAGTGTTAGTCTGTCAGTAACATACAAATAAAATGCATTAAATCTTTAGGTTGTTACATGACAAAATGTGAAAAGGTTCCAGGGACACAAACGTCTGCAAGGAACTGTATGTAAAGTTAGGGAGCTTTACTGATTACTGAATAACAATCACACTAACATCTACTTAATTCAACATCATGGCAAGAATTTCTGTTTTTCTCAAGAGCTGAATCCCATCTGACTCTCTCCGTTTAAATAAAATAAACAGATCCTTATTGGTGCGATCATAGAGAAGAGTCCAGCAGATCTAGACGGGCGACTACGGCCGGGTGATGAGCTGCTGTTTGTGGATGGGATCCCAGTGGTGGGGAAGCCGCACAGATACGTCATCGATCTGATGCATGCAGCGGGGCGGAACGGACAAGTCAATCTGGTCATCAGGAGGAGAGCGCAAGCAGCAGGTAAGAAACCAGACTTTTTATGTAGAATTTTCACTTCCTCTATCTGAGTCATTGCACCAAGTTTTCTCATGTAATGATAAAAAAAATCATGAGTTAATTGTAATGTAATTTTACTGTCCACACCCAGACCTGATTAATGCCAGACCTGTAGAATGAGGAGATTGCTTAAATAAGACCTATCTATTGCAATGAAGAAGGCTAAACCATCCCACAAAGGAACACATTATGCCCCGATCTAAAGAAATTCAGAACAGATGAGAAACAAAATCATTGAGTCAGAAATATGAAGCACAGATCTCTGAACATTTACTCAAAAGCCTTTTTTAAAAAAAAAACACAAATTATGTTTCTGCTCTAAAACAAACATTTCTCTCTCTGATTCCTCAAACCTCTTTACCTCTGCAGCTTTTAACTTTGAGTCTAAGAGGGCATATTCCCCTCCGATATCATCAACACCTTCCTACAAACATGCATGGGCTCTTCTCACCAATTGAACCCTTCCCACTCTGTCCGGCCTCTCTGCCAATCTCTTCCCACCAAAGGCTGCTGTCTGACTCATGCCTGACCTCTTCTGTGACCCCTACTTCCATTCTAATTGTCTGACTCCCACCAGCACTTTACCAAGTGTCAGACTTTGCTCTCTGCACCCAGCTCATACGTCTGCCCACTGCATCAGATTTTGCAAATTTTTGGCTATTATCTTCTTTTTCATTAGAGTGCTTTCCACACTAGAAAACAAGACAATTCAACATGTGGGAGGTAATTACAAATGCTAAATTCTTAATAACATTGAAACCTGTCCATTACTTGCAACATAATATAATTTCTGGTGTCGAACAAACAACAGTTTTGAAGTTTGAAGGGCATTAGAAGTCTCTAGCTGGCTTTTGTTTTGTTGACATTATCTGAGCTTTATTTTAAAAGGACAACACAATCTCTCTTTTTTCACTGGTTTAGTTCAGTTAGCAAAGTGTCAGATTACTACCACACATCGTGTATTTCATGAGGATTTTTAGGCGATAGACCAAACAAAGCAGTGGATACTTGTGAGCAGAAAGGAAAGTAATGTATAATTTTGAAAACCTTTCACAAATAAACATCTGTTTAGACTTTGCCCATTCCTTGCAAAATAGTTCAAGCTCAGACAGACTGGATGGAGAGAGTCTGTGAACATCAAATTTCAAGTCTTGCCACTGATTCTCAGTTGGTTTTAGGTGTAGACTTTGACAAGACCATTCTAACACATGAACATGCTTCGATGTAAATTATTCCATTGTAGCGGTGACCTGCTAGAAGGTAAACATTCGCACAGGTCTTTTTCCAGGATTGTCATTTATTTACCTCCATCCAGCTTCTTATTAACTGACCAGCATCCCTGTTTCTGCTCAAGAAAGTATCCTCGCAGCATGATGCTGCCTCCTCCTTGTTTCACTATTGGGACGGTGGCAGCAAACATGCCTTCACACAAGAGTTATACTTGTCCTGTGATTAGCCTATTATTGTGCTACACCAGCTATTGGTTTCACTGGACTTTATTTGAGGGTATCAGAATAAAAGGGGGGTGAATACAATTGGAAACCACACTTTTCAGATTTTTATTAGTTAATAGTTTTAGAAATGATGCATTATTTCTAGAATCAGCTCTATTTGCTTGTGCACACAAACAAGAATTTTGACTTTGGTTCCGTTCAACTCCCAACTGGATTGCTGTAACTTTGTATGTTTTCTTAATTAGAGTTGACCTCAGTTTGAATATAAATATATAAAAAGAATTGTTAGGAAAGAAACACGTTTTCTTGGTAAATATTTATATAGAGAGAGTTTTTTACAAAAGAGAAAGACATGGTTGATTTAGTGCAAATATGCATGGTATTGATCTGGGCATTCTGACTGTTAAGCCTGGATGAAAAAACTGTTTCTGTGGTGGCTGTTTTTTAAAAAGAGGGCTCTATAGTGCCGACTTGAAGTCTAAACAGTTAGTGTCAAGGATGTGTGGGGTCTCCAGAGACGTTAGCTGCTCCTTTCCTGACCCTAAACCTGTACAAGTCCTGGATGGAGTGAAGGTCAGCCTTGATGACCCCAACTGCAGACCTGATTTTTCTTGCAGTTGTTCTGTTTTGTGGACAGGTCCTGGTTTTTTTTTCCTTCTGTTTCGCATTATTCACTACCCTGTGTTGTTCTAACACAATGAAATACACTGAAGTATTAAAATGTGTTGCAGTTTAAGAGCCAATGCTATTTTTGAAGGCCTTGTAAAGGCAGTTTTAATCTCCTAAACACTCATGGACCCATTAAACAGAAAGGCTAAGATATCTACCTCCCTCTGCAGGTGAGTCGTGTCCAGAAAACAGCCGTAGTCCAGGCTCCGTCTCCAAGCAGCACAGCTCGCCCCACAGCGACTACACATATAGAAACAGCACCGGCACCAACCAGGCTCCCAACACCAGCATAGGCAACGCCACTGCTACTTCAGACGGGACATCCACTACCAACACAAAGCCAAGCGACGTCACAATCAGCAGGAAGGAGAGTGAAGGTTTTGGCTTCGTCATCATCAGCTCGCTCAACCGGCCTGAAACGGTTGCAACAAACAGTGAGTTCATTAGTCGTTATGCAGGCGTTCTACATATTTTCCATGTAAAGTTTTCATGTTTTTCCAGGCTTTTTTTAAACCTTACATTCAAACTAAAATATAAAATACTAAAGTTCTCTAAAATGTATTTAAACAGTGGGTGAGCTTTAGATATGTAAACTGGTAAACAGTTATTTATTGTACTTTCCAGCAGGGGTAACATATTATAGTTTTATTAATGTTGCAGGCAAAATTACTTAATACACATTCTTCTGGTTGTAACTAAAGCCATACCGTCTCTTCCGAATTTTATACTTGCTTGTTCAAACACCACATTTACTAATGTAAGTCCTACATGCCCCGATTTGTTTTTTTTAACTGAAATGTATGATTAAATTTAGACACCTAACAATGGCCAGATGGAGACGGTGACCAAAACCCTGTGGACGTGCCCACTCGTTCAGCTGAAGAGCAGAGATGTTGTTTATAGTGTTATCTGTAGAGACACACACTAGATGATCCCCCTGACTCAAGACCTTCTCTGAGGCCTCTGGAAATCATATCTCCTGCATGTTCATCAGGAAAATAACCGGTCTACCTGCTGTATTTCCTCTTTCCAACATTTGACTCTGTGGTTTAGTTTTAGCTCCTGACTGCTGTTTTGCTACTTCATCCATCCATCTTCTCATCTCTCCATACTCTTTCACATGAAGCAGTGGTAGAATTGGTTTGTTCTGTTTGGAATCTGTAGTGCGGACCGGTTTTCGGCATAACTTGCCCTATTTTAGGAACAAGGTCCTGTCTGGAGCTAATCACTTCTGCCCTACTTTCACTTGCACGCTACTTCTGTGCGAATGTCAACTGGTGTAAGCAGCAACACTGCGAAATAAATTGTAGACTATAATCTGAAATAATAGCTGTTTTGATTTAGTCTTAGTCTTAGGGTATAATAAATTAATTTTAGTGTAGTAGGTAATTTATTTATGTTTCTTATGGTAGATAATTTGGCAAAAATCCAGAGTATCGTATCCTTTTTAGTGCACTTCCACTCTTATGTCCCTCAATTGACCCTTCGCTAAGCCCAGCCCCCCATAGTTACTGTTGCTATGACTGGCAAGCATTACTAGCCGCCCACAGCAGCTAGCAATGGATTTCACAGTGATTTCAGTGAAAGATATTCTGAAGGAAACCGCTTTAAATTTCTGGAGTAATGTCACGGAAATATCAGACAGGACTAGACAGAAAGATAATAAAGTAATATATTTACTTACCCTGCAATGCAAAAACATTGTTGTTCCTTTTTATGTTTGTTCTGTATGTCAATTATCAAGACGTGGACTGAGTCATGGCTGAGTCTTGAAATAGAAACGGTGAGCCCTTGCTTCGATTTTTATGTCCTCTTCATCAACTTTACTCCGCTCACAAATGACATCGTGAATGTAATTTTCATATGCATATTGCAGTCCTTTCTGTCTAGGCCTCCCTGATGTTTCCGAGATTACATTACTCCAGAAATTTGAAACAAGTTCCTTCGGAATATCTTTCACCAAAATCACTGTGAAATCCATCACAATATGTGGGCGGCTAGCAATGCTTGCCAGTCATAGCAACAGTAACTATGAGGGGCGGGGCTTAGCAAAGGGTCAATTGCGCGTTCCCGTTGATGGGTTCGAGTGCGTAGCGTACAAGTGGTCTTTTCGCCCCGCCCCGAAATATATTACCCAAAATCTATTGCTGTATGTGACTTTTTGAGCAATAACCAATCACAACCATCAATGTAATCAACCCTCAAATCAGAATAATAAGAACTGCCTAAAGTTCAGACAGCAAGCCGATAATATAAATTTTTTTTACTGGTTTTCCAGGCTCAACATTGTAAGACACCACCGGCTTCAAGGTGATTCTGGGCAGAATCAAATTACCTTTCGAACAAACGGTGGCACCGCGGCGAGAGTCTGGTGTATGAGCCTCCATCAGTTCCTGCGCTTTTTTCTCTTCAAAACAATTGCTTGTTGCAGTTTTAAAATAAGTTTTAGCAGAGACTGGAAAAACTGCGACAGGACCTGCTATTTTTGATGTCACAGTTACGGCGCATAGTTGCAACTTGATGACGTAACCCCTACTCTCCCAATTCTCCAGTTTTGCATGCTTGTAACCTGCGCAGTTTACCCCCTACTTGCACTTTTACAAAGTACACATTTTACACAGGGGTGTATGGTGTAGTGTGGGTATTGGGCCAGTGCCTCCAATGTGTTTTAAAGTCCAAAGACACGCCACATGCCGGTGCTGCCGATACGCCTTTCCCTCTAAAGCCTTGTTTACCTTCAGCTTTGTTTGTGTCTTTCTTCCCTAGAAGTTTTTTTCATGGTCATACCCACTGCAGATATATCTGCTTTAAATCCATGGTGTAAAACTAGCACTGAATTTGCTTTTGGAAAAGTGTGTAGAAAATCTGGAAGTAGTTGACTAAAAGTGAAGCGGGTCTCTGTCTAGTTTATCAATAATACAAACCCTCTCACTGCATGTCAGTCACACACATCTTCACTGTGCTGCTGTGAGCATCAGCTCTTCGCCCACATGCATGAAAATATCCTGGGTTTCTTACGTAAGCATGCAGTGAAAAGCAAAATGAGAGAGGCAGAGACACATTCAGTCATTCAGGCAGTGAGATTTATGCAGGCAGGGACAGGAGCAATCCTTCAATCTGCTGCTGCTGTTTCGAGTACATATTCACCTGCATCTCCATCCAAAACCAACAGCTGTGCCCCATAAAATCGGCCGCATCATCGAGGGCAGCCCGGCCGACCGCAGCGGGAAGCTGAAGGTTGGAGACAGGATCCTGGTGGTCAACGGCCAGTCCATCGTCAGCATGCCGCACGCCGACATCGTCAAACTGATCAAGGATGCGGGCCTGAGTGTCACTCTGAGGATCATCACGCAGGAAGGTGAGAAAACATGGACACACACAAACAGGTAGACAGGTTAGTTTGGACATTCAGGAAATATTCTTCTAGCCTGCAGATTCTCTTCATCTTTTCCAGTTACTCCATTTAGCCCAGCTCCTCTCCACTCGGACCGCTTTACAAGTGTTCCCATTATTGTTTTTTCCACAACGGTACCTACTTTTGTCGTCCCTGCTCCTGAGCAGGTACGACCAGGGCTGGAGCGGGCCAAACTGAAATATAATTCTACTATTTACAAATCATAACCCATGCCTGAAGGCTGAAAGAGAAAGGATACCATGTCGGCTTTCCGAATGCAGGCGGCGCGCTGTATTTAATAACATCCTAAATCAGCTGCAGGAGGAGGGAGCAGGCAGAGAGCAGCTGCCTGTAATCAGACTGCCTGCATTGGATTATCGGATCAAGGCAATTTCCATGCCGAGTGGAATGGAGCCACGCTGTCTAAAAATGTTTCTTTAACGTTTCTTTAAAACTTCTAAACATTATTCCTTAGAATCCACGGCTTCTCTCTCACTATAGTCACAAACCTTCACTGTTTTTTAAACAATCCTTGTAGTTTGAGTCTCAGATAATCGAGCTTTTCAAAAGGAGTTTTTCACAAAAAACATGTACCTGGTCACAAACATACATTCCTAACAGGCTTAAAGTTTACTATGTGACACGCTTTTCCCACAAATGCAAGCTAACGTGCAGGTCGCACAACGCATGCTCGCCGACCAGATACTGAGTGTGGAGCGGACCAACCCGGACTCCTTAGTAATCGTCGTTGGCGACTTTAACAAAGGTAATCTGACCCACGAACTCCCCAAATATAGACAGTTTATAAAATGTCCACCATCAGAGACGCTTATCACGCCGTCCCACGTGCTGCACTGGGCCAATCCGACCACATCATGGTCCACCTGATTCCTGCATACAGGCAGAAACTAAAGCTCTGCAAACCTGTTGTGAGGACGACAAGGAAGTGGAGCAGTGAGGCTGTGGAGAATCTCCAGGCGTGTTTAGGCTGTACAGACTGGGATGTGTTCAGGACTACTACCAACAGTCTGGACAAGTAGACAGAGGCTGTGACTTCCTACATCAGCTTCTGTGAGGACAGCTGTGTACCATCATGCACCAGGGTGAGTTACAACAACGACAAACCCTGGTTCACAGCTAAACTCAGAAGGTTAAGACTGGATAAGGAAAAGGCCTACAGGAGTGGGGACAAAGACATATACAGAGAGGCCAAGTACAAGTTTGGCAAGGCAGTGAAAGAGGCCAAACGACTGTACTCTGAGAAGCTCCAAAACCAGTTCTCAGCCAACGACTCTACGTCTGTCTGGAAAGGTCTCAAGCAAATCACCAACTACAAGCCGAAAGCCCCCCACTCCATCAACGACCGACGCCTCGACAACGACCTGAACGGGTTCTACTGCCGCTTTGAAAGACAAAGGGACAGTCCTGCAACCATCCCCCACGACGCCCCCCAACAGCTGCAGCCACAATCCACCACCCCCACCTCCCCAACCTCAAGAGGGGCCTTGGCACCTCCAACCCCCACCCTGAAGTTCCCCCCCACCAGCCCCCTACCCACGCCGAGGACGGCTCTTTCCATCCAGGAGAGGGATGTCAACAAACTCTTCAGGAGACAGAACCCCCGGAAAGCTGCTGGACCGGATTCTGTCTCACCAGCCAGCCTGAAGCACTGCGCTGATCAGCTGTCTCCAGTCTTAACAGACATTTTTAACACCTCACTGGAGACATGTCATGTGCCAGCCTGCTTCAAGTCCTCCACCATCGTCCCTGTTCCCAAGAAGCCAAGGACCACAGGGCTTAATGACTTCAGACCCGTCGCCCTGACCTCTGTGGTGATGAAGTCCTTTGAGCGCCTTGTGCTCTCACACCTAAAAGACATCACCGACCCCCTCCTGGACCCCCTGCAGTTTGCCTACAGAGCCAACAGGTATGTAGACGATGCAGTCAACCTAGCCCTTCACTTCATCCTCCGGCACCTGGACTCCACAGGAACCTACGCCAGGATCCTGTTTGTGGATTTCAGCTCTGCCTTCAACACCATCGTCCCAGTTCTGCTACAGGAGAAGCTCTCCCAGCTGAGTGTGCCCGACTCCACCTGCAGGTGGATCACTGACTTCCTGTCTGACAGGAAGCAGCGCGTGAGGCTGGGGAAGCACGTCTCTGACTCCCTGACCATCAGCACCGGTTCCCCCCAAGGCTGTGTTCTCTCTCCTCTGCTCTTCTCCCTGTACACCAACAGCTGCACCTCCAGTCACCAGTCTGTCAAGCTTCTGAAGTTTGCGGACGACACCACCCTGATCGGACTCATCTCTGATGGTGACGAGTCTGCGTACAGATGGGAGGTGGACCATCTGTTGGACTGGTGCAGCCAGAGCAACCTTGAGCTCAACGCTCTAAAGACAGTGGAGATGGTTGTGGACGTCATGCAGAACCCAGCCCCACCTGCCCCCATCACCCTCTGTGACTCCACAATTGACACTGTGGAATCTTTCCGCTTCCTGGGAACCATCATCTCCCAGGATCTCAAGTGGGAGCCAAACATCAGCTCCCTCATCAAGAAAGCCCAGCAGAGGATGTTCTTCCTGCGGCAGCTGAAGAAATTCAACCTGCCGAAGACTATGATGGTGCACTTCTACACAGCCATCATTGAGTCCATCCTCACCTCCTCCATCACCATCTGGTACGCCGCTGCTACAGCCAAGGATAAGGGCAGGCTGCAGCGTGTCATTCGGTCTGCTGAGAAGGTGATTGGCTGCAGTCTACTGTCGCTCCAGGAACTGTACACCTCCAGGACCCTGAAGCGGGCAGGGAAGATTCTGGCTGATCCCTCCCACCCCGGTCACAGACTCTTTGAGACTCTCCCCTCTGGCAGGAGGCTGCGGTCCATCCGGACCAAAACCTCACGCCACAAGAACAGTTTTTTCCCATCTGCCACCAGCCTGGTTAACAAAGCCCGGAAACCACCCTGACACTCTCCCTTTCCCTCCCCCTCCCCCCCCCCCCTTTTTTTTTTTGCTGACAGGACACCTGTAACCTGTAACTCTATGCGTTACATTAACGCTCAGCTTGGACTCCTGCTTTACTTGCACAATGATCACCTGCACTGTTGTATTGCTCTTGCATCTTATACTGCTCTATATTTACTCTCACTCACTTAAAACTGTGCACATATATTTATATTATATTGTAGATATATTTATACTGTTTAATTTGTATTGTATTGCACCGACTACGCCAAAACAAATTCCTTGTATGTCCAAAAACGTACTTGGCAATAAAGCTTTTCTGATTCTGATTCTGATGCAGAAATGGGACAGAAATTGACATTATATTAGGATTAAAGACATGATAAAAGACAATTGTGACACAAAATAAGCATATTTTGTTAAATTTAGCAAATCGCCCGGAAATTACATGAAAAGGGTGAGCGTCAATGATTAACTGTTCAGGTAGAAGTCAAGTTGCGTTAAAAACAGCGATAATATGGTGAAACGGTGCATTGCTGGTGATGGCAGCAATACTACGACAGCAGCCGTTAGTCTGCACTACTTTCCTGAAGTGAAGGGGATCAGAACTGGAAAACCGACGAGGGACAGATGGGCTGGTCCTAGCAAGCACAGCCAGTTGTGATCGGAGGACTTCTAGGGAAACTGCTTCCAACAAGAAACCTCTGAATGTGCATAGAAATTATGCCAAAGGTCGGAATATTTTACAGATGAAGGAGAATGTTGAAGCAGATGCTAGAGCCACGTTGTTCAGTGCATCTGATGTGAAAAGGTTGCTGGCCCCAACATATAAGGAGCTGTGCCCAAAACTTGTGCCATGCCACCTGATGGCAGCTGACTTTCTTCTTTCTCTGCTGCATCTCTCTCTAATAGTAAGTGAAAAATATCTAAAGAAACATCAGATTCTTCTCTACTGTCTGTGTTGTCAGCCATTGTGGCATCAGTCAGCTGAGTAAAGTTACACTCCTCAGTCAACGTCCGTTAACTCTTGATGCATACATTTAAAATTTAGTTGCAAGTTTTACCTTTACGTCTAAAATGGTCCCTGTGATATAAGTGTGATAAAAATCTTTACTATTTATTTTTTATTCCATTTTTAACATAGGAATTCCTGATTTATTGGATGGAAAAAACACAAAATATGCAATATTTTACAAAATTAGGTAGCAAAGTAAAATACTTGGGATGAGGCTAGTACAGCTGTAGCCAGGCTACTAATGTATAGCAAAGCGGGTATTTCTTAACACCTTTTTACCCCAAGGTCCAAAATGGTTCTTTTCATAAAACTTTTCTTAATATGTTCACATCTCATCACATTACAGCTCCAGACTTTAGTGTATTGTATTGGGATTTTATGTGATAGGCCCTTGCTTGTACTAGTCCATAAATTGTGAAGTGGACACACATAGATTCATCAAAACAGTGCAAAACGTGTTGCTTCAATATGTATTCAGATCCCTTTGTGCTGATACCCCTTAAATAAAATTAAGTCCAATTAGTAGAATTCAGAAGTCTCTTAATTAGTAAAAGGAATGAACCAGCTTCTTTGTCACTTCCTTGTTCCTATTTTAAAATAAATCTAAATAAATCTGGGCTGTGGATCTCTGCAGCTCCTCCAGGGGTCCCACGGGCCTCTTGGCTGCTTCTCTGATTAATGCTTTCATTATGCAGGATGTCAGTTTGGGTGGACAGCAGCATCTAAATGGGTTTGAATTATGGATTAAACAGAGCTCTGAGATGTTGGGATACTGTTGAAGAACCTAACCTTGCTTTAAACTTCTGACATGTCTGCTGTGTTCCTTGGTCTTCATGATGCTGTTTGTTCTCTAACAAACCTTTAAGGCTTTCACAGAACATCTGTATTCACGTCTGAGGGTAATTGATTGTTCTGGATGTTATTTAAATGTTTTCCAAGTAAGAGAAATACATGACCCACGTTTTAGATTTGTTTTTTTAAATTTTGCATAATTTTCTTTTTACGTCCCATTGATGCCCCAGTTTGTTTGTCTGTTGAAAATCCCAATTTAAAACTTTTTATCAACAGGTTTGTGGATATAAAGTGACTCTTGTGTTCTTCACCCAGCAATAGTCTTGATCCTATTGCAGTGGAATTATGAGTCCAAGGCGTAAACACAACTAATTAGTGGCTCTATTTAATTAGTGCTCTCCTCCAAGTGGAAAAATTAACAATTAATCAAATATCGCCATCATAATTTTTTCTGGTCCAGTCAGATTTATAAAGGTGTTTTGATATCTTTCAACTCACAATTGTAATTTTTACAGCTCCTGTTTTAAATCATTTCCAGCATCTGTTTTTAGCATAAAGCTGTACTAAAGTCAGTATATACTATCTGAAGACTCAAAAAGTAAATATAGTATTTTCAAAGGACTGAGATTTGGTATTTATACCTGGAACTGGCTCCAAATGAGGAACAAAAGGGCTAAATTTTCACTATGCTGCCCCCTGGTGGCCACAATGAAGATGCGCAGTAAAGATCTTGCAGTATTTCCGCTTATTTAGTGGTTCTTTTTGGCTCGCAGAGCTCAGCAACCCTCCGTCAGCCCCAACCTCAGAGAAGCAGAGCCCCATAGCGCAACAGCACAGCCCAAAGGCCCAGCCCAACACCGCAGCCTCCCAGTCCAGTCAAGCACCAGCAGAAATGTACTTCTCTGCTGCTCAGCCCAACCCAGCACCCCATCAGAGCCCTGTGACCCAGCTTCCTGTTCCTCCACCTCAGACCTACACCCATGATGGCAGGTAGGATGTAGTTAATAGATATTCCAGACTGTAAACAAATTGTTTTTGCTGATTTTATTTGTTCCTTTATGAATACACCTAAAACCAGATATTTACATACACTGTACAAAAGGACATGTTTATTCTCACTGTCACTGTCTCACGATAGTTTGCTGGAATTTTGGCCCATTCCTCCTGACAGAACTGGGTCAGGTTGTAACAGTAAGCCACCCTGCTCACACAAACCTTTTCCCACCTTTGCCCACAAAGTTTCTAAGGAATTGAGATCAGGGCTTTGTTAAAGCTTCTCCAGAACATTGACTTTGTCGTAGTAATGCTTTATGCTTAGGACCAGTGTTCATTTGGAAGCTCTATTTGTGCTGAAGCTGTAACTTCCTGGCTGACGCCTTGAGATATAGCTCCTTTTTAATGATTTCATCTATTTCGTGACACAGCCTGACACTGCCACCCTCTTATTAGCAGTTGGGATGATGTTCTCAGGTTTGCAAGATTCCCACATTTTCCTTAAAATGTAAAGGTGGTCATTCTGTTTCATCAGACCACAGGACATGCGTCCAAAGGTTGAGATTATTTGTAAACTGTCATCTGTTTTTAAATGTTACCTTTGGAGTACCAACGTTTTCCTCGCAGAGTGGACTGTCACCCCTGGTCAATGCTAACACTCTAACCAGCATCTCCTGTTGCTTTTGTTCTGGGGTTGAAACATTAGACACCAATTTTTCAATTTGAAGAAAGTAAAAATAATAATTTTGGAATTTAGCAAATGGAAATAATTTCAGTAATCCTTACTGACCGAAGACAGGAAAAGTTTAGTATGATTTAATGTTGGATGGTGAGTTAAAAACAACATATAATATGTATTTATATACAGCGTATGTGAACATCTGATTTAAACTGTAGACTTTCGTTATACATCATTTCTGCTATTCTGTATATTTTCTCTTTTTTGCAAACTAAAATGTCATCTTCACTCTCCATCTCCACTCTCTTTTTTTCCCCACTTGCTTTTTGATATCACTGCACTTTTAGAGAGTACTAAATCATTTATGTTAGATGTATAGCTTCTTTACAAAAGTCTGTTAAATATTTCACCAAGAACTACAGTCTTAAACTGTCACTGAGATTTTTATTAACTTTTGATGGGTTTTTGCTTTGAAAAAAGGCTTAATTTCCTGAATTAAGTAATTTTTTGCCGCTTTGCATCAAAAATAGATAATGTTCCCTGTCCAAAGGTAATATATGTCTGTCTTAGAGGTCTTCCTTCAGTCTGGGGTGTCTGTTAGTTACAGATCTGAGGTGAAGGCCAGACAAGACGTTAAACCAGATATCAGACAGCCTCCTTTCACGGATTACCGGCAGCCACCGGTGGATTACCGGCACCCTCCTGTGGCGGATTACAGGCAGCCACCCACACTGGACTACAGACACCCACCGCTGCTCGATTACAGGCCATTTGCCATCCCAGACTACAGGATGCCTCCAGTTCAAGTAAGAAGGCTCTTTTCTCTCTTTTCTCACATAATGGATTTTTGATGCAGATTCTTCTCAAAACTATAGCCACTTAAAGATTAGTTTATCGATATTTTTGTCTTAAGCATTTTAAATGAAAATGACGGTAAAGAGCAAGCTTATCCCAAATAATAGGATTTATAGCATTTTGGTCCATTTTATCTGTTTTTAAATAAAAAATCTCAAATCTGATCACAAGTTCTTTGCATTATTAACTCTAAAGACATCAGTTTTGTTGTTTGGGTTTGGGATCAGGCTGTGTTTTTCCCGTTTCCGCATCCCACCACCAGTTAAAGCAAAAGCAACAAATTAATTGAGAATCTAGTGCAAAGTGTTTATCCCAGCACAGATTTCTTCTGTTTTTTTTTCACATCAAACTAATTTTAATATCAGCGGCTGATATCAGATACAAAAAGCTGTCTAAACCAAGCTGGGCCTGGTTAAAAATATAATCGCTGACAACATGAAGTAGGCTAAAAGATGTCAAAAAAACAGCATAATATGCCCTGATCTGAAAACATTCAGGAACAGAGGAAAAACACAGTTACTGACATCACTCATTCTGGAAACTGTTGGAAAGCCACGTCTGAGGCTTTGGGACTCCAGAGAACCACAGTGAGAGCCATTATCCACAAATGGAGAAAACATGGAACTGTGATGAACCTTCCCAGGAGTGGCCAACCTACCAAAATTACTCCAAGAGTGCATCAAAGTCACATCCAGGAGTTCACAAAAGGATACAGAACAACACCTAAAGCGCTGCAGGACTCACTTGCTTCAGTTAAGGTCAGAGTTCACGATTCAACAATAGGAATGAGAGAATGGGCAGAAAGTGCATCCTTGGGAGAATTCAAAGACCAAAACCACTGCTGACCCAAGGTGTTCAGGGTGTTTATTTTTCACACAGGGGGCCAGATTGCTTTGGGTAGGTTTTTATCTTAATAAATAAAATCATTATTTGAGAACTGATGTTTTATTTATTCAAATTAACTCGGATATAAAACAGTATTGTGTTCTAAAAGGTTTAAGAAGTTAAAAAAGCGACATTTTCCTGCCAGAGTTGGTGGAAATCAATCACTTCAAAGTGTGCTTTTTAAAATGTCTTCTCAATGTTTGAGGAGATAATATAACTAATTTAAACACATGTAATAAATACATTTCTGTGATTACAGCCAGAATCATATTTTGAGCCAAATTAGCCTTTCAGAACAGTCTATTTAAAATCTGATATGTCTGAGGATGAGGATTTGGCACTAATTTTAACAGCAGAGAAACATATTTCATTGGTTTTGAAGGAAATGTGGTAAATGGGGCAGCATGACTCATTGCTAGAGAAACGCATTATTTTGGCCAATAATCATTATTCATAATATTTTCCTCAGAAATACCAAATAAAAAATACCTGCCTCTTTTCTACAGGTCCTCTGCTTGGTGTCCAAACAACAAAATTTTCAACTCATCTGTCTAAAGAAAAAGATACAAAAAGTCCTGTTTTCTCTTGCAAACTTTAGTCTGGCCTTCATGTTTTTCTCGGAGAGCAACGGTTTTCTTCTTTCACTCCAATAAAAGTTAAACTCATAAGAAAATAGCCTGTAAGCAGGTTTTATACATACTGTTAAGCCAACATTTCTGTATTAAAATGTTTTTAGCAATATAAACTTTCTTGTTTTCATTAGCTGTAAGCCACAAATCATCATATTAAAAAGAAATATCTAAATTAATCTACATAACGTTTTTAACTTAGTGAGTTGAGTTACTGAAATAATAGGCTAATTGAATAATAGGCTAATTTATTGAGATGCATCCATAAACTACTAGTATTCCAGGCTAGTTAGACAAAGATGTCTCTTTGTCTAACTCAGGTGTCTGCAACCTCCCTCAGTACAGCTAAAAAAAAACCCTGTTTAGAGCTGGAAATGTTGAGACTTTTAGAAAAAAGATAACTCATAATTTCTTATAACCCATTTACATATAGTAGATATTTGTCTTTTTTCTAAGAACCACCATTTTACTTCTATTTGTAGATTTCACAATATAGAACAACAACAAAACTTGCAAAAAGAGAATATGTTTTTCTTCTACGGGATGTTGATATTTGTGGAAAGATTTTACTGATTCTGCTGTGGAAATTCAGAGCAATTATTCCATGAGAAAACTGGAAAAACCACAAAAAAAAAAACTGCATGTTATTACATCTATCTATAAAAACATTAGTTGGTTCTTTATCATTTTTAGCTTAAGTTATTAAAGCCCATTGTTGATTTGTCACCCTGAATACAAGTTTTGTGTGACATTTTAAAACAAACCCAAAAGCATATTTTCTAATAGACTATCCACTTAAAAAAAATAAAAATGTAGCAATAATTGTAACATCCTTTTCTTTAAAGAACTGCTCTACTGACAACATATTGCAAAAGTTGCATTCACATACAAGAAGACATACTAGGACTAAACCTAGAACAGTTATTAGTGTTACTATTTGCACTGTCATATCGCATTTATATTCTTTGTTTGTCCTTCTATAAAAAGACTAAAAAGAAAAATATGAAACATATTTGTGAATATTTTGATTCTGTTATATAGAAACTAAGACAAAGAGGAGAATATTGAACTATAACCAATGTATTCCTGCTAAAAATAAAGAATAACCTAATAATAATAGTAATAATAAGGTATGTGTGGTGTTTTCTCCTGTTAATCACTGCATGGACTGAGCAAGATTTTCAGCAGCTGCCATGTCTGAACCATCCACTGCTCACCGATACGCTGGATGGTGCATGTATGCAGTAGTTGGGGGGTGAAAGAGCTCTGAAGGACATGCAGATCACAGCTAACATTATTTACATGAGCTAAAAATAGCACATGGAAAGTTTCCAAACAATTCAAATGTGAACCTTTTAAACCTTGCAACAGAAATTGGCAGAACCCATCACATTTTATGAAACATAACAGGGAAGACCTTGTGGATGGGCAGGTAACAGGTGTTCCAGCGGAATATGCTACCTGACTGACGGAGGATTCAACGATGTAGCTCAGTACATCAGAACACCGGCTCACACCTTCTGTAATTATGTTACTGGGCTGGCAGCGGTTCATTACACATCCACCAGAATTTAAAAAGCAAGTTATATTGCAGGCAATTAACGCAGCCAAACTGAGCGTTCCACAGACCACTTATCTGCCATTTGTGGCGAGCGGCAGAAAAATCCCAGCTCATGCAGTCATGGACTTTCATATCGGTAGTAGCAAGAGTTTGCTGGAGGTCAAATGATGACATTTTGGAGTCACTGGAGACTTCCTTTAGCATCTTGTTGTTTGCTCTCATGGTAAACCTGCTTGGAAGAGCAGACTTGGGATTGTTGGCAGCTCTTTTCAATGTCCTCCATTTGAAGACTATTTTCTAAACAGTCAAATGGTTGATTTCAAATTTTTTCTAGACCTTCTTAAACCCATTACAGGATTCATAAACTGCAACAACCTTCTTTCTAAAGGCCTCAGATAGCTCTTTGGATCCCACCATGGTGTTCACTCTTACCTCTGATTTTAATCTCTACAGTAGTAAATGTTTAGGTCTTGAAATCTGCAAACACAGGGCGGTATCTATCCTAATCTTGCTATAAACTATCAAAAAATTGACTTAATTTCAACTAATATATTATGTTCCAAGGTGAATAAAAAATAAAACTGAAAACCCAACAAATGTATTAGATGTTAAGGTGTTTTTGTAACTGCATTATTAATTTTCCTAAAAAAAAGAACTAAGAAATTGTTTTGATCCAACTGGATGCAAATGGGGAACATTCCCTTAACAGTTCCCATGTTTACTTGTACAAATATTATTCATAGTTTTCAATTGTTTTAGTTTCCCAACATCCTTCAGAGTATTTCCTGCTGTGATCGTCTACTTCATCCTGTTTATGTACAAACACAGAACTGAATCTTACTGTGTCTGATGGGGACTTGTTTCAGCTTTCGCAGGACTTCGACTACTTCACAGTGGAGCTGGAGAAAAGTGTGAAGGGCTTCGGTTTCAGCATCCGAGGGGGGCGGGAGTACAAAATGGACCTGTTTGTCCTACGGCTGGCGGAGGACGGACCGGCCATCCGCAACGGGAGAATGAGGGTAAGCTTAATGATTTTTTTTCTTGCTTTTTGACAAAGCTGTAGTCCCTCTTTAAAGGTTAAGCTCCTTCCTATCATTCCGGATTACATGGCGGTTACTCAGTGTAATTGCGTGATGCTATCAAAGCTGCTGCAGCAACTTTTCCCATGTCATATTAAAACCTCAGGGTTTTCTCCTCCCATATTTCTGAAACTCATCTCTCCTCTACATTTAGCTTGGCTTAAACCATACTGAGTGTCTCCACAGCACCTTAAAGTTGCGCAGAGTTTATAATGCTATAAAAGACACAGAGCCACTCAAGATACAGCTGTTGAATTGACTTATCGGGCTCCATCTCTGGTCTGTACATTTCCTGATTTATTGCTGCTGCAATATATCAAAACCTTCTCTGCAGCTTTTTTTTTCTATCAGTCAACCAACTCAACCCTCTGCTCTCTGCTTCCTTTTCTTGTATGTTTTACAGCTTTTACGCTGTGGGCTGATGGCCCCGGTATGATCTACATTGCTTATCTGTAATGAACCTGTCAAAGATAATGTGTGCAAAATGTCCCCAAGGGACAACTCTCCCTCCTGGATGGTGCAGTCAACACAGTCCACCGAGTCTGGAGGGAGGGTAGGCTGGCAGAGAAGGAGGAATCCCTCTGGGGGGCTACTTAAAGTCAGCTCACAAGCTGCTGTGAAATATGATCATGCAGTAATATGCACCATATTGAGAAAAAAGTGAGGAGTTGTCCTCAAAGATACCAAAAAAACATTTTGACAGTTAGAAAATTGGAGCTTAGCACCAACAAGGGAATTCCCAGTGTCCATCCATCCACTGTCTTCAAGATCAAGATTGGATAATAGGTACCTCACACTGAAACAACCCCACTGGGGTAAGTGCTCCACTGGCTTTTTTTGATGCGGAGGAGCAACAGCTTCACTCCGAGATCCTCACCGTTTATCTAAGGCGCATTACAGCCACCCTATGGAGGAAACTCATTTCAGCCAATTGGAATTTGTCCTTTTTGTCATGATCCACATCTTATGACCAAAGGTGAGGGTCGAAAAGTAGATGGACCGGAACATCGAGAGCTTCCGTTATTGGATCAGCTCTTTCTTCAGTACGGCAATGACCATTACAAGCAGCTCCAGCATCATTGCAGACGAGGCCTCAAAATCATGTTCTGCGTTGTCCTACCACCACTAAAGAACAAGACACTTCAAATACTTTGCTTCAGACAGAGACTGACCCCCAACCTGGAGCTAGCAGTCCAGTTTTTTTTCCAGATGTGAACCATGGCCTCAGACTCAGAGGAGCTGACTCACATCTAACCCTCTTCGCACTCGGCAGCCAACCGTGCCGGATCATGCAAGGGTCATGGCTTGAAGACATCAACATCATTCTCGAAAAGCAACGAGGTTCCCACACTGGACACCTCTCCTGCTCTCCACAACAATTCCCTGAGATCCTGTGCATAAAAACTACTACAAGATTAATAAGGGGCAGCACAGGTGGAGTCCAACATGCACAAGAAACAAGCTGTACTTTGTGGGGACACTGTGGTAACCCTTCTCCAGATCCAGAAAACCCGTGAGGACCGGGCAACCAAACTGCCTGCCCATCTAAGCAACTCCACAACCTAAACCAAATCCACAGTGCTCCTGAATCTGACACGCTACAGGTGTTGTCCCAGTCCGCCATGGGACATTAAAGAGGCATGTCAACCATGTCAGTCCAACATGATCCAGAGCCTTCAGCATCTTTGGGCGAATCTTCTCCAATTCAGAGATCCATAAAGGGTCCTTCCAACGCCCAACACCAGAAGACACCCCTCCTCCCCCAACCGAAGACGGCTTCTTCTTTTCAAGATAGCAGAGGTTTTCCAAAACGTTGTTGAAACCAAAGAAAAGTCCTTCATAGCTTCTCTGAATTCTTCTTTCAAACATGTTTTGTTTCTGCAGCCTCAGAAGTCAAATGTTCAACAGACATTAAAACTCATATTCCATGATTTCATCGGTTCTGTCATGTTTTTTCACAGCGATTGAAATAAATATTTCTACATTCTTCCGAGAACTCTCTCCCCTGTGACAAAGATTTTAACTCCGTTGGTTCCTAAAGTCTGAAGAACACTGGCATCTTGGGCTTTATTACCCTGTTGTCGTGTACATTGGCCTCCTGGATGAGTGGTTGATGCCCTCTTAGAGTAATTATGGTAGGCCAGCCACTCCTGGGAAGGATCACCACTGATCCATGTTTTCTCTATTTGTTAGTAACGGCTCTCGCTGTGGTTATCTGGAGTCAGACTGTTAGATGGCTCTCATTTGGTCATGATGAGTTGCTTTTTGTCATCTGCTAGTCTACTTCATGTTTTCAGTCAGTTGTTTTTTGTGATTTCCTGATTTTACCAGTTGAGCTTAGCTGTTTCTAGTGAAACTGTACACAGCTTTCCAAAAACACGCAGCTTAGCAGCAGTAACTAGCTGCTGGTTTTACTGCAGTCCTCTAGGCTGTTATGCTGGGTGCAGAGAAAACCAGTCTGCTTTTAATTTCAGTAAATTAGAGAAACTGGGTTAAAGCATTTGTGGCTGGCTGTCATTTTGGGTTTTACTTATGCTTTAAGACACTGAGGGGTAAAAAAGAGGAATTTTATTTTTTTTTAAAGACCCAAACTGCTCAGTCAGACTGTTTTGGGTTTAAGTGGCAGAGCAAATAATCACTGATAAAATTTCTGCAGATTTTACTACTGCTCTAAGATGTTTTTATAATAAAACCCACTTAATTTTCATGTCATCAAAGTTCATCATTTGCATGCTCTTTATTCAACTTGTATTTCCCTTTTCACTGAGATGAAAATTGAGATTGCTCTGCTGTTTGGAGGTCAGGATTAATGAGCAAATAGTCTGGCCTTCCTCCCCTTATCCGCCTCACTCCAGACTGCCGTAATGGCACCTAATATTCCCCTTCTGTCCTTTGAATCGATCCCCCTCCTGACTTTTAAATTGCTCTGAACATTACAGGATGAGATTTGTTAGCATAATTGTGCTTCATGCTTTGTCCTGTTGTCCAATGAATCCCTCCCTTTAGTCATCCTCAGAGCCTAGAGGTGTCTTTTATTGAGTTTATGCTCGGGTGCATCGGGGACTGCTCCCACATAGCAATAACTATATTCAGATGATATTTTCATTGGATGTTAACCAAGATGCTGCAGGTATTGGCAGTTGTGTCACCAGGTGGGGTCCCCCTTATAAATATGCTGCTGCCCTCTGGCCAGAAAGTCTTTAATGCATAATAGTTTTACATTAATTTAAGGAAGAGACCTTAAGAGATTTTAGTTAGTCGCAACATTTGTTTTAATTTAATCAGATACGTTTTATTTTATTATCCCTGTCTGATCACACCCAATTTATTCATTGATTTGTCTTAATTCCATGTATTTATTTATGAAAATACATAAAGCTTTTGTTTTTTCAGTGTGCCACCCCAAGACCACAGGTATGCCCCACCTAGCAGCCCCACATGTGCTTCAGGCTGGTATTTATTAGGGGGCAATAATATGCTTTTATATTTCTAGACAAAATGAAGTTAAATGATTTTATTTGACCTCTTTTTAGGGAGCTAAATGATAGCAGCATCACGTACCTTGAAGGGAAAGTAATGCAGTGCAGTCCCAGTGCAGCTTTTCTCCATCTGCACAGTTTTCTTTTTGTGTTTTTTCTATTTGTGTCAGTTTCCAATAATTTCACCACTCTGGATCCGATCACAGAGGTTCCATTTCCTTCTTTACATCCTATTTTTGGACCAGATTTTACCTTCATCTTTCATCCCTTAAGAAAAATCGCAAAACAGAAATATTTATAAACTAGTTTGTCTCTCAGACTTCTACTCAAGACAAGAACTACATAAACATTTTCCATAATATTGTTTGATTGTTCTACACATCCTGCGCATTTTCCAGTGGTTTAAAATTTCAGTCATCCTAATTTTTCCTTCACATGCTCAGTTTAGTGCACATTATTTGTGAAAATAGCATGTTAAAACAATCCACTCTTTTATTCTTCATATTTGTCACGTTCTCTTTTGCTATGTCTTTATTACAGTTGTCTTGCTCTTAAGCATCAAAAAATATTCACAGTTTTAAAGTCAGAATGATCTCTTCCTGAAATTCCTGAAAACATTTCCATCTCCTTGCTTTTGCTGTATTTCCATGTTGCAATTTTTTGTTTCCATTTATTATCAAGTCTTCAAGCATTTCTAAATGAGTTTTTTTGGGTTGTTTTATACTATATTTTGAATTTAACATTTAGTAGTGGGCTTAAACTAGTCTCATATGCTATTGTATTAAAAAAAAGTGCATCTTGTTAAATGTTCGTATCAAGGCCTCTCTTATTATAAAGTATTTGTATGGTACATGATCCACCCCCAGTTACAAACAGATGGAACCAAATACTTTTAATTTTATTAGTTTACTTGACAGGTCTCTGAAAATTAAGATCATTGTCCCTGTCTTTTATGTTGTTTATGGAGAAATGGCTTCTTCCTCTCTGAGTGTCTTTGTTGGTACAAGACCAGCATCTTCACAAGACCTTTTTTCCAGGCGTTGATTCACACATTTTCGACCAAAATACATTCATTTCTTGAACACAGAATCCATCTGCTTCCTGAACACTATGATGGCTATAATGTGAAACATCTGACTGTGAAGAACATCATAAAAGTTTATTATTATTTTTTTGCATTTGAGTCCAAATTAGCACAAATTCAGCAGTTTTCTTCCTTTTTTCCTGTTTAATCTTTTGGACTTTGGACTATTTACCATTTAATCTGGACTGCAGATTTGTGCTTCTGCTTGGTCAGAAGACATAAAATGTTAAACTGTTGTACAGGTAGCTGCAGGTTTCTTGTGTTTTTTGGCTTTACTTTTATGTATATTATTTATTTCCTTAATATTGATAATAAGAAAAATATATACATAGTTTTAAAAATTTTACTTTTACAAACAAGTAACATAAGTTTTCAGCCAAAATGTGTCCCATATTTCTCACAGCTTGGGATATTTTAAGAGGTACAATATCTCCACATTACTTTGTTTAGTCCCAGGCTTCTACAGGAAAACGTTTTAGCTCACTGTGAGATATTTCTAAGAAACTATAAAGATACTTTCACACCACAATTCACATTTCCCACAACAACCAATTAGTTGGCTAAAGCATTAAACAAAGAGTGTTATGTTCGCCTGAAATGTTTTCTTCTCTCCAGCGGATTTTTACAACTCCCTTATTTTTTCTCTGACGTTCAGGTCGGGGACCAAATCATTGAGATCAATGGAGAAAGCACCCGCGACATGACCCATGCCAGGGCCATCGAGCTCATTAAGTCTGGGGGTAGACGGGTCCGTCTCCTCCTGAAGAGGGGGACAGGACAAGTCCCAGAGTATGGTGAGTACCTGGAGAATGTCCATCATCAGCATCTTTTCTCTCTTATAACTCTTCAACTGTATTATCTTACCTACTGATAAAATACTCTGGCATGCATTTATATCCATAATACTCTGTCTTTTAATACTCTTGTATTCTTTAATCTCAATAATAATTGCTTCCTTTTCTGTCTTGACTAACACTAGCTTATTTTCTGTCCATTTCAGTGATCTATCACTAATTGATTGGTCTAGGTTGTTACTTCCCCTTCTATAGGAATGGTATCTTCCAGTCTCTCCATGTGCATGAAAAGTGACAAGCATGGCTCCCCCTATTTCTTCCTAATGGGCCACTCTAAAGACACGGTTTGTTACCATACCAATGTTTTTCTCTTCACTTAACACCCTGCCTTTCTGTGTTGTGCTGTTGTTGTTTTAACCTGATATTAAAAAATAATCCTGCACAAAAACGCTGCAAATAAACCTCAAGATTACGCCCTTCGTTTCTGCCTGTGGGGTAATCAGCAAAGCTGCAGGAGGTTGTAAAAATTAGTGAAGGTAACTCGCCTTATTACTGAAGCAAGAATCAACCTCCAACAGCTCAAAGGAAACGTGGACAACACAACCGTTTCAGCTTGAATCAGCTGGAGATGAATGTAAATAATCCTCTATGATATTTACCAAAGTAAAATCAGTGCACAGCTGGAATCGAGCTTGAGAGGGGATCACTGCTGGTAATTAGGATATGTCCCCAACTCCTGTGGCTTCTTCATCAGTATGATACTCTCTTCTATTTCAGAGAAAGTTCATTTTTTTGCTACTTTTAAACACAAGATGATAATTGTCTGTCAGTTAAAGTATGTACAAATTGCCTTTAGGTTATTCTTGTGGGTTTGATTCAGAATTTCACTGCTGCAAACTCTTTATTTGCACACTGTAAGGTTATTTTAGCCATGCCTTATGCAGTTTAAACATATTCTAATATGGGACACACCATACAATTCCACTTAACTCATCATGGGTGTGAAATTCATAACGTTTTTGGCTTTAACAGTTCAATTAAACAGGGTGGAATGGGGGTACAATAGCAAACATTGATTTTTAAAAACAAGAATCTACACTGTTGAAAAACATACATACAGGCTAAAAGATGCCATGAATATTTGGTTAAATGTCCCTCATGCTTCTACTTTGCAGAATTGGTAGAGTGCATTTAAATTTGTGGGGTTTTTTGGTACAGATGTGGGCTTTTATCACATTTTGAAGTCACTGCTTTAGGAAGTCCCTTCCAGAAGCTTTATGTTAGCCTGCGTTATCCACTCCAAAACCAGTTTGGATGTGTTTTTAGGATTATTTTCCTGTTAAAACTACAAACTGCGTCCAAGTTTCAATGATCTGGTACAAACTGTGACCCTGAAACCATCAAGGCTCAAGTTGATCAGAAACTGGAAACTGCTAGAACACCACATTGAATCCCCTCTTACAATAGCCTGGTGTGAGAGAGAGCCAACAAATAAAGAAGCCCACTGTTCCAACACAACTTCAAGCCCAACTGAAATTTGCAGCTACTCACGTGGAAGAAGTCTTCTGGAGAAAGATTTCATGGTCAGGCAGGGCAGAAATTTAGCTGTTTGCTGCAGGAGATGGCAGTATCCTTCTGTGGGGCTGTGTTTGGCACAGATTGGATAAATGAGTGAGAAACTTCAGACCAATTCTTCAACTTTGCATCAAATCTATGAGCTAGATGGACAAAACTTCATAATAATGTGCTCAACTGTGCACTTGTGCATGTTAGCGAATATTTACAGCCTACCATTTCACAAGAGATCATTAAGTTTGTGCCCTTTTGTCCCGCTGAACAACGTGCATGGTCCTATGTGGAGTTATTATTTGAGCCTGCTGGCGTTATTAATCTGCCATATCTCCGCTAAGAATGGACTACTAAGAACTGGCAGTTGGTCAGGTCCCTCCAAATTCCCTTTAGCTCAACCCTGTTAAAAATTGGTAGATTATGCCTAAAAATCTATAGTCACTAGCATGAAAATCAACCCATTTCAGTCCACTACTAATTATGTTGTAGGCTTATTGATAGCTAGAAAAAGCTGGAGTTCAAGGTGAAACCTGATAAGACATATTTGAACCTGTAGGTATAATTTTGACCATGTGTGGATTAAAAAAAATAATGCACCCAGTTGTTTTAAAAAAAAAAAAAAAACTTTTGTTTTGTTTGTTCTTTGTTCATACCATGAACAAATAATTCATTAAAAGACAAATATTAATGACATCCCTCTGGTTGAGTGCCAATTTCAGACCTCTATTTCGATATTGTCTGATAAAACTTCTCTTACATTGAGTTTAAATGCAAATACCTATAATTTAAAACTTATGACACAAAATGCATGGTTAAATTACCTCTTTTTAGATTAATCTTTAAATGAACAACTGTAATCTAACATCTACACTCTCTTGTGTATCATTTGGTTGCTTCAGTTGCCTGAGCTCAGACTTAAACAGTGTCTTGGCATTAATCATTTCCATAAAGCTGAAGGTTGGATCTGCAGAGACTTCATGGCTGCAGCTGGATTTGTGTAAATGCAGTAAAAAGATCATATGCACGTCATTCTTTAAATCCATGCATCTGCAGCCTCTACAGGTTCTTTCAGCACCTGCTACGTCGAGTCCACTTTGCCTCTCCTGCAGCCTTCTAATGAATCTTAAAATGCATCAGGGAATTAGGGCAGGAATGTTTGTTGTTTGCTGTAACATTCAGCTAATTTGGGTCAAACTCAGAAAATAAAAGAAATACATTCAGTACATATTTTTTTCTGGATGAGCATATTTCTTTCCTTGATCTGGAGCTGTAAAGCTTGCAACTTACTATCTGCTCTAAACTTGCAGAGAAAATGATCACCCCACTGGTGAATATTCAATGTAAATAAGGCTCAGCTTGTACTAAATTAGCATTTAGCCAATGTTATCTCAGTGGATTAAAATATCCCAGAAGATGCTATTTATTTCATTAACTAAATTCAAAAAGGGAAACTTGTACATTATATTGATTTATTACACACAGCGTGAAATATTTCAAGTGTTTATTTCACTTTACAAAGAAAAGTCAATTCACTTCAATCATAGCCTTGGCCTTCTGCCACGACTGACTGTGGGTTTCTTAGAGCATATCCACAACAACAAAACACAGAAGCACATAGGGATGGGTACCGAATTCGGTACTTTCATAGGTACTGACCGAATTATGTCGTTACTACCGAGTACCTATTCATGTAAAATGAAACTGTACCTAAACGCATCATTGTGACACTGAGGGAGTGGAAGTGGGGGCAATTTTCCATGCTGGACATGAACACAGCATTGCACGCCCAAGAGCATAATGACGTCAGTCGCTGCTACAGTCAACAAAGTATGGCTCCACTTTTCAAAATGCAATGCAGATTACGCTCGCTGCAATACTTGTGATGCTAAGTGCAAGGCCAGTGGCGGGAATACTTTTAATCTGAGGAAGCACCTGATTAAGCACAAGATTTGAAGAAAGCACAATCCTCGTCAGCCTCAGATGTACGGCTGCAGCTCCTGCATTCGGCACTGTTGACACGCCTGCATCCATTAGCGACATGGGAGAAGAAATGTTTGAAACATCTGAGAGGCTACAATACAAACAGCTGGATGTTGTTTTGATATATTCATTAAAGTTTATATATTGAGAAATGAATAAGTTAAATTGAAAAATGTTGAGATTTTATTGTTAAACGAATTAGCATTTATTACCAAATGAATAAACGCAAAAGTACCGAAAATTGTTACTGTTGAGTACCAATACTCTGTACTGTATTGGTTCAAATGTGAAAGGTACCCACCCCTAGAAGCACTGAACCAGGAGTACTTTCAATGTTAAGAAAAAGTAGAGAATTAATTGCAGGAGTAGCTCCTTTAGTGACTAAATTTTGCTGACTGTTTATGGCACCAAGTTCAACTTGGGTGCTCATCCAGCCTTGTTGTCATGGTTTGCTTTGACTCGTTGAGGCATGTTTAGGAGAGGTGCTCTACAGTCACCTTACTTAACTCTTGTGTTTCCCATATTTGAAGAGTGGCTAAGAGAAATGTGGTGGTGTGTCATATTTATACCCCAGGAAAACAGAAATTGATGGATTACTAATTTCTTCAGATAAGCATAAAAAAAGTAAAGTTATACAGTCAGAAAATTTCGCAGATGCTTTGTTACATTTTTACCAGTGGGGGGAATAAATGTGGAGGACATTCTTTTTAAAACAAAGTATTTTGTGCAAATCATTATTTATAAGATTCCCCACAGCCCTCTATAGGTGTTCATGCAAAATAAAACAGCAAATTTTATAATGCTGCATTTAGTCGTTTTTGTTGATTATTCCCCATAGCCTTACACCTGATCTGACAGTAGAAATTAACGCATTTAATATTTATGAATTTTTCTTGCAAACATCTAATTTACTGTCTTTACGTCCCGTATGTAATATTACTACTGCATGCTTTGTTATAACTGAGACTCTTAGTGCTGGTGTAGCAAGCCTACAGCTTCTTCCCCCCTGCCTGGACCGCTGAAAATGACTAATAGCCGAGGGACCGAGGCTTAGTGGTGCAGAAACAGGAGCTAACAGTCTGTGAGAGTGGGTTTTTTTTTTTTTTTTGAAGGAAAGCTTTGTGGATTCGCGGTTAGGGGGCGTACTCAGACCTTAGGTTTTCATCCTCCCTGAAACACCGCCCTGTTGGACCCGTCGTCCATTTCATTAAACCTGGTTTCGATTTTCCGCCAACCTTTTAGATTGTCCTCGGCCTTAAAGAGAGCTATGGGAGGCAGATTGATGTTTTCTGAAAGTAGAGCTGCTCTCCAACGAATGTAGGAAGTAGGATTCAGAGCTGCTTTGAACTTAAAATTTCCAGTTTTTATAATCTATCAAAAATAAATCTGAAGGTTGGATTAATCACGTTTTAGAGCTAATTCTGAGATTTGTTGTGAATGTTTCTCAGGTTCAAAATGTATTTAGGATCAAGAGTTTCAGTCTCTCAGCAGAAATGGGTTTAACGGGCTAGCTCTGTTCTAATGCCTATTCTTAATCTGACAACATTAACAGGAAAATATAAAGTCTCAGAACCACCTTCAATCTGTTAGTCTCCATAATCATCTGTTGTCTTACTCGCAGATGCAACTGGATCGATCCAGGTGTGTGGCTCCCACAGTCCCATGTCTCAGCTCAGTTGATAGGAAATATGTTGGCTCAAACAGCTGTTCTTCTGGTTGGAATGTTATTCAAAGAATGGAAAGCTGTTGTTTTAAGTCCAGGTCCCTGAATGTCTTGGTGGTTCCTCTGGACAAAAAGAGGATTCAGTTAGAAACAGTAACAAAGCTAGGTGGAAACGCATCTGAGGTGTGGACCTCAAGTTGGAAACTTGCAAATCTTTATCCAAAAATAGATAAATGTAGCATAGCATGTGATCCAAACAAACATTTATTACAGCAGAATCTGAAAGGGTAACCAGTCCTGGCTCTGACCTGTTAGAACATGGCTTTTTGGTGGGTTCATTGGTGCTTCGTCATCAAATCCAGACAGCACTCTTTTCAGTTACATGTGCTTGCTGGGGTGGAGTCATCAGGAGAGGCTGATCAACCATTTAAAAGTAGACCTTGGAATATAAGAGATGCATCAAGTTAGAGAGCCAATAATAACTTGGATTCTGTTCTTTTCTTTTTGTTAACCACTTTCTTTAGACCAGAGAGAAACCAAAAGCATAAAAAATGTATTACGTTAGACGTAATTATCTCAAAACTGGGGCAATTTTTACATTTAAAAATGCTAACATTGTATCATTCCAAGGAATAAAAAGGCACATGTTTAAGGTTTCAGTCTTATTCTATTATTTGTTATACGCATTCAAACCAAACTCTTTTTGAGCCAAAAATATGATAAGGTCATAAAACAATAAGAGGTTATTTTGGCACAACCATTTCTTCTGTCTTTGCTTTTTTGTTTCACTTTTAGATGAATCAAATTTACACAGAGAAAACCTGAGAAAATACAAAAAGCCTTTTTCAAAGGATGATTTTATTTATTAAGGGAGGGGGAGCAGTCAAACCAATCTGATGCTGTGTGAAAATATAATAGACATCCTTGTTAATAAATTAACTGGTTAACAACATTATTTTGCAAGTCAAGTTTAACTTTTGCAAGCAACACGGAGGTCTGATTAGTGCCAGACCTCTAAAACCAAGAAATGACTGAGTCAGAACTCTTTTTGATAACATGACTATTAAAATGTAAATGTATTTGCTAAAAGCAACACATGTCCTAATCTGAAAAGGATTGCAAAGTCATTAATAAGGCGTTGGGAAACCACAGTGAGAGCCAATAACCAAAGAAAACTATGGAGAAAATATGGAATGGTGCCAAACCTTTCCAAATTTACTCCATGACTCAATCAGGCAGGCTGACAAAGAACTAAAAGACCGGCCTCACACTTGCCTGAAACATCTTGATAATCCCCAAGACTTTTGGGAAAACATTCTTTAGACTGACGAGACAAAATGGAAGTTGTTGGAAGGTGTGTGTCCCATTACATGTTGCAGAAAACTAACAACATTTTAGAAAAAGAACATCATACCCATTGTCGAACATGGTGGTTGTAATTAGCGCTAGTTTGCTGCTTTCAGGATTTGATTGATGGTATCATGAATTCTCCGTTTTAGCAGGAAGTTCAGCCAACATTTCATGACATTAAGCTTAAGTGCACTTGGGTTATACGGCAGGACAATGCCAAAGCACACAGCAAGTCCAAAAAATTTGTTTTAAAGTGGCCTAGTTAAAGTCTTGACTTAAACTCGATTGAGTCGCAGTAGCGTGATCTTGAACAGGCCTTTCATGATCAAAAAACCTTCAATTTGGCTAAATAAAAACAATTCAACAAGGAAGAGTGGGCCGAGAGTTATAATACACACTTGATGGCAGTCATTGCTGTCCAGGGTGGAACCACCAGCCTTTCTCCAATAATAAATAAAATCATCCTTAAAAATGCTTTTGGTATCGACTTTGGTTGTCTTTCTCCTATACTAAAATTGGTTTGATGATCTGAAACATTTAGGTGTGACAAAAAGAGGAACTCTGTTAGGAGAAAAATACTTTTTCACAGTAGTGTAAAATGTGCTGTAAGGACATTTTGGGATGACCTGGAGAAAGTCTGTTAAAGCAGGTAAAAAGTCAAACCAAAATAGTTTGTGTACACGCCATTTAAACAAATTTTTGTTGTGCAGTGGTGTGCTGGATGTGTGTGTTTGTTTTTTGTTTTTTTCTGACTGTGTCTTTTTGTTTCAGACAATGCCGCCCCATGGGATGGTCGCCCTTCAGCCTCCCCAAGCCTGTCGGAAGTAGGCCCTCCCATTGAAAACCTCTCCATGCCACCCCCTTCATCTCATTTGGCCCCGGCCCCCGACCCTCCTCATTTGCCTCCTCAGGACCCCACTTGGGATGCCGTGGCACGAGACAGCAGGATGGAGCAATCCAAAAGCCCCCAAAAAGCTGAGCTGCTGCTGAACAGCGACCCCATTATTCAGGGGAAGAGAATTGCTATGAGCAGCGGCGGCAGCAGAGCCAAGATCGACGGTGGCAGGTCCACCCATAAGGGACACAGGATGCAGCAGCACACTACTGATGGAGAAGGGGACAAGGAGGGACAAGGTGGGGAACCCAAACTTTTGAGCAGCACCAGAGGAAGATCCAAGGAGAGGACTCACTCTCCCAGCAGCTCTAAGATCCCACACACTAACGGGAACAGCAGGGAAAGTGCAGAGCGTAGGGGCAAGGCCAGGCTTAGAGAGCTCGACAGCGACCTAGGAGACAGCCAGCCTGGCCACCCCAGCAAAAGCACCAGCAGCAGCACCGCAGTGGGTAGGAAAGCCACGGTCTCGCCCGGTCCATGGAAGATCCCTGGATCGGACAAACTGCCCAGCACGCTACGCACAGATGTGTCCACGCTCAGCAGATAACGCCGCAGCGTCCACGTTTGTCTGAACTGAACCACCCCATCCAGATGAGACCACAACATTCACACCTTCCTGCTCCCATAGCCTCCGACAGATAAAAACAAAGCAGTGCAGGCTTATCTGTACCATGTCTTTTTAACTTTTATTTATACTACTGTATTTTAAATTATTCTGAAGCATTATGTTACACCCACCACCTTAAGAACTGGAAAATCATCCACTTTTAACAAGAAGACAGAGCAATCAGTAGCAGAGCAAGAGCTTTCTGAAACTTCTGAACTCCTAAGCCAAGCTGGACAGAAACCAGGCTTGGACTTTTTATATAAATATATTTACTGTTCAAATTGTAGTCTATTTTATGAAGTGGAATGTTTAAAAAGAAGGTTAGCCTGCTTTTTGAGGAGTGAATGAATTAAAACGTGACCGAAGAGATGAAATTCACTCATCAGCCGAGCTTTGCCTTAACAGAGACCGTGTGGGCCTCGGTCGCGCGCAACTAATCCATCACGATTAAAGATATATAAAAATATGAAATACATGCAAACAGTTTGTAAATAGACCATCTTCATAATGAAGAACATTATAACAAAAACTGATGGGAGTTCAAGCAAAGCAGCAACGCGGACCAGAGACTGTCGGCTCAGCATCTCCATCTGCAGTTTCTGGGGTTTCTTCTGCAATCGACTTCACAGTCTGTTTCCGTTCTGTACGACTGTACCGTTTATTCATTTTTATATCGCCATTCTTGTGCTTGTGTGTTAGGGCGGTGTCCGTTCAGATGCCAAGAGATGAATGATGGTGACAGAGAAGCGTGCCTTAGACTGACAAAGAGTCTGGTTGCTAGAAAACACCAACTTCACAGAAATTAATTAGAAACCGTATTTTTTAAATGTGATAAATTGTAAAGTATATAATTTATTCCACAAGTATGAAAATTAATCCATTAGCAGGGGTCTTTTGTTTGAGCACATGGTTCACTTTGGGTCATCGCTTATGTAAGATCCACTATTTTCCATTAAGAATCACTTACTTGTGTAATCATGTCAGCACCTTTCAACTCAAATTAGTAAGCCTGTTGGTTAATTATTTTAAAAGGCATTAATGTTACTGAGGCCTCATTAACGCGTTGTGTCATTGGTTCTGTTTGCACTGTGTGATGTTAGGAGAGGAATATCTGTGCCAAAGCTTGTTTGATTTCAGCTACCCCATGTTCGGTTCTGGTCAGACCTCTATATTGCTGATTGGCATGGTTGTTGTATTGATTTTAGGGCTCAATGCTTTATTCAACTCTTTTTTGCCCATTCTGGAATATTTATACAGCTCAATGATTTCTCAGAACAAGAACTAGGTGTGGAAGTTTAAATTTTTTATCAGGTTTTATCCATCCAGCCATTGATTTGAAGCTGAAGTTGTAGTCCATCATTTATCCACTTTAAAAAAACAAAAGCAACCAGCCCCACAGCATGAGGCCGCCATCACCATACTTGACAGTTGGTCCTTGGATGTGATGCCTAACTTTGATTCCTCCAAACATTTTTTCCATTTTTATTAAAAGCCAAAGTCTTTACATCCGGTGACCACAAAACTTCTCTCTAGAAGTTATTTAAATTGTCCACATGAGTAACTCCGAATGTCAGACAAGCTGGAAAGCATCGATTTTAGAAGCAGGGCCTGCTGTCTCAGTTCGTACCATTTCCGCTTTATTGTAGACAGTGACACTGGTATTCCAGCAGTTGCTGGTGGTTTTCTAACTCCCTATCCAGTTCCATTTCAGTTAAAGGTGACAATCTGAAACTTTTAACAGAACAGTGATCCCAAATACGCATACTGACCACAATCACAAGAAGTATGTTTGGAAGAATCAAGCTAAGCCATTCAAACCTAACCTTTAAAGCATGGTAGTGGCAGCATCATGGAATGGAGCTGTTGTGCTGCCACTGGTACAGATGCACTGCTGGTATTACTACCACTGTCCACATTAAAGCGAGTTTTAAGTAAGCCGGTGGACTTGTGCCAATGAAATAAACCACCTCCCGCTTTAATCTCCATGGACAAAACAAATACCTCCTGGAGAAAAGTCTTATGGTTAGATGAGGCAAAGAAAGACGAGAATAATGTTTGATGGCACTCAAAGTTACAATTGAGAACACTTGTCAGCTATCAAGCATGGTGGTGGCAGTATCATGCTGTGGGGCTGTTCTGTAGAGGCATGTTCCAAAGTAACCTGGGTCAAAATGTAATCTAGGAGTGCTGCAACAAGAAGAGAGCAAGGAGTCCCCACTCTTTCCATTTCATGTTTTATTTTACATGAACAAAAAAAGGTTTAGCACAAGATTTCCAAAGAAACAAAGAAGACTTCTACTAAATTGACCAAATCCAAAGTGAAACAATAAAATTTGAATTTAGAAAAGAGAAAAAATAAAATGTAAAATATCATTTTGTTGCTTTTTTGTTTTTCTTCTTTGAATGCTATTATAACTTAAAATGTTTAAATGAACCCCTTACTGTTGTCAGTAAACAGGCGAGTATTTAAATGACTGCAGCTCACATCAAAGCAGCAAAAAAGCACATCAATCCTCTCTTCTTACCTTTTAGGCTTTGCTTCATTTAATTTTTGAAAGTAAATAATTCAAACATGCAACCGACTGCATAAATCCACTTTTTTAGGGGATGAGTTGAGTAAATTGTTGGTTTTTGGGGGGTTTAAAATCTTGTTAAAGCATCTGTACCTGGTAATTTTCCCCCTGAGAAAGCCAGCAATAAAGTTTCCTTCCTCTGCTCTGCTAAGGGAAGCGCTCAAAGCTTTTAAAAGAGAAAAGGGAGACGGGGACTCATTATGTTTGCCACTGTAATCCGTAATTACACAAGGACTAAGCTGACTGATTGTAAAACAGAACCCAGCACAGAGGAGCAGGGGGTTTGGAGAAGCAGAAAAATCATCAGCTCGGCTCTTCGGCTTTAATCTGAATGTTGTGCAGGAATTTTTCTTTCATGAAATCACTTCGGTTTGACACAGAAGCTGAAACTTTTGCACAACTCACTGTTTTCCTTCTCCGTCGAGCCAAACTGTGAGCAGATGTCCGAGGACATTTCGTCGACTGGCGTTGAATTTTCCCCGAGCAGCTCTGTATCACTGTGTGGTGTTTTAGCAGTGTGTTGACCCTGAACAAATATCTCTATGTAGAAGAAGTGTTACTATTGATGGTCAGAGACTGTAAGTGAGCAACTATTTTTATTAAAATGCAGCACTATGAATATATGACCTTTTGCAAAACAAAACAACCTTGTTTACCTGTATCATATTCTGAAATGCTGTCAAAATAAAAATCTTGACACACCAACGATTCATTCGGGAGGTGCAGCTGTGTGGGTTATTATGTTTGCTTTTGTATCTAAAGTAAATTGATCAAATAGTTTGCTGGAATTTTGGCCCATTCCTCCTGACAGAACTGGTGGAACAGAGCCAGGGTTTTGGTCCGCCTTCCTCAAATATTCTATGGGACCGAGATCAGGGCTTTGTGACGGCCGCTCCAAAATATTAACTTTGTTTTCCTGAAGCCACCTTAGCCACTAATTTGGTGGCATCATTGGGGATATTATTGTAAAACTGATTATTGGGTTGGGAGGGTGTTCTAAGGCTTGTGGGCTTCCCCTTTTTTCTTCAAATATAATGATGGCCATTATGGTGACATACTTTAATTTTAGTATCTTTAGACCACCGGATATGTCCATAAATTAAGGTATTTGCCCCTGAGTGCATTTGTGAACTGAAATCTGAATGTTTATGTTGTTTTTGGAGTAATGGCTTCTTCCTCTCCAAGTGGCCTTTGTGGATAATTACTCTCTTATCAACATCAGCCGACATCTTCGCAAAGTCTTCGGCTTTTGTTTTGGGGTCGATTGGCACGTTTTGGACCAAGACACGTTAATCTCGGCTGGACATTTCCATGCTGTTGATACTTGTACAGGTCCTTCTCAAAATATTAGCATATTGTGATAAAGTTTATTATTTTCCATAAAGTAATGATGAAAATTTAACATTCATATATTTTAGATTCATTGCACACTAACTGAAATATTTCAGGTATTTTATTGTCTTAATACGGATGATTGTGGCATACAGCTCATGAAAACCCAACATTCCTATCTCACAAAATTAGCATATTTCATCCGACCAATAAAAGAAAAGTGTTTTTAATACAAAAAACGTCAACCTTCCAATAATCATGTACAGTTATGCACTCAATACTTGGTCGGGAATCCTTTGGCAGAAATGACTGCTTCAATGCGGCGTGGCATGGAGGCAATCAGCCTGTGGCACTGCTGAGGTCTTATGGAGGCCCAGGATGCTTCGATAGCGGCCTTTAGCTCATCCAGAGTGTTGGGTCTTGAGTCTCTCAACGTTCTCTTCACAATATCCCACAGATTCTCTATGGGGTTCAGGTCAGGAGAGTTGGCAGGTCAATTGAGCACAGTGATACCATGGTCAGTAAACCATTTACCAGTGGTTTTGGCACTGTGAGCAGGTGCCAGGTCGTGCTGAAAAATGAAATCTTCATCTCCATAAAGCTTTTCAGCAGATGGAAGCATGAAGTGCTCCAAAATCTCCTGATAGCTAGCTGCATTGACCCTGCCCTTGATAAAACACAGTGGACCAACACCAGCAGCTGACACGGCACCCCAGACCATCACTGACTGTGGGTACTTGACACTGGACTTCTGGCATTTTGGCATTTCCTTCTCCCCAGTCTTCCTCCAGACTCTGGCACCTTGATTTCCGAATGACATGCAGAATTTGCTTTCATCCTAAAAAAGTACTTTGGACCACTGAGCAACAGTCCAGTGCTGCTTCTCTGTAGCCCAGGTCAGGCGCTTCTGCCGCTGTTTCTGGTTCAAAAGTGGCTTGACCTGGGGAATGCGGCACCTGTAGCCCATTTCCTGCACACGCCTGTGCACGGTGGCTCTGGATGTTTCTACTCCAGATTCAGTCCACTGCTTCCGCAGGTCCCCCAAGGTCTGGAATCGGCCCTTCTCCACAATCTTCCTCAGGGTCCGGTCACCTCTTCTCGTTGTGCAGCGTTTTCTGCCACACTTTTTCCTTCCCACAGACTTCCCACTGAGGTGCCTTGATACAGCACTCTGGGAACAGCCTATTCATTCAGAAATGTCTTTCTGTGTCTTACCCTCTTGCTTGAGGGTGTCAATAGTGGCCTTCTGGACAGCAGTCAGGTCGGCAGTCTTACCCATGATTGGGGTTTTGAGTGATGAACCAGGCTGGGAGTTTTAAAGGCCTCAGGAATCTTTTGCAGGTGTTTAGAGTTAACTCGTTGATTCAGATGATTAGGTTCATAGCTCGTTTAGAGACCCTTTTAATGATATGCTAATTTTGTGAGATAGGAATTTTGGGTTTTCATGAGCTGTATGCCAAAATCATCCGTATTAAGACAATAAAAGACCTGAAATATTTCAGTTAGTGTGCAATGAATCTAAAATATATGAATGTTAAATTTTCATCATTACATTATGGAAAATAATGAACTTTATCACAATATGCTAATATTTTGAGAAGGACCTGTATGTCATTGTTTGAACAGATAAAACGTGACATCTGAAAAATGTTCCCAAGGAGGAAGTGGGACTTATGGTGGTCCAACATTCTTATTCCAATATCTTGCCTGATTTTCTGATGTCACACAAGGAAGCAGTGAGCTTGAGGTGTTGCCTTAAAATACATCCAAATATCGGTTTCCATCTGTGTTTCTCATGAAAGCAGTGCATCTAAATATATTTAAGTAGATATTACAGTATTTTCGATCTTGTGACAACACATTTTTAACAAATACAATGCTATTTTTCGTATTTTTTATTTTTTTTTGCATCGTCAAAACAAACTGAAAACACTGCATTAAACTGCAAACTCATGGTTGTTTTTTTTGGTAAAATGTTTTACATTGAAAAAATTTTATCTTTGCTATTTTTGTACTGATTCACAGTAACTAACGGTAATAAAAACGTATTTGCATCTCAACACCTTAAAACTGGACATTACAGGCATTACTGTATCTATAAAATGTGATATCCAGGAAAATATTTCTAAATGTGACCTTGAAGAATCTGTGTTTTTAAGAGCTTCAAGGCCATTCACCTTTACCCTCACCGTACTCCACAGAAACAATTGGGGTTAAGGAATAAAAATGGGATTTATACAGAATGTATGTGTGGCAGAAAACTAACACTACACAACACCCTAAAAACACCATCCGCATAGTGAAACAAGGTAGTGGCAGCATCATGCTGTAGGGAGGCTTTTCTTCAGCAAGGACAGGGAAACTGGTCAGAGTTGATGGGGAGATGGAGCTAAATACAGGGCAATATTGGAAGGAAACCTTTTAGAGGCAGCAAAAGACTCCACTCTGTGCTGGGGCTTCACCTTCCAGCAGAACTATGACCATAAAGATACATCCAGACCTACAATTAGTGGCGGTTCTTGCATGAAAGCCACCCTGGGTACACTTAAGCAAACCCCCTCACCAGCAGAGTGGCCAAACTCAACAAAACTGCAAAAATAATTTCACCATGTAGCTAAAAATCATATTAGTTTGTTTTTAAATGTGTTTAGAACCTTAACCTAATTAACACATCGTGGTCGTGACATTTACAGCTAACATGTTCCCATTAATAATGTCCAGTTTGGAAGATGAAGACCTATTTCCATCTATGTTGCCCCTAATAACATTATTCAGACATTATACCACTAACCTCAATATATAAATCAATATTTGTTTTTTAAGTTATCTACAGTTTTGTATCAAACACAATATACTATATTGAAATTAGATGTAACTTAAAATCACAAGTACTGAACTGATTTTATTTTAATTACTGTATTATAATTATCATATTTCATAGTTTTTAATCCAACAATTAAAGCTACTGTAATCTTGGTGTCATAGGTAAACTTGATCAAACTCTTTAAAACAGAACAATCTTATGCAAAATGTTTGTTAAAGTCGTGGCTTTCACTCTTGAACAGAACTGGTCTTTTACAACGAGGTGTTCTAGAAACTAAATGAAAACCCATTGACAAAACATAAAAAATAGATTTAGTTATATAAAGGACAAATGCATTCAGTGTTCATGTTTACTCATCAGAAAAACAGATTCCAATCCTCCACTGATGAGGCAGAGATATTCTTTTCTATCAGAAGCCTACTGACCCAAAGCAGCATTTACTGTTAAGTTATTCATCTGAATCCAAATACAGCTGCTAAACCTAACTGAAAATATATGCAAATAAATATTAGATAACACAACAGCATTCAGCAGGCAGCAAACCAAATTTAAGCACAGCTCCAGCTTTGGGTCATCAACAAATCTTGAATCAACACATCATACTTCATTATAAAGCCTGCAGACCCATCTCTGTTCCGCCAAAACCGCACATTGCCATAAAGCCAACAATCACATGGTTTTCTTTTGCACAAGAACATATTAAAGTATTCTCCTTTACAACCCTCTCTCAAAATAAAAATAAAAAATCCTTCTGAAATGCCTTCTTTACATCTAAACGGGACGGTTTTTCAAAAAACGTTATTGTTGAATAACAAAATGAATGTTTTAAAAAATGTTTGACAAATTTTTCAAGTTATTAGAATTTTTTATTCATTTAATCAGTTGATATTTGTCAGGCTCACGAGCGTTTGATGGTGGTGTTACAGTGTGGACAGGTGTGTCTAGTCAGTACAGAACTGCCCTTCACTTTGTGAATGGTACAAGTCCTTACTATCTGAATAACAACAACCCTGCATGAACAACAAAGGCTTAATTTCATCGTCAGCCAAATATCCCAAACTTTTTGTGAGTAGTATACTTTAAAAATAAAAGGCCCTCAAATATGAGCTGATTTCTCACTATATTTAAAATCACAAAAGAACATTGTTATCCCAGACTCTTCAGACTGAAAGTAGACTTCCTCTAGATGCCACTCAAAAGGTCTCTTTCATATTTGATGTTGGATTTCAAAATCAAAGCCACCAGAAAATAACACCACCTATATTTCTCTCCATATTAATTGACTGATAAACAGAAAACCTATCGCCGCCAACTGGTTTCCCTTCTTATTTACGATCCTTCTGAATGCCACTTAAAAAGTTTTACTCAGTAGCATAAACAGTGAAAATGATCATTTTTGTGAAAATGTTGGTAAAAAAATATTCTCTTGTAGATTATTTTATCTGTTGCAAGATGTCAGCTCCAATCAGAAACTAACTATACGTTTAATTAAAATATGTAAATACTTTGGAGCCTGACTAGTACATTTGTCAAAATATTAAGAGCATCCTTTACTGAATAATTTCACAGACAAACCAAGCTTTAATGCATCCTGTGTTATTTTTAACAGATAAAATTTATAAATTAGAATATTAGTTCGAATTTCCTTTATTTCAGTTACTCAGTTCACTAAGTGAAACACAATATATAAATTAATTTCACAAACTGATGTTTTTAAGCCCTTACTTCTGTTAATTAGTGATTCTCCATTTATAGCTAAAACACAATATTAAAAATTTGAATATTACATCAGACCAATAAAAACGTTTTTATGACAGAAATGCGGGCTTAATGAACAGTATTCTTAATACCTGCTTAAATGTTATTTTCAAAAGGCATTTTCAATCTGACAAACGAGCCTTATCGGAAAAAAATGTCTAATTATTAAATATGACTGCATATAATGTTGAATTAAATACATTCAGATTTGATCCTAGATATAATACAATACAGTTAAATTCAGTTTGTTACACCGATTGGCCAAAAAAGGATATATTTACGTAGCTTTTATTTTTGAAATTATTCATCAAATTTGACAAACGTGTGACATCTAGAGGAGGTGCACCTTTAATCTGGAAAAGACAATCCCTTTTAAGGTTATTCACTAGATATTAATTATCCTAATGAATGGAGAGGTATCTCAGAGTTTATTGTACGTTTACGCATTTTAAAGAGGTTAATTTTTGTAATTTACCTCTTTTCAGAAGGAGACTTTTATTCTGAAAGCGGGCAGAAAACGATGACACCATAATAGTGCTTTTGCGTAAAAAAAAAACTAAAAACCTATGAGGACTGGCTTGACCAAAGTAACCTGGCGTTAAAAACAAAACCAGAGGTTCAAACTATGACCAACTGTAATATAATATAATAATATAAAGCAAATATCACCTTACCTTCAAATTGATTTTTACTATATGCTTCCTCCATTGCAGAAAGTGTTTACGACCTCCACACCTGGGCTGAGTTCGGCTGATTGACACCACACAGACATGCGCCTTACTGCTCAGCAGTAAACAGGGTGTTCCTCCTAGACACACGGGGGCGCTAACTCCTTACTGACTCCTAAGGCATATAAGCAGTTTCCTGTCCTTGAAATTAAGGGATAAATAAGCTATTTTTTTTATTTTTCGCTGGATTGTAGGCAGATTTCTTTTTTTTTATTTTTTATTTTTTTATTTCTATCACGCTGTAGTGTTTCAGAGCATCAAATGAATTCTAATATCACACAAAGATTATGATAAAATAGAAAAAACGGCTTTGAAATTATTTATTTTATTAAGGAAAAAAGAAAAGCAATCCAAACCAACCTGGAAGTTAAAAAGTAATTGCTCCCCAAACCGTAATAGCTTATTGTACAGACAAGTGTTTGCAATAATTGGCAATGAGCCTTTAACGTCATAAGGAAAGAATTGTGCTGTACAGATTTTTTTTTTGTTCAGGCATATTGGAGGGTTTTCAAGTATGCCGGCCCTGTTTAAAGTGATGCCATAGCATCATCGGCTTTGACTAGGCCATTCCAAACTCCATTTATCCTATTTTTCGTTTTTCTTTTCTTTCTTCTTCTGAGCCATTCAGGGGTGGATTTGCTGATGTCTTCCTGTCTGACTGAATAACCCAACCCAACTCTGCTGAAGCAGCACCAGATAATCACACCACCAAGTCCATGTTTGTGAGCATGATGTTCTTTTTCTGAAATACTGTTAGTTTCACACCAGATGTAAAAGGACACACCTTTCCAAAAAGTCCCACTTGTCCCATCAGTCCACAAAATATTTTCCCAAACTCTTGGGGATCATCAAGATGTATTTTGGCACATGTGTGACATGTCCTTTTGCAGGGATTTGCTTCAGATGAGACTGTGGTCCTGTGAGGTGATTCATAGTAAAAAACCTTTTAAAACAGGAAAGTTTTCAAACCCCAGCACCACAAAATAAGGTAAGTAATGTAATTCTAATTTTTTTTTATTATTATTTATTTGCAAATCTGACAACAATCTTTAGAAATTTGTATCATCATTATTTTCTTTTTACAATTATGTTTTCATATTTTAAGTGGTTGCTGTTTAATTTTTATTAAAAATCTATTTTCCTTACAAAATACAGTTCTCCAATCTCGCCACTAAAGGTCACCATAGACCAGGCCTCTATTTTTCCTGCAGCCTGGTTTCATAATTGTTGAACTTACATAAAGTTATTAGTCCGCCACTTCTTATTACCATATGTTTTATGGGTTTTATCATCATTTGTGATATTTTTAAACTGCCGAATATCCCAGGATGAACCAGCAGTAGGATTTATTGTCCAGCTGCCTCCAGGTTTCGTTTTCATAAATGGATTCTGGTGGAAATCCCAGCTTCTCTGAGCTATTTAATACATATGCCAAATTTGGGACCTCTTTGCAAAAGGGCTCACAAATACAGCATTTGTCCTTTTTTACCTTGATGCCTTTATTTATCTATTTATTGTAACAATACTCGCAGGGCCGCAGTAAATCCTGCCAGAATATAGCAGGTTTGTGGGTCAGTGCGTCCTGACACTGAAAAAGGAGATCTCTGTCACTCATGCAGACGCTGAGGTACATGCCTGTCATTCTCAGCACCTGCATGTCTGCTGTGTCACATTTTGTGTAGACCTCGACTGCACTGTTGAAATTTAGTGCAGATTATATCACAGCCGTTGCACCATGGGTAAAAGGCAACCTGTGCCCCTAAACTCAGAATTGAGTCATAATTAAACCAGCATGGTGGTTTTGAGTCATTTCCATGGCTACATGCGGAATTTAATGTTATTTAATGGTTGCTACTACATAATATCAAAATGATATGATACAATATTAGAAAAACAAGAGATTGCAGTAAAAATATTTAAAATGTCAATGTCGATATCAGTTTCACCCATTCATTTTTGTCTGCTGTCATCACAGTGTTCCCATCACACTCTACAAGCTTTGGCATATTGGCCACTTGTTCTAGTGGTCATCAAGATATGTTTTGGGTAAATATGGTTGTGTTCTTTTTGAACAGTACTGGTTCTGGCCTTGGAACTGTCCAACGGATGCTATTTTTGCTCCGTTTTTTTCTCAGTTTAATCATCAACACATACCGGCACACTTTAGGGGAGGTCCACCTCTACTCCTCACTTTAGGCCTACTTCATGCTGTTGAACAGGTACCATGTAACAGTCTCTTTTAACTGTACATGTCTGGCAGTGTGGCTGAAGAAATATATTAGAGCCTAGTGGGATTTGTGAATGAAATTTACCGTGGCGCTCTGTCTGCACAGGGCAGAACTACATGTACCGGGCGGGTCAGGGGAGGGCCCACAGGCTGGGTGACACGCCCTGCCCACTTAGAAGCTCATATTTGTGCAACTGTCTGGAAAGATCCTGTTGTCTGCGGACAGGCAGGCAGGCAGACAGTCTTTCGGGTGTTCTTGACGCTGAGTGTCCCAGCAGCCTGCTCAGAGGCGGCCGGTGGGAGGAAGCAGAGACACCGCAGCCGCAGCAGCTTCACCCGACGCAGCCTCTCTAACAACCGCAAGAGGAAGGACCCATCAACTCTAACCGATGTCTACGGTAGGATGTGATTTGTTTTTATTTTATATGCTGAAAACGGTGCGGGTTTGAGGGAATGAGGGTCAGAGGAAGCAGCGGTGTATCGTGGGACGCAGCTGCCCGAGCATCAGTCACTGGTTTGGGCGGCTGTGTGGTGGGGAGCAGCCTGGGTTGAGCATCAGCAAACCAACGCAGAAAACGTTGAAAGACGTCCCACCTGACCACACATGGTAGATCCAGTGGCTTTATCGTTGTGGCCTGTTTTGGTTTCATTTAAAGCGTGGTGGAGATGTGTTGTGAGGCCGTGTCCGGGTTAGTTTAAGCCGCCTGTGTTACGCAGGGCGGCGGGCAGTGGTGCGGGTAGAGCCGCAGTCCGCGTGGAGAAGAGCCGCGGAAAGTTAGCAGCCTTTACGGCCGAGGAGACAGGAAGTGGCAACATGGACTTTCAAAATAATATACGAATTTTAAGCGAAACTAGTTTAATTTAGCATTTTATACCGGACACAAATAAATTCAATATTTGATTATCTATTTGAACGCTTTTAATTATGCTGTATTTATTGAGTTTAAACATTTGTGGGAACATTAATCAGAGCTTCTTTCTGCTTCTTCAGATTCAGTGGCATGTATGAGCAACAATATTTTATATTTCCTAGTTGGCTGCGAGTACTTGTGGAAAACACATGAGATCTGCAGAGTACACTTTCATTGGTTGTAATTGCAATATCACAATAGCACAATATGGGAAGTAATTGATTGGACAGTAATAAATATATGTTAATGATTTAAATGCTTGCCATTGTTTAAAGACAGAAATGATTTAAAGAGTGTGAAGTGGTTTTGGTAAAGCCATTAAGAAAGTGTTTTGCAATTAAGCCAGGTTATTTCATTAGTTCTAGGGCAGTGTTGGTTTTTCCAATAAAACCATGTTGTTGAAATTGAAACAATTTGCTCATAATAAAGTTTATGCAGCACCGGATGGGAGAAGGGCAGCTACTTTAAAATTACTGCACTACCTGGCAATAAAACCAATTACTGCTTCAAATAGTTTTTGTTTGTTTTATTATGAAATTGTGTACCGGAAATGACACATTCACCCCAGTGGTTTTGATGAAAGAAGAGGGTCAGCACGGATTTATGTGGCTCCAAATGCCTTCAAATGTGTATCATCTCTCTGAGCCATAAAAGCTGTTTGTTAACTTGAAGTGAGCAGAGGGAACATACACAGCAGTAGTGTTGCTTTGAATGAGCCCTGGTTGAAATTCATTTCAAACAATAAAAACCCTCACAGATCTTTTATATTTGTCCAGACAGAGCAGCCAAACCTCTGTATATCTGCTTATCTAACAGCCTCTCTGATACAGTGCAGTTTTTCCCTTCAGGCTGTGGTGCAGGAGTGTTGTGCCCGTTCAGTGTGAGGCAACGTGCACCTAAGGCTCCATGGCTGCACATGCATGATGTCCTTTCATTACATTTTTCTGAAACTAAATAAAAAGAAAAGTGTCTCCTACCGATTTCAACACCAGAGATGCAAAAAGTGCTCTAGTTCTCGTCAGGGCATGGCCTAAATTTCACTCTCAGATAAGCTACTTAAACTGGTTTGCACAAAGATAAATATTCCTCCACATTCTTTTTAATTCACCCTTCCTCCCAGAATAAAACCTGTTTTTGTTTTTGCGTCTTGCGGCAAATATTCAGGTACTGCAGACTCAAAAAGTTACTTCTTTGACTTCCTGATTCAAAAGCATGCCTTGTGTACGTGTGCATCCTCCCCCATGTTAGAAAGCTGCTTTACCCGTGTGCTCCGTTTTCCTTCCTCATGTCTCTTGTTGCAGGGCTCCATGAATCTTTAAAAGCTTATAGGAGATGTGTTTGAGCTGTTTCCAGTCCGTGCACATGCTACAGAGTAGTAGTAAAAGTAGTAGCAGTTGTATTAGTGTGCTGCTGGGAAGTGCATAGTGGAGAACTGCATGGGTGCTGGTTCTGTCTTGAATCCATCTGCGGTTAGAGATGTCCTCTTGTGGTCTGAGGTGAGGAGCATCACAGCATGCTTCCTCTTTAGCAGCCAAACAGCCCCTACTAAGATGTCTGTTTATTGCAGGTGGAGGGTGTGGATCATGTTGCACATGTTGCAGATCAAGTATTCATTCTTGTTTAAGAGCTGTCTTGGTCGTGAATATAATTTAGTTTGGACACTGTTAAAGCCCAATGGGTGATTTGTCTTCTTAAAGTAGGTCTGCAGCTCATGGATCATAAACCACACTGTTAAGATTTTTGCTTTACAAGCCAGTGCAAAAAGGAAGTGGTCATTTTATAGGATTTTTGTTCTCAAACATCATTGACTTGGCAATCACATAAACAGGCTTTTAAAAAAGAAAAATATACATTTTTCTGCAGTTAGAGCTGGGCATTTCTACCAGCTTCCCTTTTTTACCCCTTCTTTGCAAAATAGCAGAGGTTCAGTCAAATTGGTGAACATTGGTTTCAAGGCTTCCCTCAGATTCTAAATTAGATTTAAGTCTGGACTTTGACTAGGCCATTTTAGCACAATTAATATGCTTTGATTTGTACCCCCTGCTGTGTGTTTCCCTACTGAAAGGTAATTTTATGCCCCAGTTTCAAGTCTTTTGCAGCTATTTATAAAGTTTTGTCTCCTATAAAGAGTAGCAACCCCATAGCATAACGCTGCCACCACCATGTTACATCATGTACATATTGTTTTTCATGTTGGCTAAAAAGATGAGCTTCGGTTTCATCTGGTCAGAGTACCTTCTTCTCCATGTTTGTTATATCCTCTACATGCCTTCTGGCCATTTGCTTTCACTCGTTCTAGAAAACTGATTCTGGTGCAGCTGTTACATTTTAGGACTCATCTACTATTAATACTAACTGCAATATAAGGCTCATCTGAACAACACTTGCAAGATTTTGTCCTCCTTTTAGGTTAATTTCAGTGCAATATAATGGAGTTTGATAGAAGAATAAAGCCTCACTTAAGGCGCCAGGGATAAATGTTGTAATATGTCGAAGAAACGTCACCAGAAAACTAAAACAGGTCATCAAATCCCCAAAGTCCCACAGTGTCAGTATTGGATTCTGTGGCAATTCCTTTATTATTTGGAGTGATTGCTCCAGCTTTAATGGGAAAACTTTGCTTTTGCTGGCGGCACTAAAACAAAGTCATTAAGTGGTTTTTCCTCCTGAGATAATTAGTATCTGTTCTAAACTTGTGACTGTAGATCTAAGCCTGGATAAAACTGTAAATCAACTGTAAACTGTGACTTCTCATCACAGCTCGGCATTTCCAGTCAAACCAGTTAGGGTGCTACCGATCCAAAGCAAAAACACCATTTATATCCAAAGAATAAACGAACAACAACAGAAAAACAAACAGTAAAATGAAGGTGGTAATTAAGCAGTGCAGAGAAACAAGCTTGAATTCACTCATTGTGTAGCTGAAAAGTTTGCCGCTTCTTCACAGACGGGCTTAATGAAGTGTTGGGCTGTTTCTGCGCCTTTGGTTGGCTGTTTCTCAAGGGAGAATCCGAGAGGACCGGAATCAGCACTTTGAGCAGAAAGCTGTAGACTGTGAGGATAAATGAGCAGGGGAAGGAGCGCCGGGGCTGTGATCTTCCCGCTTCCACCTTGAAAACATTACTGTATGGAGCATGCTGTTCAGTCTGATGGAGGTCTTAGCAGACTGAATAAATAACATGTAAAGGTCAAAGATTGGAGAGACGTCTTAGAACTAAGACTCTGACTGGCAAAAATGTCTTCAGATTAGCTGACATATTTTCTCAGAGTTTATTATACCCATATCAATGAAAAAGATCCTTGATGTAAATCAGCCGAGGTCACCTTGTTTCTCCCTTATCAATCTGTGCTTTCTGTGGCGCCCCAGGCTGATAAACACCCAGCCGAGGATTTTCATTTTTTCTGTGGTGGGTGCGACATTGAACGCCACACAGACGTGGCTCTGCAGGGGAATGTAGAGAAATTTTAAGGCTTGTTTTCTCGCACTAAATTATAAAGTGCTGATTGATGGTGGCAGAGACTGCAACATCCTGATGTGAAGGCCTGGTGAACGTGATATCAGAGCTAAAATGTCAGGTGAAGGCTGGAGCACAGAAAGCCTAAACATTACATATCTTCAGAAAATAATGAGACAAATGTCTTCCCTCCACAAGTGATTCAGCTTCATCTACTTAAAAATAACCTTCTCCGAGGTCCAAAACTATCCCCTTTTCTGCATTTTGTAGCAAATGACAAAATCCTGATCTCCATTTTGGCATACTTTAAAGTGTGTCACAAAATGGAAAAGCTGGCTTAAAGAAAGCTTTATTTTCTTTTGGTTAAGCCTGTAGTGTTGGACTCTTAAATCCCACGAAGCACGATGTTTTTAATAAATTGCATGGTTTTTAATAAAATAAATTCCAAATAAAAATCTGAAAAGTGTGGTATGCATTTGAAATCAGACTCCTTTACTCTGATACCCCTAAATAAAGTCCAGTGCAAACAAATGTCTCCAGAAGTCACCTAATTGGTGAATGGTAGAGTTCACCTATATGACGGAAACTGGAAAGAGTGTGGCACAAACCTTAAGTTATAGCCCATGGTAACTCTGGAGGAGCTTCAGAAATTCGCAGCTCATGTGGGAGTATCTGGGAGAATTATTTGACCTGCAGTCCATAAATGCATGGTTTCTGTAGGCCGTAAAATGTCTTAAATTTAATCATCTCAGTTTCAGTCCCTACAAACTTGGAAGATCCTCAGATTTCCTCTAATATGTTTAAAGTTTGTATGCCTTTGTAGTTCTGACTGAGGGATTTGGGTGTTATCACACCAAACTACAAGGCCTGGGTATTCACCCATTTCTGAGAACACAAATATTATTCCCTTAAAACTGACACATTTTACTTTGTTTAGGGAATTAAAATCAAAACCTTCATGTTTTTAATGGACTAGTAGGTCCTTCATTATGGGAAAACTTGTATATAGGGCAAGGTCTGAGGTGAAATCTTATTCCAGAGATGAAAAATATCAACCGAAGTTGGTTAAAAGTCAAACTTTGTCAACTTGCGTGATTAAATAAGTTGCACATTAGTCATTAGGTAAATTGTTATTTTCGTGATTCATGCATCTATCCATCCATTTTCTAAAGCCACCTAATGCGTGCAGGATCAAATAGGTTTTTGTAATTTATTTAGGCTTTAAATTTTTTCATAAGGGTCAGTGTTCCAGGATACTGTTCTTTTGGTTCTCATCTATGTCTAAAGCCTCTAGGTGAGGATTGGGACATGAACGACATTTCCAGAAGACTGTTTGAGAACCATGGCCTTAGGCTTAAAAAGTGGACTTGTGACCACTTAAGGTCATAAATGCCAAAAAAACGTCATTTGCAAAATGCGTAATTGAAACCCTGAAATTCCCAAAACGGACAACTTCCTCTGCATTACTACACCTGAGATCCTGTCCATGAACTCCACAAACAGGATCGGGGACAAGAGTCAGCCCTGGCAGAGCCCAACACACACTTGCTTTGATGAAAGGCAAAGGTATTGTTACATATGGATGTTTTGGATCTTTCTCAGTAACATTAATCCTTTGTTGAGGGTGTTTATGTGCAAACATGATACTCTGGGTGGAGATTCTGAGATCCCTAATTCCAAGAAACAACTTTGTCAAAAGCGCAGTCCTTTGGCAAGCAGATTTCCACATGAAAGAAATTCGATTTTACCCCTTCCAGGAAATCTTCAGAAAGGACCTGGAGGTGTAGTTGGAAGTCAAACAAACTTCCTCCCTAACAGGCAGCTTAGAAAAGACTCTTGTAATGAATGCTACCCACCCCACAGGTAGATCTAGACTGAGGCCTCTGAGCTGTCTTTTGTGCTTTCCTGTCTAAACACAATTACAATATGTAGGCAGAGACTGTGTCTGAAGTGAATCACCCACTGAGTTGTTGAGCAACAGTGAAAAAAACAGAAGAACCCCACCTCCACCCAAAGACTATTTTTGGTTTCACAATGACATATGACTGTGAGGATGGACGTTGCGATGGTGTTTGTTTAGGGACTAAAAAGGACTCAGTGTGGTGTGTTCTGAGAAGGAAGGTAAAATATATTTGATGGCCAGTTTTCTGGATCCAGTTTTAGTCAGATTTTCATTTCGCAGCTTTTGTGATATCACAACTTTAACGTTTCCTGATTTCAACATCTCACTGGTGCTTTGACTGTTTACGCACCTCGTGGTATGACCCTCGGTCCTTTCACCTTACAAGAAGAACAAGGCTTGCCATTAGAGGAAGCTACAATTGACTGAATGACTCAACTGACAGGGCTGCTTGTTGTGTTTGCATCAGGAGTCTCTCAACCTTTTTTTTTATGGCAGTAAAAGGGATAAACCCCTGGGGTTTATTTGGACTGATGGTTGTCTGGAGCACCATTAGGGCTGTCTGTGGCAGGGTGGCCTGAACTGGCTCTGTATCTGAAACGTTTTGGAAGAAAGCCCAGCATCACTATGTAGGGACACTATGGCCGGCTGCCAAAACTTGCTTTGCATAGTTTACCCAAACGCATTTTGGAATGTAGTTTGTGAGCTGTAATGTGCAACACTACTTACTCTTACTTGAATACTTAGCTGAACGGAAACAAGAAAGTCTAAAATGTAACGGGAATGCACCCTTCACCCTGGCAACACGGTGCATAATGGCCCTTTCCTGGATTGCCGTGCAGTTAACTGAAGCAGGTTCTTACTGTAAGAATGCAGGCTGAGCAAGCTCAGTTGTCAGCCTGGGTTATCTGTGTTTAGTGAGAGCTCAGAGCAGGTCTGTAATGAGCGTGGGGCCTTTGTGTATAATTTAGTTGAAAATACTCTCCACATCAAAGCCTTATTTATTTTAAGTGTGATTCACTACAGATTTCAGAGCCTCCAAACCCAAATTTGTCAATGCTGTGATTAGTGATGCAGCATTTAATTGGCCAGTGATTGGTTCAATTGGCTCTAAAAGATGATCAGCTGGTTCAGTACTGAGAAATCTGATTTTTTTTTTTTCTTCTTATTTAAATGCATCAAAACAGAAACCAGACATTTTTTATCTGCATGATCAATGATTCATTTTTTTGGGTTTAGTAGAAAACAAATTAGATTATAGTTTGGTAGGTACACTCCACGGCCACTTTATTAGGTACATCTCACTGTTACCGGGTTGTATTCATTTTTTTCCTCCAGAACTGCCTTATTCGTTTGTGACATAGATTCAACCAAGTGTGAGAAACATTCTTCTAGGTTTTGCTCCATATTGACTTGATAGCATCCCACAGCTGCTGCAGATTTGTCAGCTGCACAACGATGTTGTGAATCCCCCGTTCCTCCACAAGCCGAAGGTGCTCTGTGGGATTGAGATCCAGTGATTGTGGCTGTTGGTGTTCAGGGAACCTTGAGGAAACCAGCTGAAGAGGATTTTAGCTTTGCCATCTGATTCATTATCCTGCTGGAAGCAGGTATTAGAAGATGGGTCCACTATGGCCAACAAGCGATTTACACGGTCAGCCTACTCAGGTAGGCTTTGGGCCCAAAGTGTGCCAAGAAAATATCCCCCATACCATTATACTGCCCCCACAAGCCTTAACCATTGACACAAGGCAGGATAGATCCATGCTTTTCTGCTGTTTACACCAAATATCAGCTCCTTCTTATTAATGTAAAAACCATAATTTCTTTCTCTCCATCAAATTGCTTCATTAACATTTATTTATTACATTTTTGCCTGAGAGAATTTCAAGGCTGGTTAATAAACTTACATGGAAATAAAAATATGCAAAATGTTTGTCGATAGCTGGTTGCCTTTTGAATGCAAACTTCCTGCAGGAAGAAGCCAGTGCAAGATACGAACCCACTACCCTCTTGCTGAAATGCGACAGTGCCAACCACGGCACCGCCATCCATCCCTCAGTAATAATGCCAATATATTTATCTAATAATATCGTCAACACTGACTTTATGTGGTCCACTGGCTTCAGTGTGTGACTTTAACACTCCTGGGCCAGTCCAAGTTCATGTGATTGATGATTACATAGATACTATTTGCATGACATCTTGTTGTTTTAGTCAAAATTATTTTGAAATGTATTATTCCAAAACCAAATTTAAAATTCCAGGTTTAATCCCATAAATCTCCACAGTTACCAGTAACTCATGGAACCACATACACTTTGTCTTGTTGAGTGAAACTTTCAGATACTATTACAGATTACTGTTGTGAGGGTTTTTGGAAGGTACCCCTCTACATTCGCTGCTTTTCAAAAATAGATTGATATATTGTTAAATTCCTGCAGCATCGCCCTAATCTGTGAGTTTCTCATTCTGTAAATCATTAGTTTTATGCGTTTTTCACTTCATTCTGCTTACCATTAAATAAACTGGATGGAAAAGATGTTTGCAAAGCTCACCAGAAAACACTGGAGCTCGTGTCATTAATTAGAAACCTGGGTGGCATCAGCAGAAGGTGAAGCTAAAGCGGCGTGTGCAGAGGACCACATTAATTAGCGCTGTGTGTCCACTGTAATCCATCTTTGAGCCGGATACCTGATTAAATCGCTCTGTCACAGATCTTGGTTTTCGTGCCGTGCCTTGCTCAAAACAAGATGGTATCAAACTTCTTCCGGTCACCTGGGCTTCACTCTTACTTATGCAGATTATAAATGTGCAAAGCAGGAAGCTGGAAGTGAAAGCAGCTTTGTCCACAACATATGCGGTTTTGTTTTTAAAAAGGTTTTGGTCCTGTAAAAATGTCCACGTCGGGAGTTCAGAGGACAAATGACAGGACAGATGTTGCATCACCAGTTTAAGACCCTTTTCAGCAGTCGCTTGCTGCATGTCCACTCCTATAGGTGAAAAGGGAGGACTTTCTATTAGCTGCAGTGATACTCTCTGTCTCAAATGGATCATAAACACCTCCTCAGCGCTGTGTTCGAGTTTTATCTCAGCTAAAGTTTCCATACAGGGGTATTTTAAGCTGCAGAGCTAGGACAAAGCCTGTTCTTTGTCCTGCATCATTCTCTCAAGCATCATGGCTAAAGTGTAGATAAAAGTTGCATGCTTTATACAAGCAGCATCCTTTACTGCAACCACACACAGTAGTTGTGTCTCACTAGGGAAGGAAATACACTAAACATTAGATTTAAGGCTGACATTTAAAGGAGAAAAATGTTCAGATGAGACTATAATTGCTCTGAAGTTTGCTCTAAAACCACATCATCAGTTCTAGTGGTTTCTGTGGTGCTGTGGTGGAAATTTATTTTTAGAATAAATAAAATCCAAGAGCGAAGTGCATCAAAACAAAAACTGAGATTTTTAGACTGCAGATTGGATCTGTTTTTGCTTTTTGTCTCATAATGTTTCACGTCATCAAAAAAATGTAATTAGTAAACAAAGATAACCTTAGTGAAAGTGTAAATGATAATTTAAAACATCCATCCAAACCAACCTGGTTCTATAACTTATTTTGCCATATTTAGCTGCGATAACCTCTATCAGGTGTTTTCAGTACTTGTCAATGAATCTTTTAAATCGCTGTGGAGGAATTTAGGCCCTCTCTTCTTTGCTGAATTGTTTTTTGTGCATGAACAGCCTGTTTTAAGTTTCTCATTTTGCCATTCAGAGATAGCCCCCAGCACACCATCACAATCTGATGACTGGGCTTTCTTGTCCAGGTTTTTCAGGTGGAGAACTGAATTCATGGTTCCAAAGCAGTCCCAGAACATCATACTACCACCACCATATCAAACTATTTGATGTTCTTTATATGAAATGCTGTATCAGTTCTAGGTCAGATGTAACGTGACCCACACCTTTCAAAAAGTACCACGTTTGTCTCATCAGTGCAGAGAATATGTTATCAAGACGCTTGAAGTTTTTTTGGGGTTTTTTTTCTTGAAAAAACATGAGACTGGCCTTTGAATCGTGAACTCTGACCTTAATTAAGACAAACGAGGCTTGGAGAGCTTTAGATGTTGTTCTGGGTTCTTTTGTGACTTCCTGGATGAAACTTTACTTTATTCTTGGATTAACTTTGGTTGGTGGGCCACTTCTGGGAAGGTTCACCGCTGTTCCATGTTTTCTCCATTTGTAGACGATGGCTCTCACTATGGTTCACTGGAGTCCCAAAGATACCTGTCAATGACTTTGTTTCTTGTCTGTACTTGACTTTGTGTTGTCATGATGCATGGTGTAAGGCTTTTTGAGAATTTTTTGCCTACTTCGTGTTGTCATACAGGTCCCAGTTATTCATTCATGATTTGCAAACATGTTCAGGTTGGTTTGGATAGATCATTTCCCCTTGCCCATTTACTTTTATTCAGGTTTTTTTATTTTAAAAATAGTTTCATCTGAAACAATTAAGTTTGACTAAAAAGGGAAAACAGAATTATTCTGTAAGGAGTAAATCCTTTTTCACTGCTCCACAATAAAATAATTTAAACTAAGGGGTTGAAAAACTTGGAAAAACCTTCCCACCGTGATTCTCTGACGCCTAGCCCTCAACAGAAGAGAAAAGATTCCAGTTTGTTTCTTAAATGCACCAAAGCCTAATCATCCCATGATGACAACACTGCCCAGGTTCACGACCTCTTTTTACCCCGCTGCAGGTCTCAGGGTACGGTTTCCAGTCTGGCTTTGAGCCAGACGTAAACAGACACCTGAGCACAGAGAAGCACGGTTGCTCTGAAGCGGCTGGTGTAATTACAGAATCCCCCTGCTGCCAGAGAGACAATGCAGGGGTGTGTGTGTGTGTGTGTGTGTGTGTGTGTGTGTGTGTGTGTGTGTGTGTGTGTGTGTGTGAACATGAAGGATTATAAGGTCACACTCACGCTCTCAAATGCTCTGATACCTGACCGTGGGAAGCAACCTACAGGTGTAGATCTGTGACAGGCGTTCAGTTTGAAATAGAGATTCAATTAAAGGGATGATGCCTAAATCCTTAAAGCCGGGAGCAGATATAATTAATTCTAATAAGATTGGCATTCGTCTGCCTCAGGAAAAATCACAGGCTTGCTGTTGTTGTAAAGCTAATATGCTATCATAAAGAAGGACCTTTTTTTTTTTTTTTTTTTATATATATATTTTTATTGGCTTTTTAGTACTATAATAGACTTCCACAACATCATTCATCTCCCTTACCTACCCACCTATACAAAAACCGCACATCGTATAACAAAAGCTACACAGTCAAAGTAATATGAGATAAATTCACCACAGTTTGAAACAAAACATTCCAAAAGCACACAAAGAAACAAGGACACACAATACCAGGCATTAGTTCTTTGATCATTTACAATCACATCACTGGAGGGATTTCAGTACAGTGTTCCATATTTTCTCAAACACGTTTACTCTGTCCTCTTTGCAATATCTCAGTCTTTCCAGATGTAAAGTGTTTGCCAGTTCTCCCAGCCACAGATCGAATGTGGGTACAAAGTCCTTCTTCCAAACTTTCAAAATCAACCTTTTAGCGATTACCATACCAAACAAAAGGGCAACTTTCTCGTATTTATTGGCTGAGGCCAAAACCTTAGGTGTTCCGAAAATGGCAACAAGTGGATCCGGGTCCCACTGTTTCCCAAAAGCTGTGGAAAGGAAATGAAAAATTTTCTTCCAGAATGTGTGAAGCTGCACACATGACCAAAAGGAGTGAAACAAGTTTCCCTTAGCAGCCTTACAACGAGTACATATTGGTGACACGTCCGGATAGAAAGTGCTTAATTTTTCTCTCGAATAGTGAAGTCTATGCATTATTTTGAATTGTATAAGATTGTGTCTGGCATTAACCGAACAGTCATGTATATTTTTCAAACCTTCTTCCCATGTTTCAGCAGATATCTGCTGCCCTAACTCATCCTCCCATGCCCTCCTGATGTTAGTCGTGTCCACCAATATATTGTTGAGAGTCTTATAAAAGTATGACACCGTCCCCCGACTAATCGGATCGAATGTGTTTATCATCTCTAGGGTTTTGTGTTTGGTAAGATTTCCAAAATTTGATATGTTTTTACTAACATAGTCCCTGATCTGTAGAAAACGAAAGAAACTTGACCGAGGAACATCATATACCGAGCACAGCTGAGCAAAAGATGCAAAAATACCATCAATATATAGATCCCCTATTGCACGGATACCTTTCATTCCCCACATCTGGAAAACGGCGTCGCTGAGACCCGGAACAAAGGAATGGTTTTCACAAATGGGGGCATCAAAGTAGACTTTCGGAGTTTTTATATAATTCTGTATCTGCTTCCAGATTCTTATAGTATTGCCAATAACAAAATTATTATTATAAAGTGTTTTCCTAATTTTAGTAGGACTGTTAAGGAGGGCAATCAGGGACGTATTGTGACAATGCAGTCGTTCTAAGGATAACCAGGCTGGACAAGCATTGTTGGATGAGTGCGGGCCCTTCTTCCACCATGCTATAGCAGATAAGTGAGCTGCCCAGTAATATAATTTGTAATCTGGCAAGGAGAATCCACCTTTTGTTTTTGGTTTACATAAGTGTTTTTTGGAGATTCTGACATTTTTATAGCCCCAAATAAAAGGGACAATAATGGAGTCTAAATGTTTGAAGTATGACATACCTATAAAACATGGAACAGAGTGGAATAAATGAAGAAACCGTGGCAATACCACCATTTTAACAGCGTTAATCCTACCAGCCATTGATAGCGGGAGAGTCTTCCAAACATCAATATTCTGCTTAAGTTGTAAGATTTTATTCTGCCAATTCAATTGTAGAAGCTTCTCTGGTTTCCTCGTTATAGTCACACCTAAATATGTGAAGGTGTTATGGGTTATCTTAAATGGCGCATACTGCAAAAATGTCAGATCGTCTCCTGATGTGAGGGGCATTGCTTCACTTTTATCCCAATTAATGGAGAAACCAGAGATGCTGCCAAAGGTTTTGATAATCTTCAAAAGGGGAGACAGTGACACCCGTGGGTCAGAGACATATAAAAGTATGTCATCGGCATAAAGCGAAATGTGATGTTTATGACTAAATATCTCGATAGGCAATATCTGGGGTTTTTGCCTAATACACGCGGCCAGGGGTTCAATAACAATTGTGAAGAGAAACGGAGAAAGCGGGCAACCCTGACGCGTCCCCCGGTGAATACCAAAGGGACAGGAGATATTTTGGTTAGTGATAACAGAAGCAGTTGGGTATGAGTAAATTATTTCAATCCATTTTATAAATAGAGGCCCAAAACCAAATGTATTAATGTATATATGGCCATTCAACTTGGTCAAATGCACGCTGTGCGTCTAGTGAAATAACCACGGCCTCGTCTGTATGGCTTGAGTATAGTATATTTAAAAAACGCCGTAAATTGAAAAACATGTGTCTACCTGGCAAAAAGCCAGTCTGATCTGGATGGATGATTAAACTTATGTATTCTCGGAGTCTGTTAGCTAGGATTTTCCCAAAAAGTTTGGTTTCTAAAGGTAATAAGGAAATTGGACGATTGGAAGAAACAACCCCCAGGTCACAAACAGGCTTAGGGATAAGCGAGATATTGGCTTTGTATAAAGTAGGAGGAAGTTTATCTACTAGCTTAGAGTGGTTAAACATACGCAGAAGTAAAGGTGATAGTTTGGGGCTGAAAGCTTTGAAAAACTCAGCGCCGAAACCATCAGGACCTGGCGCTTTATTATTGGGAAGAGCAGAGATGACTGATTCAATCTCCTGCAGAGTTATACTAGCTTCTAGCACTTCTGCTGAGTCTGACGGTAGTCTTGGCAGGATTAGGTTATCAAAGAATCTGTCCATCTTTTCAATATCTAATTTTCCCTGCGATTGATAAACTTTGGCATAGAAGTCTGCAGGTCGTTAATTTTATCTGGATCTGTGAGTAAAGTGCCATCTTCAAGCTTAATACGATGTATTGCTCTCGATGCCTGCAGCTGTTTAAGCTGTCGAGCTAGTAATTTATGCGGTTTGTCGCCCAGCTCAAACCATCTTTGTTTAACTTGTACCAGCAATCTAGAAACATTTCTTGATATAATAGAATTATATTCATATCGCAGAGCTGTTATTTTCTTAAGAGTATCTGGACTCTGTTGTAGTTTATATGAGTTGTCTAGGCTAGTCAGCAGATTGTCTATTTCATTCAACCTCAACTTGGACTCTTTGTTTTTCGCCGCCTCGTACGACACTATACATCCCCTTATGACCGCTTTCTTAGCTTCCCAAAGCATTGAGTCATCCACATCCCCTGTGTCATTAGAGCTCAAGTATAACTTGATATCGTTTGAGATATAAGAGCAAAATTCTTTATCCTTCAGCAGAGCGTTATTCAGTCGCCAATTGCACCTGCTCTTCTTATAATCTAGTTTAAGATTCAAACTCACAGGCGCATGATCTGATATGTGAATATTACAGTATTTACAGTCTGATACTGATGCCAGCAATCTAGAATCTAACAAAAAGTAATAAATCCTAGAATAGGATTTATGAACTGCAGAAAAGTATGAATAATCTCTCCCGGTGGGGTATAGCAGTCTCCAGATGTCAACCAAATTATGAGAGTTTAATACATTTTTAAGAGTCTCTCCACTCCTGGATACACCAGATTGAGGGCGTTGTCTATCCAAAACTGGGTCTAAGGTTAGATTTAAGTCCCCTCCAATGATTATGTTAGAGCTAATCAAATCTGGCACTGCATTAAAAAGGTTCTGAAAAAAGATGGGATCATCCAAATTGGGCCCATATACATTGATTAATGTCACTGGTGTTGAATTTAGCTGCCCGCTTACAATCACATATCTTCCCCTATGATCTGAAATTATCTGATTGTGGGTAAATGGTATATTTTTTCTTATCAATATTGCTACCCCCCTCGTTTTTGTGCTGAAATTTGACTGATATATATGAGAAGCCCATGAGGGGCTAAGAACCTTAGCAGCTGTTTTCTTAATGTGAGTTTCCTGAAGAAAACAAATATCGGCTTTCAAAGAATGAAGGTGCGAATATACTTTGCCTCTTTTTAGAGGACTATTTATCCCTCGAACATTCCAGCTGATCAAATTGACCCCGCCCGTGCAATACTTATATTGATTAGTTAACATTTGTTTGTGTACAAGCTATTAACTAACTGTTGCATGACTGCGAAGCTACCTATAGAATATTCAAAATAGACCGATGTGCAAAAAACATCCCTCCCCAAAAAAAGTCTAATCCCTCCCAACATCAAACCTAACTAAACAAAACCAGGGGCGGTGTCTCCCATACCCCAACCAAAAGCTAAACCTAGCAGTCCACAACGGGGCCAACTAGCAACATAGCTACCCATCTCCCCAGCCGAAACCGCCAAACTCAACACAAAAATAGCTAATTATTTTTCCACCTGGAAATAAACCAATATTTAGTCCTAACATTACACACATTCAAATATAATGATAACGGCATTGAACCATCTGCTTTATTCAGTCTCAGACCGCCAATTCGCACTCTCACGGCTCAGGAATTTATCCGCATCAACTGGAGTGTCAAACATAGCGGTATTATTGTTTACAGTGACCACAAACTTTGCAGGGTACCGAAAACCATACCGAATCCCGTTAGATCTGCATTTCTCCCTGATAGTTTGGAACGCCTGGCGCTTCTTCATCACTGTCGAAGTGAGGTCGTGGAAGATGAACACCGGGTGCCCGTCATATTGGAGAGGGCCTTTTTCTCTCGCCAACTGCAACACCCGCTCCTTCTCTTGAAAATAGTGCAGCTTGACGATAATGGCCCTCGTCTTTCCCTCCTTAGCCTGTGCTAGGCTCCGGTGCGCCCGATCCACCTCTACTGGTCGACTGAAGTTGTCTTCTCCCAGCAGCTTCGGTAGCAATTTGATGATAAAATCCATCGGTTTACCATTCTCCGCTTTCTCTGGTATGTCGACAATACGAATATTCTGCCGACGTGAGCGCGCCTCTATGTCTTCCAGCTTAGCTTGGTGCTGAGAGCATTGAGCTGCCAAGCTATCACATCTCTTCTCCAGCTCCGAAATCTGTCTGTCATGTGATTTGGTTGCGGCCTCAATTGACGACATGCGGTCGCAAGTATCCGATAGTGCTGCTCTGAGGCTGGAGATTGAACTGTTGAGCTCAACAAGTCTCATGTCAACCGTACCACTAAGCTTGTTAATAGCTGCCAGGACATCCTCATTGGTTGCCGATGGGTTTGAAGTGCTAGCGCTAGCCACCTCAGTGCATGCTAGCTTCGCCTGGTCGTCTAAAATGTCGTCCCCGGAGCTTTTCTTTCTTATTACTTTTAGGTTTCGTCATCCTGATTATAGAGCGGTCACTAATACTATGAGCAGGGGTTCTTAAAGATTATTTGGGGTGAAATAAGTGAAGTTGAGTCGGAGTTTCCACGAACACGTCTACTCCATCTTGAGACCTAGGCCACCTTCTTTTTTTTTTATATATTTTTTCAGCACTTTATTTTTCCATTTTTTGACAGTGGGTAGACTGGAAAGAGGGGTAGAGAGAGGGGGAGACATTTGTAAATGTCGCCGGGTCCGGGACTCAAACCCAGGACAGCCGCCATTTGAGGACTGTAGCCTCTGTGTATGGTCGCGTGCTTTCGCCCCTACACCACCATCGCTGCCAAAGAAGGACCTTTTAAAGGATTGTGCATTGTGGGTTTGTGCAGAAGACAAAAGCAACGCAATACATCCGTTGCATTCAAGTTTATGTGGTCTCACATGAGGCTGCAGCTTGTGCAGGAGCCCTGATCATGACTTTCATTTACCATTTAAAATGTATCCACTGCAGAGGAGCCAGCGTTGGAAGTAATGACTGTTAAGGCTCACGTTGGACAACCTGTTGGCCTTCTCACTGGTTTGAACCACAGATGCAACTGAATTTATTTTTTTTCTTCCTTTCTAGGGCAAACTAATTTTCATAAATTTTATTTTTATCAGACAAACCTTGTCAATGAAAGGGATGAAAGATGCTTTGGGTCCTTTGACAGATGTAGTTGTTTTTATGTCTAACAGAAATGAAGGAATGACAAGATTATCTCCTTTTATGCATCAGGTTTTCAGCTCTGATGCATTTAACTGTACTTTCCTGGTCTGGATACACATGGAAAAATCAAATCTTCTCTAAAAGTTGCATCCATCCATCAGTGTGTTGGTTTGTCCATCTGTCCACTTGTCGGTCGGCGAGGTTGTCCATCAATGCATCCTTGTCTGTCCTTTCTAGCGTCCATATTTAATGCCGGATCAGTGCAGAAATAAGCTGCCAGAAATCACTGGTGAACCTTTGTATTTAAACTTTAAAAACGACCTCAGAAGGACCGAGAGGTCTGGAAATTTGGTTCTGGAAAATCATGTTGGAATATGGGTGAAACACAGATCAGTAGAAATCGGCAGATTTTGATCACTGGGCGATGGGTTTACACATCTTGGTTTTAAATGCATTCAGTGTTACACAGGTGTAATTAGATTAATTAACACAACGGTCACTGCAAAAGCCTTTGCTGCTGAAACGGTCAGGAAAGCTCATTGTTTAAAGATTTTAGGAATTACAAATAAGATAGTTGAAACTAACTGGTCTGATCTCTCAGGTTTCCTTATTGAGCTTCTGTAGCCTCTTTCAAATCATCTTTGAGCCAGATACCTGATTAAATAATACCAGTGACTGTAGATTCTTCAGGATAAGGAGCAACCAAAAGCATCACGGTTTTACAAATATCCGTCTGTATTTTCATTCCTTGGAGGTAATGGGTTAGATTAATCAGATGTAGCTTTCAGATTAGATCATCGCTCTGCCCTGATCTCCTCTTCTTCTGAGAAGGGGAAACACTCACTCATTTCCTGTCTTGAGAGTGTCGCAGAGACAACAACCAGTAACCATGACCAAGCTGATAAACACCATCTCAAGGTACAGCTATGACACCCATCAGGACCTTCAGTGACTGTAAGAGGCTGCAGAAGACTCACCTTCCAGCAGGATAATGATCCTAAACTGGGATGTTTCGACTGAGGAGGGGATCGATACCAATGGACGCCGCTGTTTAGATTATAATTAACATTGAAAACCATGAATCATTTTCCTTTCACTTCACAAGTATCCGATAGTTAGTAGGTCTGTATATTTCAGCATCATGTAATAAATCCATTTGCTTATGAGGAACGTGCAAACATTTGTGGGTGTGTAAGAAGAATCATGGATGAGATGAGGGGTTTCCTCTGGAGGGTGTCAGGTGAGGACAAGTGGTTTTCTTTCCCCGGTTGGCATGGTGGTATTTAGGAAAAGTGTCCTGGCTTTTCCTTTATGTCGCTCGGTTGGTGCTGACATGGAATTTGACTAATGCAGCTTTAATTATTAGCTGCATTTCTGTTTTTCTCCCCCTCCCTCCCATCCTCTCTGTGCCAGCCTTTTGTGTTTGTTTTTTGTTTTTCTAAAAGCCAGCGTGCAGCTGGAGACCCTGTTTTTCTTCTTGCCCATGTCTCCAGCTGCAATCGGCTGCTGACCCACAAATGGAGAAGTCGTGCGAGGAACGTCCAGGGGCCAGACTGCAGAGCTTAGCCTTCAAACAACCTGCCTGAGACAAAAAGCATGTGGGGAGAAATGAGCTCTTAGAAAAACTCAAGCAGACAGAAAGGAAACGTGAAATCAGGACCGGGGTTACAGCTACATTAGCTCTGGACAAAAGCAAACCTCAGCTGCCTGGTGGTGTTGTTGGGCCTCCAGCATGTCCCAGCTTTATTCTTTAGTGACGCTCAGTGACTTTGATGTGAATCGGTACAAGTTGGAATCAGAAGCTGAGGAGACCGCCTAAAGCTCTTGGTTCTTGTCATTGCTGCCCACGTATTTGACTTATCCATTTGCAGTCATTGTATGAACTCTGAAAACACGAATCTGTGATAAAACAAGATGAACATCCTTCAAGCAACCTTTACCAAAACTTTTTTTTTAATAGCCAGAAGATGATTAATGGCGGAAAAGAATCTAGAATAAATAAGTTAATTGTTTATCAGATAATACTTCAGCCCTCTTTGTCAGTAAAGCAACACCTAATGGTATTCTCTAGCATTTGTTTGGGCTACCAATGAATGTAGCTGTCTTTAAATCTCAGATTCTTCTTATACCCAGTGAAAGTTAAATCCCACGTATGCGTTTCCATTCCAACACTTCTCCAGCTGCAGGAATCTCTGTTGTCAAGCGTTAATCCGGAGTGACTTTCAGCCCCTCTGCTCTTGTCCCCGTGTCTGCAGGGAACCTATGCAGACAAAGCAGGAATGTCAGAGGCCTCAACAGAGGACCTTTTCATTTCTGCATACAGTTCAGTAACTCTGTAGATTATGCCCTTTGGTTGTGATTCCATATATTGTGGAGCTCTACAAGTTTACTGGCTTGTAAGCCTGAGAACATCTTGACTATGAAGTACGAGGGTGGCAGCATCAAGCTGTATAGCCTTGGTGCATTTTATAATATAGATGGTATCAGGAGGAAGGAGCGTTATGTGGAAATATGGAGGTGGGTCTTCCAAATGGACAATGACCCTAAACACACTTCTAAATTATTTACAAAGTGGTTTAAGGTGGCCTACAAACGTGGTCTAATTACACCAGTTCTGTCTGGAGGAATGGGCCAAAATTACATGAAACTCATGTGAACAATTAAAACAAATGAATCCATTGTTTGTACCCGCTTATCCTTGCAGGGTTGCGTGGTGGGGTTGGATGCTGGTGCCCCTCTCCAGCAGTCACTAGGCGACATGCAGGCTACACCTGGACCAGTCAAGTTTAAACAAGTTTCCTAGAAAATTCTCTCTCATTAGAGATCATTTTGGTAAATGTTTAGTCTGATTTATTGTCAGGCTGTGCGTCTTTTTATCAGGTGTATGTAAACATCTGGTTTCAGCACGAAGCTGACTTCTGCCAACCTTCTTTGAGTGGTGGTGAAGAAGCCACAACACCAACCAAGAAGCGGTAGCTGTCATCTTGGGGGGGGGGGGGGGATTTGTGAAGCCTTAGTGTGTCGTTGTCATGGTTACACACAAATAAGCAGCAACATTGGCCGTGTGGCTGGGAGCTCCGAGCCCACATGTTGACACAAGGCTCAGAGCAGAGAGCTGGATGTCGGTCTGAGTCACAGAAAGAGACTGCTGCAGCCTCATGATGACTCAGGTTGCTGTCGGTTACAGTTTGGGAGGGATAAGGACAAAGTTAAACCCGCATGGTGCTTCGTTATAACATAAAAACATCAAAATGCAGTAAAATGAGCAATAATTCTGTTTTCTTGCATGTAATTCACACATGGAGCCACTTTGTAAATGATAAGGCTTAACTTTTTTACAGCTTACCCACAGAGTAGTTATCAAATTATATTTTAAACTGGGACTATAATAAACCAGCTGCTCACTTGTATTTATCGGCACTCATTTACATGAGGTTTTTCCTGCTTCCAAAGTCCAGTTGTGATAAAGTTGTCATGAATTTGCTGATTGCCTGAAGTTCTTTAAAAGAGCTGCCATGACAGGGAAGTGTTAGGTTCAACAGGCCTTACAGGCATAGTAAGAGACACTCTCCCCACCTGATACAAACATTTTTTTTAAATACAATGAATTAAATCTTAAATTTAATGCTTTGAAAAATTATTCACCTTCTTAAACCTTAATATCGGATAAAGTAAACCGGAGTAATTACTTATAAATTATTTTGGCAGTGACATTGGAGGATTGTCAAGCGTAAAATGTCTGTTTAAGGACATTTTATTTGGATTTACTTTGACTAGGTCTGACCAGAACCTTCATGTTGTTCTTCATTAGCTATTCAGAAGTTGACTTGGTGGTGTGATTTGGATCATTGCCCTGGGGCAATACCCAACTGTGCTTCAATTTAATTTGAATAACCGATGGCAGGACATTGTCCTTCATCGTTTTCTGGTAGAAAGTAATTCACAGCTTTGTCTGTTAAGGCAAGTCATCCAGTTTCAGCAGCCTTAGACCATCAGGCTACAGCTAACATATTTGACTGTCGGTTTATTGGTCTGTTTCTGAACTGCATGACAAGGAGGCCAGGTCAGCGTGACTTTATCAGTTTGTGTTAGTGATTCAAAAGTGTGAATCAGTCGTCCTTTTGCCTGCATTTAAGCTAAGATTGTTATGACTAAAACAGCCCTGCAGAGCTGCAGCTATGTAAATCAAATGATGCAAGAATAACCGAGTGAACACGCAGTCCTGATAAACTCTGCCCTAGGAGCCAAGACCTTGGGAGTCACGGTTTTTGCACAAATAAAACAATATTTGATGATGGCTGCTGGCCTGTTCTTGGAAACTCTCATTTTTAGCAGAGGGAAGATACAGTTCAAGTGATTGTTTGAATAACGTTTGATTTTAAAGAAGGTTGTTCAAAAGGATCTTTACTCTAACAAAGAACTGAGGATGTTTGACTTTATTTTGGCTTCTGATTGTAACTCTGTCAGGATTATTTAGATCCTGAATGATACAGAACACAAACTGTCTTCTCTTGTTATCATGCTGTGAATATTAATAAATGTGTTTGTTTTGAAGGTCAAAGGTGAGATATATTTCCACCAATCCACATTTTAAAAATTTTGCCAATTACTGCACACTTTTTTTTGCACGCACCAGACTATTACAGTATTTAAAGTCTCGGGTATCTGTACTTTACAGTTGGGATAGTCTTCTTAAGCTTGCAAGCTTCTCCCTTTTTCATTCAAATGTAACGATGGTCATTATAGCAAAACATTAAAAATGTTGTTCCATCAGCAATGTGCACAGTATTGTGAAGTAACCTATCAGAAGATACTATAGTTATGATATCGCCATCTAGACGTTCTCACCTTGTTTAAGTTCACTGTCCTCTTCAACTGTATATCATTGTTCTACCTCTGCAGGAGTTGTCAGAAGGTCAAGACCTTAACAGGCTGGATGAAGAAGAGCAGACATCTGAAGCACAGAGCAGACTGATAAGCAACAAAATGGCGTCTATACCAGAGTACTACGCGGGCAAGAGCGTGCTGATCACAGGAGCCACTGGCTTCATGGGGAAGGTGCTGGTGGAGAAGCTGCTGAGGTCCTGTCCTGATGTGAAAGCCCTCTACATCCTAGTTAGACCCAAAGCGGGGCAGTCCATGAAGCAGAGGGTCAGCAACATGATGAAATGCAAGGTAATTGTATGATACATTATTAGATGTTTATGTTGGGGTTTGGTTCTGTGCTGAAGGTCAGACAGTTTCTTGGAAATGTCAGCAACAGCTCTGTCTTTGAGATCTGCATTGTTTACTGCAGCAGCTGCATCCTCCCAAGCTGCTGGTTTGGCGTTTGTGTCAATCCTGTTGTCTGTTGCCATCTTATTTTTGTATTTCCTCCCTGCTTCTTTACGGCTCTTTTAGTTTATTTGTGGATTTTGGTTAATTAGTGTCTCTAACTAAAGTCTTTTACGGGTTTTCTTTTGAGAAATTACCAAGCAGAGGTCAGTATTTGAAGCTAGCTTTGTTTTTTATTTCCTAAGCATAGAAATTCATAGAACAAGAAACTAAGTTGTGTTTAGCTGTGCAAAAAAGGGTCTTGTTCTGAAATATTTTATTTTGTAGATATAGAAATTGTAAATTAAATTTGCTAAAGTGCTTTAAAGGGAATGTATCATCGTTTTTGAAATTTTCCTTTTTAATTGTGTTCAACCTTGTGGGATATCAGGAAAAATGTTTAGAGCAGTTGCTTGGAAACATAACAAATTGGCATCATGCCTAAAAAAGTCAAAGCACCCAAAAAACAGTAAAGTTTGACAGGGTTTAGAAAACATTAGAGTTTCTGCTCCAGTGCATCCTACTCTGATGCGCAAGAGTGCAAGCAGCCCTATTTTTCTGAAAAACAGTGCAACAGGAAACTTTATATTGGCGGGCCATGCTAGGTTGTGTAAAACATTGGAGTAGTGAATGGAAGCAGCTGAAATTTACCCTCACTATAGTGATGTAAAACATTATTCCAAGGACACAGTCTTCCCTCCTACAGTTAATTTACTCCCAATTTTTCATTTTGCCCTTAAAAAGTCACTTTAGGGCAATGCCACACATAGGCAGTTTAAAGAGGGGCCATATTACCAATATACCATCCTTTTATGTTATTTATGTGGCTCAGACACCAAGAAAGAAATTGTAGCTGCAGCTAATTAATGTTTACAAAAGATACATTTGAAGACAGAAATGATTGATTTAATTCAATAACAAGATTCAATGTCCTGTATGCCTTTCCTGCATAGGTTATACATTATGACTCCTCTGGCCTTTAACCTGGTGACATCAAGCATATGTAGACGTTCCTAATTCAAATTCACACTCAGTCGGCTGATCGAAGGCAGTGCAGTTGAATGTTTGCATAGCAGTAGAAATTTGCCTGTGTGTTACTGCAGCAGCTTCGGTAGCCACGGTGAATAAACCTCAATGACCCCAGAAGAGTCCAAACGTTCCTCTTAGAGCTTCAGCAGCAAAAGAATAGATCATGAATACTAAAAAAAGGGTTTGATAAAACTGTTAGTTGCCACACTGGGGATTGTCTGAAATGGTTTAAGCATGACACAAAGGTCTAAAAGATGGTTGTTTTGGGACAGCAGAGGTGAGAACAAGATGGGGTCCTAGCGAAGAAACTAAGAAAGATGACAGCTGAGGGAGGAAGATGAGAGGGAAAGGTAGAGTAAGGATGAAGATGAGCTCCAAATACCTGGCATCAGCTCCATCAGGATGGGCAGCAAAGCATGACTCAACAAAAACTTCCTAACACTGTTGGACTTAATGAGGACCAAAGGATTGACACTTGGTGTGTGTTGATGTGCCCTACAAACAGCTGCTGCATGCTCGGGCTTCTGCTCTGACTGTTGTTGGCCTCAAACTGTCAGCACACCTAAGAAAATGACACATTCTCCTTAATCTTCTTTGTCTACCTCTGATAGTATCTGTTTTTACTACTCTCATTGTAATTAGACCTCACTTCTACTGCTACTGCATTCATTATTCTCCTTACCGCTGTGAGAGCAGCAGGGCAGCAGTTTAAGGATTTGCTCTTAATTTAGCAAAAAGCATCGCTTTAATGCTTCTTTTCCACTGTACTTTTCATGGTAAGCATGATGCATTGCCATGAATACAAAGAAAAAAGCTGCAATGATTTTACATTAAAATAGCAATGCTGATAAGGACTTGGATTCTGCCATAAGGTAGATGGTTCTCATTTTTATTGTTTTCTGCATTCAGGTTAAAATGGGATTTTAAAAGGAGTTTCTGCTACTTTCTGGAGTATTTTATTGGAAATGTTTGCATGTACTTATAAAACTATCATCTGGGCCACGGCGGAGGCACAGGGGTAAAGCGCAGGTACAGAGGCTACAGTCCTCCACACAGCCGTCATGGGTCAGAGTCCCAGCCCTTTGCTGCATGTCTTCCCCTCTCTCTCTCCACTCCATTTCCTGTTGGTCAACTTTAAATAAAAAAAGTCTACTAGTGCCACAAAAATAATAATTAAAAAAACTGTATTTTCTGAGAAATGAGGTGGACAAATTTGCCAAAATCCTTAAAACAAACAAACTGTAAAACAGGATACCCAACATACAACCTTGAGGTGCTCCAAAGTTAGTTGTACCAGCAATGTCCAATTCCTATTTGACTGGTTGTGAGAAAAAAAACATTTGGAATTTAAAATTATTTGAATCCTAACTGATTTTGTTTTTTTATTATTTAAAGAAAAGAGTAGTGGCTAGAAAATGATTTCTCTGCTAAAGAGTACGAATAGTTTAACATATTAGCATTAGAAGTGTTATTCAAGTAACTGATTTTTGGTATTACTTGGATGATATAGGTAGATCTAAAATCAATCTTTTTTTTTTTTTTTTTAGCACTATCATCAAGTAATCGTGTTTTTATTTTGAGTGTATTTTTTTAACGGATCTGTTCCTATATCCTCTGTAAATCGCTGGAGTTTTTTACTCCCTGTGTTCACAGTATCTCCACAGTTTTAGTTTTAGCCCCTGTTCACCAAACACATGTCCCTGGGGCTTGCTCTGCATTCAGAAGAACTGATATCATTAAATTTCCATGGCCAAGCCTCAGGTACTAATTGGTATTCATGCAAGTCCTCGGGTCAGTATTATCCTTTTCAGAATCAGGATAATTCATGAGGAAGAAGTGTGGTATTGTCTCTCAAGTGGCCTCTCATCCTTCAAGCCAGGCCAGTATCTTCCTTACAACCTGTTACTACGTAACAACCCAGAGATCTGTCCCGTAGTGCTTTTTCAAAGGATGCAATCAGGGGAGCTGCCCCAGGTAGGAAATGATCAAACCGATGCAAATGTCATTGTGTCTGTTCTTTTGCACTGCTCTGGCTTTGACATTTAGACTTCTGTGCACCAAGTTACTTTGATCCAGGGGAAATGTTTGGATAGCTGTGGTTCTGCTGCAGCGCCAGGCACTGAATGGCATGCCAGACACTCTCTTGGTGTACAAGCCCTCGTTCCTGCTCTGCCGCATGTTTTTCCCACTCACTGGGAGGCTGCAGCGCCCAATAATCTCATTTGGCTGCATTAGGCCGGCATCTTGGTGCTGCAGAACCAGTTATCTAGCTGTAAGGAATGGTGATCCCAGAGAGGTGGGAGGTGGAATGTTTTTGGTAGGAACAAGGATCTTGTGGAATTCGGCCTACAGTGGAGAAATCTGCAAATAGTGGATGATCATTTTCCCTTTTTTTGGAGCATTATGCTGGTTAATGTTCTCTATCGGCAGATCATGAACACTATAACTGATGTGTCTTCTGAAATGACATAGCTGAACAGTTAGTTTCTGACAATAAACAGCATCCAGTCTTGTAAAAACAGAAGCAGTTTCTATTTTTTGCTTTGAAAAAAAAAGGAAAGTGATCCCCTAACTATCCAGTGGAGGACCCTCTTGTCGGCCAGTTGCATTTGGAGTGCCATGTAGTACGTCAGCACTCCCAACCACAGCTGTGTAGGTTTCCTCAGAAAGTGCAGTCAAGGCTGGGTCTATTTCATGATCCCAGTGGTGTTCTTTGACCATAACGCCAGCAGTGATCTGTTCCACAAGAAACACGATTGTATCCAATCTCTCTGCTGCAAGAGGGTGCACTCTGGACCTAATCGTCAGAAGTTGGTGATCATCTCCTTTGTTTGGTCCACAATGATCACATAATTGTTATCTTTGTATAAGTCCTGTAGCTGTTTGACTTCCTCTCTGGACGTTGATGCATCATTCCCATGAATGACTCCCACTACTGGAATAACATCCATTAATCAGGCTTCAAACAGTGTGAACATTAATGGACCGAGCACAAAGCCTTGAGGAGTCCCAGATGTTATTACCAACAGTGCCATCTCTCAGTGAAGAAGGTAAGAAACCGCAACAAATGTTCAGTCCAAGAAGCAGATTTTTCTCCATTAGCGTCTGGAAAACGATCTCGTAAAACACAGATGGGGAAAAACAGTTAAACAATATACAGGATTCTGGCATAGTCAAAGTCCAAAAGTGTCACAATCAAACTAATTAATAACTTGTCAAATAAATATTTGCTTATATGATGGCTTACATAAAACTGAATTAGGTACATTAAATTCATAAAAAAAATATATTAATGTGAGAAATTTAAATTATTTCAGTATTTGTTTTTTAAATTTGTGTTAAAAATAATTCAAATGATCTACATGGCTTGTCAAATAGAAGCATTTGATTGGACTAGTTTATTTAAATTTGTCAGTAATGCTCATTGTATGCAGTACTGAGGTAACCAAGGTGACAGTGGCTCAGTAGGAACAGTAGTTGTCTTGCAATTGGAAGGTTGTGGGTTCGATTCCAGCTTCCTCCTGCTGTATGTCGATGTGCCCCTGGGCAAGGCACTTAACCTCAAGTTGCCTACCAATTGGTGTATGAATGTGTGAGTGTTAGTGAGTGTGATTGTGGCTCTAGTGTAAAGCGCTTTGAGTGGTCTGTATGACTGGAAAAGCGCTATATAAGTTCTGTCCATTTACCATTTTACCAGGGGAGTGTGTCGATGTGCTTCCTGTTGTCTGATCCTCATCGACTGCTTTGGTTTTCTCCTCGCCTGCATCCTCCGCCTGCTAATCTCTCCATCAGCGTAAATATGTCCTGATTCCAATTGGTCCCAGCAGGCTCCTTATGTCTGCGCTTGTGAAAATTCCTGTCTGAGTTACCAGCTGTCGTCACACTGGAAGCATTTTCCTAACCCCCTGAACTCCCAACTTGCCTTCCTTTGTTCACTCTTGTTTCTTCAAGATAAACTCCATCATTCGTTTATTCCATAGAGCAAATCAGCGTGCTATGACTGTAACCTGAGGATGAAAGGTTCCTCAGGTTGCTAGTTCCAACTGTAACATTCAATAACTATTTAAATCTAAATAAGATTTATTTTGGCTCAATCAAAAGAATCAAACTCCGCTTAAGGATCATGGAGAAAATCCACTGGAAGTTGATTGAATTAAGTAAAAAGAAACACATGAACAGACAATCTACCACAAGAGCTAAGAGGCAAAGCTGATTAAAGTCTTGCTTTTGTCAGTGGTTTATCACTCGCCCAGGAGTTTAAAGAAAGGGGCTTTGCATCATAATTTCTGACTTCTAAGACCTAAAGCTAATTTGGAGAGAAATGTTTGGAAGAGGGTCCTGCACGGTGGCGCAGTTGGTAGCACTGTTGCCCTGCAGCAAGAAGGTCCTGGGTTCAATTCCCGGCCAGGGGTCTTTCTGCATGGATTTTGCATGTTCTCCCCGTGCATGCGTGGGTTCTCACCGGGTACTCCGGCTTCCTCCCACAGTCCAAAGACATGCCTGTTAGGTTAATTGGTAACTCTAAATTGCCCTTAGGTGTATGAATGAGTGTGTGCATGGTTGTTTGTGTGTTGCCCTGCGACAGACTGGTGACCTGTCCAGGGTGTACCCTGCCTCTCGCCCATAGACTGCTGGAGATAGGCACCTGCTCCCCCATGACCCACTATGGAATAAGCGGTAGAAAATGACTGACTGTTTGGAAGAGGAGGAAAAAATTTAGGTAAGCAAAAGCTTTCCTGATTCTGATTATCAGCAGCTTCTGCCTCATGAGTGAAACATTTTTCATCTCTTGTTTCTCTTTGTCTGCAGGACTATTCTGATTATCACATCTTTCCTTTGCCTCTTCTCTTGTCATTAATCCTGCTCACATCCTATTATTTGACTAATTTAGACCATGCATGGTAGGAAAATGGAGGTCAGCACTGAGGGAACTTCTGGTAATTGCTTCCTTCTGACACACTTTGGCAGACTCTTCATGGCTACTGTACATTTTTCCTGTCTGAACAGTTGGTGGCGTCTGGCGGAGTCAGCAGTGAAAGCTGCAGACAGAAACTTGATTTTTAGACGAGGATGTTAAAAAAGAGGAAAAAGGAGGAGATTAAATTCCCATCCTATTGAATGGGTTTAAATTTAGGGTTTCTGTGCAGTCCTGGAAATTCTGGAAACTGGTTTATGTGTTTTTTGGGTCTGGAGAAGAAAATAGCTTGAGGAAAGTCCCAAGAGTTTTGCTGTCCTAAAGGTTGTATCCACCCACCGGTTCGTCAATCCATACATTCCTCCTTCCATTCACCCATCCACCTGATCATCATCCATTTATCCATTTGTTTGTTAATTTTGCTGCTGAATTTTAGAGAAAACCCTAACCCTGTTCTGATAATTGCTGCAGAACAAAAGATCTGTCAGTCTGTCAAATGTGTTTGTGACCCGAAATGTTGGCACCATAATTTCAGGCCACACCGAGAGAAAGAAAAACCCTGCCATCTCAGCTACATCCATTTTGCTGAGTTCTGCTTCTTCTTCCGCTGGCATTCCCTCAGTGCCATCCCTTTTCCCCATGATAGAGACAGAAAGAACAAAGAGTCGTGTCTAGCTAAAGGGCAGTTAGTGTGAAGAGAGGCTGTTTAAACGGCATCTTACGTTGCTGGTCTGAAAGGAAAGGGCCATTAGTGTTGGGTTACTGTGAAAGTCCACACTATGTCTGCTTCAAGCACTCTTGCTGGAATATTTATTGGCTTTAAGGTATTTTCCTTGTAGAAGAAGGACACGTTATGATCTTCTCCAGAACATCTCCCGATAAGAAAAGGTACTTGCTAACTGACGTCCATGTTTGCTCGTGTAAGACGCAAATAAAGTTATGCTTTCACTGCAGAAACTGATGTTGGTGTTGTTAAACTGGACTATTGTATCCCTGTGCAAGGCAGTTTGCTCACTGACACCCGTGGGTGGGAGAAGGGTGCAGTGTTAAACGCGAGCGGTGGAAGGCTGGTACAAGACCACTTATCCTCTAAAGAGCCTTTTCGCAAAACAACGCCACAATGTCCATCTCCGCCCGCGCCGGCAACAAAAGGCTCTCTGAAGCCCACGTTGTTTGGCCTCGCTCACCCCTCTGACCTCGATGCACTCCATCCATTTTGGGTCTTTATGTGATTTGACTGTTTGAACATTTTCAGCTGAATAGAACAAACTTGTTCTGCAGTTTTAGCTCCTAAGAAGTGGTTACATTTATTTTTTTTTTATCCTTAAGGTAAGCGGTAGTGCAGCCTGTTTGCAAAGTTGCACAATTCTCCAAAGTAACTGATAACGGTGAAGTAAGCTGCTGTAAGAATTACAAGCATCTTACTCAGAGTTGCATGTTTGAACTCGCTAGTTTTCTTTTCAAAATGTAGCTCCTCAAGGCCTCGAGGCTGGAAGAAGAGTTTAGGCTTGTCTTTATTATTTCTCAGACAAACCCTGTGTGATTCGTTCACTGTTGCCAAATCAGACACCCTCAAGAGGAAGTTTAGTCAGATCACTGCATGAAACACCTCTGAATCATACATTGAAGAGGGAACACTGTTCAGTAAAACCACATGACTTTATGATTTGACAAATGTTTTTTGGACCAATCAACACCATACTGGTCTTCTCTGATTGCAGCTTCAGTCTGTTTCTGCCTTTTACAGCACCCCTCCACTCTTATCACCACCCTGCCTTTAAATATATTATTTTACTGTTGCTGTAGCATGAAAAAAATGCAACCTTCAATTTAAATTCCTTCATTTACTGGAGAAAAACATCCTACATTAGGAAATAAATACATCAATCAGACAGTGTAGGAACGTCTCATAAGTAATTCCGGGGAAGAAATATAGAGTGACACAAGCAACCATTTCTGTTTCCCACTCTGCAAAATGGTAAAACAAGAGAAAATAGATAAAGAGACGAGAATAGAATAGAGAGTTAATAGTGATTTAAAGACAGACCAGGTGGTGCACATTCAGAATAAAGTAACATCAAAATAATCTAAAACTTAAGAATATATAATAAAAATTAAAATACAAATATAATTATATTACTCTGCAAGCGTTTTTTTTTTTTGTGTTCTAATAAAACAGCAAAAACCCATTTTTATTTTTAGCAGCTCAACTATAACCTTAACATGTAATGTTTTAATCATACTCAGTTTTAATGAATGATTATGGTGAAAATCAATCTGATTTCTGTAGAAAAGGGATCTGTAAATCATTTTAGATCCAAAACATAAAAAAGGCTCTCGCAGTTTCAAGAAAAAACAGAATAAAATGTCTTATTTTTTATTGGGTTGATTATCTATGTCAAGAATTTATTTGCGTATGTACTTTCAACAAGAACAGGATATGGGTCGCTCCGGCTTTATTTGGCCAAGTTTAATAAATAAAGTCTGTTTTTCAGTAACAGTCACTGGATGTTTGTAGCTGTATTTACTACAAATTAAATTAAAAGCAAAAAACATGGTTGATGAATGACGATTTTATTTAGTTTCTGTTGCATCAGTGAGTATTGCACCCTAACATGTTTTTTAAGCGTGTTCGTGCATCAACTGCCTGAGCCGGCAAACCAAATTTATGCCGTTCCTGAATTGTGCTCGAGGGCTGCACAAAATCATTCTGAGGCCCGCAAATTGGCCCCAGGCCGCACTTTGGACACTGCTGGTTGTATTCAACATTCAAGAGATGTCCTGATGATGTTCTGTGTGGTCTTCACCACTCTCTGTGGAGCTGCCAGACCAGCTGGAGATGCAACTTCCTGCTGAGAGTTGGTTTAGCTGAGGTAGATGTGTGGGGATCTCAAAAATATTTGAAAAAAGCTACAAGAAAATAGATGCTCGTGCAAATATCTACAATCAGAGCAACAAATAAAAAGTTTAAAACAGCTGGAACTGTGACAAACAAAGCTGGACCCCAGTTTATCCGCTGTAACACAATAATGAGAAGGTCACTGTCTGAGACCTGCAACAAAGATAGAGATTTGGAGACCCCAATATTTCTCTAACAATTATTAGATGCTATCTATACTCCAGGACAAACCATGGTAGGACATTTGTGATGTCCTACCATCACAAATGTAAACCAGAAGTTAGCTTAAATTCTACTAGAGCAATTTGCTTTGGTCAGATGGAATCTTTTTAGCAACAAACACTCCAGCAGATGAATATGTGGAAAACCCCTCAACCCCACAGCTGAGTACAGCTGAGGATCAGTGATGCTGTGGGCCTATATCTCTTCTAAAGAGCTTGGAAGACTTGTTTCATGGCATCATGCATGACACCACAGCCTGAGGTTTTTAAATAAAAAGGAAAAAAACTGAACATGGGTCATCATTAGGGCTTTGAATCAAATAATGAGATCTCAGAGACAGTTGAACAAAGAGAAATCAACGCTCTTCAATGAATGTCTCAGTCCCCAGGCCCAAATCCTACCGAAAAACTATAGTAGGAGATAAAAAGGGCAAGGATACCAACAATATTGTTAGAAACACATATTATGGGATTATTTCCCCTTCTAAGTACATATATTCTTATTAATGTTGGATTTTTCAATTATTTTTACTGTGAGATTATATCTTTACCAGAGGCACCAATAATGGTGTAGGGTGTTGAAACTGGCAGAGCAGTTATTTCTAGATTACTCTAAAAAGTTGCACCACTCCTCTTGGAAAGGTTTGGCTTAAGACATAACACATTACATCAGGGCTTTCACCTATTATAGGCAGCTTGCTGCAAATAAGAGGCTGTAAAGAAATGAATATTAGAAGCTTCAGCATCTGCTCACTGGGACAGCTGACTGATTGCATGCCATCCGTTACTAGCTGTAAAACCGATCCGCTTCGCTTCCAGTCATGTTAGCAGCGAAGCAGCAACTGCCAGGAGCTGCGCAGAGGCATGCATGGTGAAATATGACATCTGACTCTGCTGCCTTTGCAGAGCATCTCATGTCGGGGCGGGTGGGACTTCACACGGACTCCCGAGGGGCTGCAGTGCTCAGCTCTCCATGCCAGTTGTTGTCAGTGGGAGACATGAGCTGGTAAATGAAGACGAGAGTTCAGTGGAATGTCATCTGCAGCCCCTCAGTGGGCAAACGCTGACGTTAACAGGTGGACTAATCTCATACATAGTGGAGAGATGGGGAAGACATGCATCATAGATCTCCAGGTTAGGGGCTCGAACCCGGGACAGCTGCGTCGAGGACTGAGGTCTCTGAATATGGGTCGCTCGCTCTACCGCTTCGACACCTGCAGCACCCTGCATTGGGTCCCAGGGGTGGACATTGAGCTCCAAAACTGGCCTCAAAACTATGAGTAACCTTGTAACAGTATTGAGAATGCTTCACTGGTTTTCAACTGATAACAGGAAATAGACATGGGTTTTTTTTATTTATTAGGCATATAATGAAGTAGAAACCTGGCTAAAACTCAGCTCACATTTAGTCTCATTAAAATATTCAGGTCAATCATTAAACTATGCCTGATTCATGACAGGCTTATTTGCCTCCATGTCTCTACTAGAGAGAGGTATTTTGAGTTGTGTAACCAACTCAGACAATCTCATGTTCAGTGTTTGACAAACATCTTGTGGTCTCCTATGGACAAAATGATAAATATTGCAGAAATTCAGATAAAAAACAACCACTTTCTGCTCTGACTTGTTTCTTCCACAATGACTGAAGCTGCAACACAAGCAAAGCATAAGTTCTTCCATCCATTGCAGGTTTACAGCCATCAAAAAGTCTAAAACTAAGTACACCCCATGACCCAATATCTTGTAGAACGACCGTTAGCAGCAATAAGTTTCCCCTCTCTTCTTTACCAGATTTCTTCACTTCAGTTTGTGGGCATTTAAAGTTGAGGTCCTGACTTTGACTAGGCCATTGCAACCCCCCGTGATTATTTCCTTTATAAACAGTTCTGTGTAGATTCGCTGCTGCGTTTGGGATCATTATCCCGTTGATGACCCTGTTTCAGGTAAAGCTTCAGCTGTCAGACCAACAGCCTCACACCTGGCTCTAGAATACTTTGGTATGCAGAAGGATTAACGGTTTACATAATGACTGCAAGGTTCCCTGGTCTTCTGGCTGCAAAACAAGCCCAAATGATCATCTCTCCACCACCAGTTTGACAGTTTGAAGGGTTATGGCTTGCATGTTCTCCTTAAACCCATTCAAACAAGCCATGTTTGCTTAGTCTTCTAAAATATTTGAAATGGCCTCATAGACCATTCTAGATTATTGGAAGATTTCTTAATGTCATTGCTGATGTCTTTGACACTTGGTGGTTTGTTTTTGATGAGGATCACCTGGCTCCTGCTTTTCCTCTTAAATCCTTTGCTGCAGCAAGGGGGACTGTATCTGGTTTGCATGTTTTAGAGAGAGACTGATTCCAGTGCTGATAAAACTGGGACCTACTTTTAATTTTCTGGCTATTGTGAGTTTAAAAATGCTATCGGAGAAAATAATTATCCTGCTCCTTTAGTGCCGACTGAATCATCCTCTGTGTTGCTTTTGTTGCCATCAGGAAATAGAAAAGACCAGAATCGTATTTGGGTGCAACAATGAAGCTTAACTCGTTCACTTCTGTCCTTTGGTTTTGCCTCGAGGAATTATGCAAAGTAACACGCTCGCTAACTTGGGATAATTTACATTGCTGGACATTCAGTGTTTAGTTATCAACATCTATCACTGCTGTAATGGTTGCTTTGCCATAACCAGAGTTAGTTAAACCCCTTGTTTAGGTTGGTTAAAGTTTAATTCTCCTAATTTCTGTGTGTTTGGCAGCTTTTTGACCGAGTGAGGGAGGAGAACCCAGATTTCCACCAGAAGATCATCCCGATCAGCAGTGAGCTGACGCAGCCCAGCCTGTCCATCAGCTCGGAGGACGTGGAGAGGCTCACCGCCTGCATCAACATCGTCTTCCACTGCGCCGCCACCATCCGCTTCGACGAGCCGCTCAAGTAAGAGTCCCCTGGGCACAAGTGGATGGTTGCTCTTCTTTTAAGGCTTCAAGTTGTTATTTCACCGAACCAAGAAGCCCGGTGAGGCTTAGAACCCGTCTCTTTTGTTGTTTCGCTGTCGTTTGTTCCTGGTAGCAGGAGCTTCCTGTTGTGAGCAGGCTGAATGGCTGTATTGATTTCAGGGAGAAGAGGAAGCGAGCAGGATGAGAATGTGAAATTAATGCTTTGTGAAAAAAAAAAAAAAAAACATCAACTGTAGACAATGTCACAGTTTACTGAACAAAACATGCTATGTCCTCCAGTCAGGAGAACGGAGTGTTCCCAAAAACACACCGATTAATCTTTTTTTTAAAGTTATTTTTAGAAAATATTTCATGATTTCCTCTCTCTCTTTCACTCTCATGCTGCAATTAGTCTGGTTGAAAAGACCTAAAACAGGGAAAAACGCCTTTGATTTTTCTGTTTGAGCTCTTTGGTCAAACGGTGCTAATGACGGATCACGCAGAGACCAAAGTCTGGATAGACACGCTGGTCTCAGGTCAGTGCGTCCAAACAAAACACATGTAAAACACACAAACCTATTCTGTTAATTTATCTAATCTCTCTCGTAAATGTCCAGGATTAGGACAGAGCAGAAACAAATGTGTTGGACACGCCCTATTTTGGCTAAGTCTCTTATATCTACAAACACCATTTTTCTGGTGGTTGCAGATATAAGATCGAGTCCGTCATAAGCAAATGTGCCCCTGAAGTTTGCAGAACCTTGAGCAGAACACCTTTCCAGTGTCGCCAGGCCATAAAACTGCCATAATACAGCAAATCTTAAACATTTTCACATTTTGTTCATTTACAACACAAACTATTACTTCAGAATCAAACTACTACTATTTTATTGGGATTTTGAGAACTGGCAAGCATTTGTATTTAGCCCACCTGAGTCAACACTTTGTAAAACAACCTTTCGCTACAAACATCTGCGCATTTTTTGAGAATTATCTGTGGAGACAGGAATTTTTTGTGCAAACTTTACCACAAAATAGTTCAAGCTCCATCAGATCGGATAAACGGCATCCGTCAACATTGAATTTCCCAGTTTTCACAGTTGTCTTTAGGACTATACTTTGACTGGGCCATTCTAGCACATGAATATGCATTTATGTAAAGCGTCCCAGTGGAGCCTTGGTTGGTTGTTTGGGATTGTTGTCCTGTTGGAGAGTGAACCTCTTCTGAAGGGTTTTTCTGTAGCATCCCCGCAGCATGATGCTGCCACCACCATGTTAAACTATAAGGATTGTGTGTTCAGTGTGTTATGTAGTGTTAGTTTGCTTCCACACACAGTGCTTTGCATGTAGGCTGAAATGTTACATTTTGGTTTCATATGAACAGTGAATGAATTAACAACATCACACAAAAGTGCAAAGTGGCATTAAAAATGTGCAAATGACATGGAAAAAGTTAACACGAACACATGGGAAAAACGAAATTACAGTCAGACCACATCCTTGCACAATCCTAACCCCAACCCCCTCCAGATAGCTCCAGTATACAGTCTGGACAGCCTATGGGTGAAGCAGCTCTGTGACAGACGTCTAGACTTGTTCCTCTTCTCCACAGACTCCAGGCCCAGGCTTTCTTTCATGAGTGCATAAATAATGGTTTCTTCCACCTGAGCTGCGGATCTCTCCAGCTCCTCCAGAGTTACCATGAGCCTATTAGCTGCTTCTCACATAATATTTCAGTAAAATACAAAGTTTGTGTCTGAATACCTTTGTGAGGACGTTCTGTGCAGAGGGGTAAATATGTTCTGGTCTGAGCCTTTGGGAAGAAAGCTGCACAACCAGTTTTTATCAAAACAACAACATTTATGACTCTTTCTTTAGGAATAGCAAGAATTAAACATAGGAGCAAGCTGAGTTGATCATTTGCAGCTGAAAGATTATATCACGATAATATCAGAAGTAGAATAAAGATACATAGGTACTAAAATTCATTGTTTGGATCATTTAATAAATGCAATAAAGTCAGATTTTTTTCTCCTGGGCGCTAGTTCTGATGTCTTCAGTGTATAAGTGGTGATTTATGTGAGGCTGATTAAACCTAAAGCTGTGTGAAGATTAGTGACTCTGCACTCACATTCATATTGATCTCTTTCACTTCCCTTTTAAGTCCTCGTCTGGAGGTGTCTCTTTTCCATCTTCGTCTTCTGCCTGCAGCAGTCTTCATCTGCTTCGACGTCTTTGGTCACTTTGTCTCCCTGTGTAGCATCATTACTGCAGGGCAGCCAGCAGCTCTGTAAGCAGTCCCTAAATCAATCTGAGACTCTGCTTGGATTTCTAATTGAACGTATTGATCTGTTTAAGTTAGCAGCTAAAGGCAATGGATTATGGACAGAATATTTTGATGTGGTCTAAAACTGATATCCATCCATTCATCCAGAGCAGCAGAAACACTTTGGAGATAGAGCAACTTAAAAGAAATAACACCAATCACCTTCATCACAAAATAATGTAAAACGTTGCAGCGGCTTTCAGATTAAAAGCAACATATCATCTAAAATCAAAGTTAAACACCATTATTGTCATGTCATCATACACCGAATGGCAATAACAAACAAAGCTGTGTTTCTCTAGTTAGTTCAACAAAAACAGATTAAGGATAAGGAATTACATGAATTAAAAATGTATTTTATTAAAAATGAACTTTATGTCATTTATCATTATCCTTTAACATTACTTGAGCCTTTTATGGGCAGCTAGAAGACCTGTTACTGCACAGACTCCTACAAATCCAATCAATTAATAATAATTTTAATGCTGTTGCGCTTTTCTAACGTCCTGCAGCAGTTAGCTGTGCTGCAGACCTAATGCTAGCTTGTTTCTGAGCATGAAGTATTTTAAGGTTGCAGGACATGGTTATAGAAACGAGACCCAAACAAACGTTAGCTGTTAGCTGCTTCACATCAGAGCTCAGAGTCATTTCTTACATCACAGCAGCAAAGACAGATGGGTCCTGACTCAGCAGCAGGAAGAGGCTCTGTGGTTTGTCCAGTCTTTTCTCTCAGCCCTGTTGGCGTAACACCCTGCATACAGTTGCAGGAGCTGGCAGGAGGAGCTCACACCCACACACGGAGCTCATCCTCATCTTCTGGTCACTTCTCTGCTGGACTGCTCACCCACAGGCCTACCTTACAGTTTATACTCCTGAGGAGAGCCCACGCTGAGCCAGACAGGCAGTAAATCTTGTTTATCAGTGTGTTTGTGTCAGGTTAAGCTCACCCTCAGTGGGTCTTGGTGTCGCCTCGGGCTAAAGGAAGCCTCAGCTGCAGAGTTGGTGAGAGGCCTGCAGGATATTTGCCTGCCTCATTGGGTTCTTCTTGGCATGGATAGAAGTAAAGTCTCTGATCATTTCAGTCAAAACTGGAGCAGAGTTTATCATGTTTATCATGTTATGCATTTAGCATAACCTCTGCCAGTCAGGTTAATTAGTTAAACATGACCCTGCAAATTACTTTTCAATGAACAAAACTGCCTTCTGTTCTTTGTTGGTACATATTTGATAGTTACTACAAATGTTACATTTCAAGAAAATTCAGATCAAATTCTGTGATTATTAAATTAATCACCTGGATATCTAGTTTTGATTTTGAAGTTTTTTGATCAGTGGCCATATTTTAAGTGGATTTTGCATCATCAAATCTTTTGTCTTTCATTGTTTTTTTTTTGTCCAAATTGTCTCTTATAGGATCTTAAATATTTAGTTATACACACATCATTTCAAGGACGTCCCATGATTTAATGGGAAAGTTGGAAATCACCAAATAGCTTCCATACTAGACAGGATGTGGCCCACATAGGATTTAATGAACCGTCCAAACCTCCGGCTTTATGTTTTCCACCTGGCATAGGCTTGGTACCGACACCAAGGGTGTAAATATTTGACATCATTACATTTCTATGGTTTAAAGGTCCTTCAGTGAGAAAGTAGGAGAGTCACTAAAGCATATATGACATCACTTACTTTTTACAAAACAAAAACAACATTAGAGAAGACACGAAGAAACCTTGACCAAGATCAGCCAATTTTCAGCTTGACCTACCTAGATTGGTGACCTGCAATTTGGAAAATAAAAGAATTCAGTCTTTTCTATCAGTAAACACACCCTATGCAAGTGAAAACAACACTCATCAGTGTGGAAGCTCAAACTGTAGGAAGAATAATGCTGAAAAGAACCTGCTTTCAGTATCAGTAAGGTGTTTAAAGGAATATAGGAAGATGTTTGAAAGGAAATTTCAATTTATGTGACACATCGAGTCGTGTCTGCGGTTCATTCAGCCTTCAAGATGGGCAGAGAGAGCAAGACTTTTAGCAGACAACAGGAAGGATGAAAAGAGTACAGCAAACTTGCTCTGCTTTACATCCTGTATTTGAAAATGTAAGCAGCCTTTCGGAAACACGGAGTCCGTAACTTACAGTTAACAAGGCTAACTGTGTTAATCGTGCTAATCACTCAATCATATAATATGCTATAGACGGATTTAAGCATCAGCTCAAGGCTAAAAGACAAATATTACGTTTTTAAAGTAGAACTTCGAATCAACTATGATATGCAAAAAATGGTTACCAAACTCTAAACAATACTGAAAATATGAAGTAAAATATTTAAAATCATGTCTCACAGGCAAGAAAGTTAAATGTAGTCTCAGGTAGCGCAGTTCCACCCCTTCCTCATGCACACTGCCAGCCAGCTGTCTGAAAAAGCTTTTTTTTCCCTGCTTATAAGAAAGACAAATTCAGCTTTTTAGAAATATTATATGGTTGCAAAAAGCACGGGACATCCATCCACCGGTCATTCTTTCCAAGATAGCACAGTTTTAAGACTATAGCTGTCAAGCTATGAGGGGCCAGAATTATTAATGTTTTCTTCATTTTTGCTTTATAAAGAAGACAATGTCAAAAAGGGATGATATTCTACACTATAAGCATGTTTAATTGAAATGTAGTACATTTAGCAGGTGTTTTTTTGTCTGCATCCAACCAGAAAAAAGGATGGATGAATGTAGGAGTAGTAGGAATAATTTTCCTTCTTTCTTTTAAATAAAATAAATTAGATAATGTTTTACATATTTGTGTAAATACTATGATACAGTGGAGTGTTATTTTATTCAAGGTTGTACTGAGGATCTCATATCTGCAACAGAGTCACTGCAACAGTCCAGATTTGACAGATACCTTAACCTCAAGGCTGGAAGAGCTACAGAATAAGCTGAGAAAAGCAATCAGTGAAAATACTATGATCAACATATTTGTGCAGAAAACCAGATGTTTGCCCCATCTTATCTGCCCCATCTTATGTCTCACCACCCCGTCATGTCGTTCTTGCTCCGGCTCAAAGTGTTTTCTCTGCAAATTTCTGCAAATCCCCATCCGAATGAACGTACAGTTATTAGCAAACAAACACATGCAAATGTATTAGCACTCTCCCGCACACAAACATTTCCCCTCCCACGCAGACTCATGGCCTTCTCCGCTCATGTGGCGGCCTTTAACGCCACCTCTCTCTCTCTCTGCCCGCCTGCAGACACGCCCTGCAGCTGAACGTGATCGCCACGCAGCAGCTCCTCAGCCTGGCCCAGCAGATGCACCACCTCGAGGCCTTCATCCACATCTCCACCGCCTATGCAAACTGCAACCGCAAACACATCGATGAGATCATCTATCCACCGCCTGTCGAGCCCAAGAAGCTCATCGAGTCTTTGGAGTGAGTGGATGAGGGATGGTTGTCCTTCACTCTGAGAAGTTCAGTCAGAGCTTGATTCTCTTTTTAGCAAATCAAAATGAAATTAAAACAAATAAATACATAAACGTACGTTTAAAATAACAGCGGGTTAAACATTTTTAAGATAAAATAAATACATTTGTGAAGAAATATATTTACAGCAGCAGAAATAAATAAATGACTGAATAATTAAATTATTTAAAAATAAATTACATTTTCTTTAAAAATTCTTAATTTTTTTAAATGAGATATATAGAGCTGTTTATGCCACAGAATAAAAATAAATAAAATTTAAAAAATATATTTTAAAAGTCAATAAAGAAATATGATAAATGTAAAGAAGTTAAAGAATAAATATATTAATAAGAAATACATTATTAATAATAATAATATTTTGTTAATAACTGCATATAGGAAATAAAACATTTCAATAAATATGTAAAATTCGGTTTTGTTTTTAGACATGCTACCCTATCGGTGGCCACCCAATTAAAAACGTTCTAGACACAGCCCTGTATTTATCGAGTTTGATGGTTTGAAGTGTTTTTTTTTCCCCCTCTGGGTCTGACTTCAGGTGGATGGACGACGGCATCGTACGAGACATCACGCCGCGGCTCATCGGCGACAGGCCCAACACGTACACCTACACCAAAGCCCTGGCCGAGTACGTGGTGCAGCAGGAGCAAGACAAGCTCAACATTGGCATCATCAGACCCTCCATAGTGGGAGCCAGCTGGCAGGAGCCTTTCCCCGTAGGTCCACTGAGCGCTTTACTCTTTTTCTGTCCTGCAAAACCAGCCTAACCAAAATTATGTAGCATTGTGCAGTTTTAGGAGTTTGCATGTTCGTGCATGCGTGGGTTCTCACCGGGTACTCCGGCTTCCTCCCACAGTCTAAAGACATGCCTGTTAGGTTAATTGGTCACTCTAAATTGCCCTTAGGTGTATGAATGAGTGTGTGCATGGTTGTTTGTGTGTTGCCCTGCGATGGACTGGCGACCTGTCCAGGGTGTACCCCGCCTCTCGCCCATAGACTGCTGGAGATAGGCACCAGCTCCCTGCCTGCGACCCACTATGGAAGAAGCGGTAGAAAATGACTGACTGTGCAGTTTTAGGTATTTGCATACAGTAGATATGTATTTATAGATTTGTTTCTGCTGCTGATTTCAGCTCAACATGAAAATAAAAGGAGTTTCTCCTTCATCTGAGAGTAAAACGACTTCAACTCTAGAATGTGAGAATCTGACGCTTTTCTCTTTAAACTGCTTTGAAATTATGATTTTTAAATACGTAGATGCAGCTTTTTTATGATGTAAAAGTCTGGACTTTAAATGTAGAAATCTCCAGAACAAACTAATAAGTTTATACCTCATAGACACTCATCTAAACAGAGGAGATCCTTGCAGGGAGGAAACTGGACCGAAATACTGGTTCTAGTTGGTACTTTAAACTGTTTAGTTCATTGACATACAGCTTGGATAATTTTAGGAAATTATCATTATCCTAAATAACGATTAGATGGAGCACTACTCTGTCATTTTAAACTATTAAACAAATATATTTAATTTAGTTGTTGACTTTTTGGTTTGCAGAAGATCCTAAATAAATTAATTAATTAATTATGAAATAATAAATGAATAAATATAACAAATATTTAAAACAAAACAATAAATAGGGTAAATGAAAAATAAATAATTAATCAAATAAGATAAAGAAATAAACACGTTTCATAAAAATATAATTAAAACTGACAATTAAATGAGCACATTAAAAATGCTAAATAAAAAGATTTTACCTAAAAAATCAAAGAAATTCTAAATCTGAATAAATATATATCAATATTTTTAAAAAACGTGCCTCGATATATCAGTCCTCATGATTCTTGAACCGCTCTTTGTCTGAGCCTGTTTGCCATGGGAGACCTTACCAGGGACATTTAAGCCCCAGACAACATAGCCTCTAGGATCATTTGAGCACTTAAACCCCTCCACCACATTAAGGTGGCGGTTCAAGGAGGTCATTCATAAGGACTAATATATCGAGGCACGTGACGTCGCCCAGTACGGCGGAGCCGGGGTCCCACCCTGGAGCCAGGCCTGGGGTCGGGACTTGCCGGAGAGCGCCTGGTGGCCGGGTTGCTCCTCGCGGGACCCGGCCGGGCCAAGCCCGAACGAGAGACGCAAGGCCATCGCCCAGTGGGCCCACCACCTGCAGGGGGAACCGTGAGGTACTGGTACAAAGAGGATTGGGTGGAGACAAAGGTGGAGACCTCAGCGGCTCTATCCCCGGATGCTTAGGCTGGCTCTAGGGACGTGGAATGTCACCTCGCCGGGGGGGGAGGAGCCTGAGCTTGTGCAGGAGGTTGAGAGATAGCGTTGGCTCTGGAACCCATCTCCTTGAGAGGGGCTGGACTCTCTTCTACTCTGGAGTGGCCCACGGGGAGAGGCGGCGGGCTGGTGTTGGTTTTACCACAGTGGATGAGAGGGTCACATCCCTGCGCCTTCGGGTTGGGGATATGTCTCTGACTGTCGTTTCGGCCTACGGGCCGAGCAGTAGTGCGGAGTACCTGGCCTTCTTGTTGTCCCTGTCGGGGGTGCTGGATAGTGCCCCTCCCGGGGACTCCCATTATTCTGCTGGGGGACTTCAACGCCCACGTGGGAGGCAACAATCACACCTGGAGAGGCGTGATCAGGAGGAATGGCCTCCCCGATCTGAATCCGAGTGGTGTTTTGTTATTGGACTTCTGTGCTACTCATGGATTATCCATAATGAACACCATGTTCAAACATAAGGGTGTCCATCAGTGCACTTGGCACCAGGACACCCTAGGCAGGAGGTCAATGATCGACTTTGTTGTCGTATCATTAGACCTTCGGCCGCATGTTTTGGACACTCGGGTGAGGAGAGGGGCTGAGCTGTCCACTGATCCCCACCTGGTGGTGAGTTGGATCTGCTGGAGGAGGAGAAAGCCCGACAGACTTGGCAGGCCCAAGCGCATAGTGAGGGTCTGCTGGGAACGCCTGGCGGAGCCATCGGCCAGGGATGCATTCAACTCCCACCTCCAGGAGAGCTTTGACCAGATTCCGGGGGATGTTGGAGACATAGAGTCCGAGTGGACCATGTTCTCCGCATCTATTGTCGATGCTGCTGCCCGTAGATGCGGTCTGCGGTGCCTGTCGCGGCGGCAATCCTTGAACCCGGTGGTGGACACCGGCAGTAAGGGATGCTGTCAAGCTGAAGGAGTTCTATTGACTGTGGTTGGCTTGTGGGACTCCTGAGGCGGCTGACGGGTACCGTGAGGTCAAGCGTGCTGTGGCCCGGGCGGTGGCAGAGGCAAAAACTCGGGCCTGGGAGGAGTTCGGTGAGGCCATGGAGAAGGACTACCGGTTGGCCTCGAAGCGATTCTGGCAAACCGTCCGGCGCCTCAGGAGGGGGAAGCAGTGCTTCGCCAACACTGTTTATAGTGGGGGCGGGAGACTGCTGACCTCGACTGAGGACATTATCGGGCGGTGGAAGGAGTACTTTGAGGATCTCCCCAATCCTGCCATCATGCATTCCCTGGTGGAAACAGAGGCTGGGGACTCGGGGTTGGACTCTTTCATCACCCAAGCTGAAGACACCGAGGTGGTTAAAAAGCTCCGCGGTGGCAGGGCTTCGGGGGTGGATGAGATCCGCCCTGAGTACCTCAAGTCTCTGGATATTGTTGGGCTGTCATGGTTGACACGCCTCTTCAACATTGCGTGGCGGACAGGGACAGTGCCTCTGGACTGGCAGACTGGGGTGGTGGTCCCCCTTCATAAGAAGGGGGTCCGGAAGGTGTGTTCCAAGTACAGGGGGATCACACTCCTCAGCCTCCCTGGTAAGGCCTACGCTAGGGTATTGGAGAGGAGTGGTAGTGTGGTTTTCGTCCTGGCCGTGGAACACTGGACCAGCTCTATACCCTCTACAGGGCACTCGAGGGTTCATGGGAGTTTTCCCACCGGTCTACATGTGTTTTGTGGACCTGAAGAAAGCATTCGACTGTGTCCCTCGTGATGTCCTGTGGGGAGTGCTCCAGGAGTATGGAATCGGGGGCCCTTTACTAGGGGCCATCCGGTCTCTGTACAAGCGGAGCAGGAGTTTGGTCCACATTGCCGGCACTAAGTTGGACCTGTTCCCGGTGCATGTTGGACTCCGGCAGGGCTGCCCTTTGTCACTGGTCCTGTTCATAACTTTTATGGACAGGATTTCTAGACGCAGCCAAGGGCCGGAGGGGGTCTGGTTTGGGGACCAGTGGATTTCGTCTCTTCTTTTTGCAGATGACGTGGTCCTGCTGGCCCCCTCTAGCCAAGACCTACAGCATGCACTGGGGCGGTTTGCAGCCGAGTGTGAAGCGGCTGGGATGGAGATCAGCTCCTCCAAGTCTTAGGCCATGGTTCTCGACCGGAAAAGGGTAGCTTGTCCTCTTCAGGTTGGAGGGGAGTTCCTGCCTCAAGTGGAGGAGTTTAAGTATCTCGGGGTCTTGTTCACGAGTGAGGGAAGAATGGAGCAGGAGATCAACAGACGGATCGGTGCAGCTGCCACAGTAATGGGGGCACTGAGCCGGTCCATTGTGGTGAAGGGAGAGGTTCTACGTTCCTACCCTCACCTATGGCCATGAACTTTGGGTCATGACTGAAAGAACAAGATCCCGGATACAAGCGGCTGAAATGAGCTTCCTCCGTAGGGTGGCCGGGCACTCCCTTAAAGATAGGGTGAGGAGCTCGGCCATCCGGGAGGGGCTCGGAGTAGAGCCGCTGCTCCTCCACATCGAAAGGAGCCAGTTGAGGTGGCTCGGGCATCTATACCGGATGCCTCCTGGACGCCTTCCTCGGGAGGTGTTCCAGGCCCAGGACACGCTGGGCACGCATGTCTCTCGGCTGGCCTGGGAATGCCTTGGGTTCCCCCCGGAGGAGGTGTCTGGGGAGAGGGATGTCTGGGTGTCTCTGCTGAGTCTGCTGCCCCGCGACCCGGCCCTGGATAAAGCTGTATACGACGAGACTAGATTTTTAAAAAACATTAATTAAAAAACTAGATATTAAATTAATATTTTATATTTTAAAAAGACTAGTATAGATAAGTAAAAATAAATGAATCATATCTGACATATAATTGTTAATTAAGCATCATAAACCTGTTGCTCAGTTGTCATTGTTTTAAAATCGTCCTCGGCTGGAAGATTTCTTCCCCTTTTTAGTTGGATTAATAAGTTTTGGTTGCTTCCACTTTCATCTTTATTAATAACTATTAAACAGTACTTTTCAGTGTTAGATCTGAAAGTTGGATACTTAGGTTAGTGATTTTCTGCTTTCATTAAATAATGTTCCTATGTCCTTCACAGTTAACATGGTGTCTTTAGGGAAGTAGCTGAAACCATCCCAGTTACATGAAGGAAATCAGGGCGTCTCAGAGGTGCCTGAATAAAACAGTCCAGCCACAGAGGGAAGTTCTTGTTCATGTAGATGCAGGAAGCCTTTTGTTTGTGTGCCTGGACTGTGGCGGCAGGTCCTGGCTCTGATCTGTCTGCAGTTGTTCGCTCAGCATGGCGGCAACTATTCAAAGAGGCCAGGCTCACTCTTGCCTATGCTGCGGACCCTGTAAGCAGACGGGACGGCTTATTTATGTGCTTGTGTTTGTGTGTGGCATGTTTACTTGGCCCCCAGTGGGCCCTCCACACATGTTAGACTCTGCAGCAGTCTCTTAGCAGCTCTTTCATCCATTTTTAATGGAGTCTAACTGAAGTTGACAAGCGCTGCTCCCCAGCCCCCTCCGTGTCCCACCACAATCAAGGCAGGAAGTAACACAACCCCAACCCACCACACATGGGCTGCTGTTCAATCAGCCACTGTGTGATTTTCAGCCTCACAGCTGATATCAACTCTCTAAAAGCTCTGAGGAGTTCTCTGCTCTCTCACACCTCAGGGTTGGATCGACAACTTCAACGGGCCGAGTGGAATCTTTATCGCTGTAAGTGAACTCGTCCAGCTTCAATCTTAGAGGCTTTCAGTCATGCAGATCAGTGCCAGAGGTATAAGCTGATGTTCTGTGATCAGGCGGGAAAGGGTATCCTGCGCACGATGAGGGCCAACAACGACGCGGTGGCGGATCTGATCCCGGTGGACGTGGTCATCAGCCTGACCCTGGCCGCAGGCTGGTACACTGCTGTGCACAGGTGAGTCAGTGGGCGGAGCTTTGGTCTTTTATTCAGGATTTCTAAGCAGTATGGAACCATATGGATTTATGTCTTACATGTCCTTTCTTCTTTTCCTTGTCTCCTTCTTCATTCCTTCTTTGTGACCCATCTTCCTTTGTTTCCTACCTCCCCTTTTTCCTTATCTACTTTCTTCCTTCCTTTCTTCCTCAACATTCCTTGTCTCCTACCTTCCTCCCTTCTGTTCTTCTTTCTTTTTTTGAGTCTTTAAACTTTATTACTTTCTAGTGTCCCATTTCCCATCTTTCCTGGTTTTCTTGTTTGCTTTCATTTCTTCTAGTTTTCTTGTTTTTTGCAGATTGGATAGATAAAACCTCCCTGTTGAAATATTTATGGATTTGTAGTTTATATTTAAGGTTAACAGAACAAATCTCGAACAGTATTTACATATAAAGAGTGTAGGAACCCTTTTTTCTGGGGGGTGTAACAAAGTCTGGTTTTAGGCTAAATATATTTAGGAAAAATCCATTTTAGTTACTAAAGTGTATAGAAAATTATGCAAATGCAATTCAGAAATTTTATAACAGGCACAATTACAACAATAACATAATTTTGAAAGTTATTGCTGGTCAGACAAATTGCAAGAGGTAGAATATTTTAACAGTAGATAATAATGTTATAAAATTCAACGCCATGTCCTAAAACACTCAGCTGAGCCTTGAACAAGTCTTTCATGGACCTAAAGAGACAGTTTGGTTTGTTTGGTTTTAGGGATGGAAAGCTGGCCAGTATAAACAAGAAGGCTTTCCTGAGAAACTTCCCAACTCAAGTTCTTAATTGCACAGCAACCAATGATGTTATCGGACTTAGAAGGAAATCCATTATACAGGAGTGGCTCTAGTAAAATTGCTATAGAGGAGTGTTTAAGCAAGGGAACAGGTTTTTGCTACCCTGTTTGTATGGACTAGTGATGAAACATATGATTAAAGAAGTTATTTAATTGAGGCTAATTTCATGGGAAAATTTCATGTTGATGGTTTAGTTTCTATATTTCATTTTTTTCCTTGAAACTACTTTACAAAGTAGAAAAAAGTACTTCAAGGGATGACCTCCACTTGTGGTACAGAAGTGGATGTAAAACTGCGAAAATCCTCTGGCTGAATCATTTCCACCTTTTGTCTGAGGTTTCACATGGAAATGTCTTTCTCTGTCCTTCACCAGTGTCTCACCAAAACTGACTGGTTCAGATGTTCCATATGATGGCTTGAATAAGCACGGCCTCTTCCTTTTTAAATGCCCAAGAAATTCCCAGAAAACTGAATATTGGCAGGTTACTTTTTGGTTCAATAAAAACAGTAACTTTTTCCACACAGGGAAAAATTAATAAAATTATCATTTAAGAGCAGCTTTTTGTATTTATTACGGTTATCTTCCTTAAAATGTGATGATCTGAGACATTTAGTTGTGACAAAAAAAGCAAAAGCAAAAGAAATCACTTTACAGCTCTATATGACCTTAATCTCCCTTGTTTTGCAGGCCTAAAACAGCTCTGGTGTACAACTGCACAACTGGCAGCCTCAACCCATTTCACTGGGGGGAGATAGGTGAGCACGCCCTGTTTGCCTTGTTCTTAAGGCTAACAACAACCCGCCGCTGCAGGCGGACTTCTACAGAGCTGTTAATTCAATTCAATTCAGTTTTATTTATAAAGCGCCAATTCACAACACATGTTGTCTCAAGGCACTTCACAACAGTCAGGTTCATACATTCTAATTAATCCTAACCATTGAACAGTGCAGTCGGAGTTCGTTTTTTTATTCAAATTGGATAAAAAGTTTTTCTATCTAAGGAAACCCAGCAGATTGCATCCAGTCAGTGACTTACAGCATCCACTCCTCCCGGGGCTGCTGTGTTTCACAAACACGGCATCATCACAAACAACCAGTCCTTGGATATGATGTTAAAGTTAATGTTTGGTTGTGGTTATAAGAGTGGATTAAGGCAGGGAAAGGCTGCCACCTGCTGGAAAGGAGTAGAAAATATATGAAAAATAATCCAGTTTTACGGTTTCCTTAATTAGAGCTATTAATTCTCATTCATCTGCTGTACATTTTTGATGACGTCACTGTAAGTCGTAGACTCCAACTCTAAATAGCAGCCTGGACTGTACTGTCATTAGGGATTAGTCTGCAATAATTATGCTTTTAAGAGATTATCCAAACGATTGCTAATTAATTTTTCTGTTGTGGGGAATTGAACATGTTTAATCCATCATCCTTACATGAAAGCTGCAGCAAACTTAAGGAGCTGTTTCCCAATGAATGCAGAAGAGTTATTATATCTTTCCATTTCAATGTTGAACTCAATCTGCTGATATAAAAACGCTTGACGGCTGTCTGGAAACGTCTAGAATTGGATTTTAAGATTTCCAATATCTGGATAAGTATGGAAAATATCTGTATTTCCAGACTTTATTCCCATATTAGTGAAAAGCAAAAAGACATTCATCTGTCTATTTGTCCATCTGCCTGTCCACTCATCCATTTATCCTTCTGTCCAGTTGCCAACTCATCCATCCATCCATCCATCTGTTTATCCATCTATCCATCTTTTTCCTTGTGGTCTTGGCAACTTTCACTCTAAAAGTGAACATTTGTATTTATGCATAAACAATGCTCTAAAACAGAAGCTGGATGACCCCCAGACATATGATCCATGAAAAGTTTGTAATTTTGGCTTGAAAACTGTGCAGGAACCACTTAAATCGCTTTTTACTAAATCAAAGGGGTCGTACATGGAAAATGAAAATTGATTGTTTTCCTGCTTCTGATGTCAGCTTAAAAAACTTGCCGCGGAAATCACTACCAGGTGGCTTTGGGAAAGGCTCTCTGGTGACTCTCCTGTCCAGATGTTCCGGCCCGTTATTAATCGACAGGGATCAGGGGATAACAATAGATCTAAAATGAAGTGTCCACCTTAACATGTAGCTCAGGGAACACTCCGCTTTCTGCTCAAGGTTAGCAGCAAAAATCCAGGCCACAGCTGGCTGTCACCTCAGATCCAGTCATCTCGGCACCCCCTGCAGCCGTCTTGTATCTGTTGGCATGGAAATGAATGTTACGAGGCCAAGTTTGCGCGCTGCGTGTGATGTAATGTCTGCAGTCACATGGCTGTGCTCCCAGCATCTGTGGATCTGCCCTCTGCTGGATTGTGAGTGGAGGGGAGGAGGCTGAACGTCTCTGAGTGTCGCGATTAAGGCTGAAGGTCATTCTTGGAAGTTAGGATCCTTCCACGGAAACTAGTCCGAGTGCTTCTGCCTGTTATAGGCTGGTGATAAACTTCACCTTTGCCACGAAATTTAACATCACTGCTGGCGTCACATTTAACCTGTTTTTATTGCTGCATCAGGGACGCAGAGCTTAGCCAGGGATTATTTTAAATGCAACAAAACCTTCTGTTCTTTGAGGCTTTTGCAGGAGATGCTTTTCAAAGACATTTTTCATTATCTGAATTTAAAAAATATTGTGCTCTTGAACAAAGCTGAAGCCTACACCCAATAAGGACGTAGATCATACAGACCTTTGAGGTGATCTGTTTTTTTTTTTTCCTAACAGAGCACCATGTCATGTCGTCCTTTAAGAGGAACCCCTTGGAGCAGGCTTTCCGCAGGCCCAACGCCAACATCACCTCCAACTACCTGATCAACCAGTACTGGATCCTGGTCAGCCACAAGTTCCCAGCCTTCATCTACGACCTCTTCCTCCGTTTGTGTGGACAGAAGCCTCAGTAAGACCTGCAAATATCCGTTTCCCTTTTGGTCTACAAGGAAATGTTTGTCTGCATTGAAGTTGGTAACCGCCGTCCGTCTCTTACCCTGCAGGATGATGCGCATCTTTAATCGTCTGCATAAGGCCATCGGCCTGCTGGAGTACTTCAGCAGTCAGGAGTGGGAGTGGAACTCTGAGAACATGAACATGCTGATAAGCCATCTGACCCCCGCGGACAGGAAGGTGAGCTTACCCACCCCTGCAGAAGTCTTCACAACCCTTGAACATTTCCACATTTTTGTGATGTTAAAACCACAAACTGTCCTTGCAGTAGAAAAGCACCACCACAGCATGATGCTGCCACCACCACAATGTCTCACAGTGGGGATGACATACTCAGGTTGATGTCGGATGTTGTTTTTCAACCAACATCTTGACTGACCGGAGCACCTCCATCCCTTCCCTTCTTGCCAATTCTTTTTTGCAAAATAGCTTGAGCTCATTCCGAAAGGATGGAGATTATTTATTAATGTTGGTTTCCAAGTCTTGCCTTAGATTCTCAAATGGATTTAAGTCTGGGCCATTGTAACACATGAACAACATTGGCTTTATTCTCGCCAATCTTCTCTAAAGGCCAGATTTGTGGAGTCTGGTCAACCGATTCTCCCACCTGAGGTGCAGGTCTCTGCTGCCCCTCCAAAGTTACCATGGGCTTCTTGGTTGCTCTCTAACAAACCTCTGATTACCTCACAGAGTATCCTAATTTATACTGAGATCACATTTCATACAGACATACTTAATTTACTAATTATGTGATTCTGAAGGCAATTGGTTGCACTGTGTTTTAGTTCAGGGTATCAGAGCCAAAGGGGGTTAAGTACAAATACACCACACAGCAGGCAAAATGTAAAGGTTCAAGAAGTATAGATATTTTTGCTAGTAACTACTTTTATTAAACACAGATGGACCTATTTAGGGTTTTATATGTTAATGTTCATTGATGTATAAAACCTTAACAGTTAATTCATTCAAGTTGCTACTATCTTAAAAGGTTCTCCATGCTGATAAAATGCACCACTACTATCACAGTTTTACCGCATTTAATTTATTAGTTTCAATGCATATATTTTTTAAAGGTTATTTAACATCGAAGAAAAGCGTTAAAATGCTCTGAAAAGGAGTTTATGACTTCATCTTTGCTTCATTCTCAACATGCACCCTGTGTGGTTTTTGTTTTCACAGATGTTTAACTTTGATGTGCGCCAACTGAACTGGCCCGAGTACATTGAGAATTACTGCATCGGCACCAAGAAGTACGTCCTGAACGAAGACATGTCCGACATTCCCGCTGCCAGGCAGCATCTGAGAAAGTAAGTTAACAAATACATTACTTTTTAAATATGAAAAATGCTAATAAAATATAAGACAGACAAAGCTACTGTGGGACAAAGCTGAGCACTTGTTGCCATGGTTATTGCCGCCTTTTCTTTGGAAGAACGGGGAAGGGCAATCGACATATTTTAACAGGAACTCAAACACAAATTTTGCCTTTTAAAGAAACGGTCACTGCATGAAAACTGTAAGTCGCATCAAACATTCTCAACAAGTGAGTTGGACAACTTTTAGTGATCATGTGTGTAACATTTTACACGTTTGTTGAGTTTTATGTAGGAGATATGACTGTTTAAAGAGACCCTGAGTTGCAGTTTCAAAAGAAAAATTCCCTGCTGAAAAATAATGGGAGTGAATTAGAGTTTGGGTTAGTGCTTCCTGCCTTTAAGGGTTATTGGACTGAAAACAGTAAATCCTCTAGCAGTGGGAGACTTACTGGGTGAAAGCAGACCAGATTTTTTCCATTATGGTGTAACAACTGGAGTGTGACAACATCACAATCTGAGCTGAACATTCTGGGGTTAAATCTCAAAAAGTAAAAGTTAACCTGCAGTCGTCTGAAAACTGTAGAATTATTGAAACGGCAATTTAGTCCGATTTTGCCAAAATCAAATTTTATGAGTACATTTTAGTATATGTTATAATGCCTGTTTGGTGGATATCTGGAAATTAATTTTGTTTTCACTTGATTGCTGAATGTAGAGCCAAATAAAAATCTAAAATCTTTGGAATATAGACATCCAATAATGGCACCTAATAATAAAAGGTGTAGAAAAAAGCCTTTTCTGATCAACCGAAATGGTTTTAGGTCTTCACAACAACATAAACTAGACTAATGGCTACCTAAACTATAGCATGTCAAAGGTTAAATCAAAGATTTGTATACCGGTCTTATTTGTCTCTTTTGATTGTCCCCCAGGTTGAGGAACATCCGGTACACCTTCAACACACTACTAGTCGTTTTCATCTGGCGGGTGTTCATCGCCCGTTCCCAGATGGCCAGAAACATCTGGTACTTCGTGGTCAGCCTTTGTTTCAAGTTCCTCTCCTACTTCCGTGCATCCAGCACCTTAACCAACTGAGTCTTCCTCCCAGCCTTGAGCCAGAGAGAGGCAGCCCTCGCCTTCAGCTGTCTGCGGTAAACAATAAACAAAAAAACAAAAAAAACACCTTAAACTCAGACGCTCTTGATGTGGACAAACAGGGCTCTCTACATGAGGCGTCTGCAGCTGAGTGAAGTTAGGATAATAACGAGGTCTATTTGCCATGTGGTCATTTGTTGAGTTGGGAAACCTGTCATCAAAAACTTGACATTCCCTGTCAGAAAAACCCCATCCAACAAAGAAAGGGTTGTCTTTTATTTTCTACCTAATGTTTCCTTCAAAGTGGCCAATTATATATGCAATGATACACCTTTTGTGTGACCTCCACCTTCCTTTCCCAACCTCTTGAGTCTGAGAATATCACCTTGCCTTGTGATATCTTTGTTTTCCATACTTGAAATGCACCATTGCAGCAGAGGTGGATGATTTCTACATCGTTATTTTTTATTTTATTTTATTCTCGAATATGTCTTGCATTATGTACGTCTACTGCCTTTTTAAGATGATGCTCCAGATTATTCAGACGAGTGTTAAACGCTAAAATTAGCCCACATGTGGCATCAGAACGTTGAGACATGCTAGTTCTTCTGTCGAGGTTCTGCTTTGTTTGTACAGCTGTTTGTACTGAACTGAGTTTACTACTTTTACATCTTTATACTTGCACCAAAAAAACAAGTAACATTGTGTGTTAAACCTTGACAGTGTAGTATATATATAAAAATAGTACATCAGAGTAAAGTTTATTTATATAGCATAGTACATACTGTACATTGAGCTTTAAGTGAGCGATTAAGAGTCAAAGTGGTAACCGGTAGCAACATTCAGGTTTCTCTGAAAAAGGTAGGTTATTATGTCATCTGCATTGATGCACACAAGCCAGCTAAATGCTAATACAAAAAGGAAGGAAAAATCAGAGACCAAGTACACACCCATGAGGGATGCCACATTTGACAGAATGTAGAAACGCGGTTACATAAGGGATTAGACCTATTTGTTAGACGTTCTTGGTATCCCTCATCCCAGTTTTATTTTTTTTAAAAACAATTTGACCTACCAAAAACTTGTATTTGTTGAATTTTTCTTGTGTGTTCAAAGGACCACAGAGCTTCTCTCTAACTGCAAAAAGTAGTTAATGTAATAGGCAAGCCTGAGGAAAACTGGGCAGTATTGTCTACTTTGTGAGGTTTAACAACAATAAACTGAATGAGCTTATATGGGAGAAAAAGGGAAGAAATGAAATGTTTATGCAAAAGTCATGTTTGGTGTCTCTGTCTACGTTCGTTCGTACAAGGACTGCATGATGAAACGGTTGTGTCAAGTTTTCTCCAAAGAGCTACAGGGCTATCTTAATGCTGTAATTCATGTTGATCCATCTGGTAACAGCACTGTCTTTGTTCACTTAAATGCAACGTACTGCTGGTGTAAACTTCAAGAAGGAGCAAACGGCAACGCATAACAGAGAACATCTTTTTCTTACTGGTGTCATTTTTGCAAATTGTTGACCAGCTGTTTTCCCTGCTCTAACGAGATTCGGTCTGCTTAAATAAACAAGAAGATTAAAGTGCCTCTGTGCTCTTGTCTGTTTCACAAATGTGGGTGTTTTTTACAGCAAAATGTCCTCCTGCTTGTTTATACACTCACCGCACACTATATTAGGTACACCTGTCAAACTGCTCGTTAGCGCAAATTTCTAATCAGCCAATCGCATGGCAGCAACTCGATGCATTTAGTCATGTAGATATGGTCAAGACGATCTGCTGCAGTTCAAACCGAGCTTCAGAATGGGGAAGAAAGGTGATTTAAGTGACTTTGAACGTGGTATGGTTGTTGGTGCCAGACGGGCTGGTCTGAGTGTTTCAGAAACTGTTGATCTACTGGGATTTTCACGCACTACCATCTCTAGAGTTTACAGAGAATGGTCCGAAAAAGAGAAAATATCCAGTGAGCGGCAGTTCTGTGGGCGCAAATGCCTTGTTGATGCCAGAGGTCAGAGGAGAATGGCCAGACTGGTTCGAGCTGAAAGAAAGGTAACAGTAACTCAAATAACCACTCGTTACAACCAAGGCATGCAGAAGAGCATCTCTGAACGCACGTCGAACATTGAGGTGGATGGGCTACAGCAGCAGAAGACTACACCGGGTGCCACTCCTGTCAGCTAAGAACAGGAAACTGAGGCTACAATTCGCACAGGCTCACCAAAATTGGACAATAGAAGATTGGAAAAATGTTCCCTGGTCTGATGAGTCTCGATTTCTGCTGCGACATTCGGATGGTAGGGTCAGAATTTGGCGTCAACAACATGAAAGCATCGTGTCAACGCCACAGCCTACCTGAGTATTGTTGCTGACCATGTCCATCCCTTTTTGACCACATTGTACCCATCTTCTGATGGTTACTTCCAGCAGGATAACGCACCATGTCATAAAGCACGAATCATCTCAGACTGGTTTCTTGAACACGACAATGAGTTCACTGGACTCAAATGGCCTCCAGTCACCAGATCTCAATCCAATAGAGCACCTTTGGGATGTGGTGGAACGGGAGATTTGTATCATGGATGTGCAGCTGACAAATCTGCAGCATCTGTGTGACGCTATCATGTCAATATGGACTACAATCTCTGAGGAATTTTTCCAGTACCTTGTTGGATTTTACTAATTAGCCTCAACAGTTTGCATGTAGTCTTATCTGTTGCTGCTGCACCTGCTCTGCATCAATCAGCACAATAACCCTGGCTGTACAATAGGTCTCTGCATGTGCCTCTGCTTTGAAACAGCACCTGTGTTTGCTGCAAGGACATGAATATAAAGGATTTAAAGCTTCAGTGCGTGCCTCGACCAAAGCTCTAATGTTAGGAGACCAAAAAAGAAGTGACAAACACATCTTCCAGTTTGTGGGAATTTAATCTCATTTAAATAACAAAATACTAGAGATCATTTAAAGCAATCACACATTACAAATCTCACATAAACAGGCACCAAAACACACATTTAATGGAGCCACTGAGCATATTTACCTAAAGTGCAATGAACTGAACATTGGAGAGCTTAAACACAACACCTGTTTAGTTTACATATAAACAAATATAATGTTATGAACAGTAATTACTGTTATTTAATCACAGTGAAGCTAAGACTAGAGTAGGACATTTTCCACCAGGAGAAGAGTTTGGTGATTGCTCAGATTATTCATCTGGTTGTGCAGCTGCCCGTCCTGCAACAGATTTAGTGCTTAAAGTATTTTAAAGTGCTTTCAGTAATAGATCCAGGTTTGTAGAAATGTTTATGGAGGGATGGACTCACCTCTCTGGGCCTGTAGACTCCGAGTCTGAAGCGACAGCAGATGATGTCAAAGCAGAAGCCGACGAGGCTGTGAAGCATGCCTTTAAACAGGAAAACATGGGTCAAGTGTGGGGAAAACAAATGGGAAAAAAATACAGGATTCCTGAGCATTTTTCACGTCCAAACTTTGTTCTTAAGTTCTCAAGTTCTGCATTTAAAATCCAGACAGATATTTCTACAGCCTGGTCAGGTCAGCGACCCGCAAAAACTATGGATGAAATGAAGGACAGACAGATGTAGGGACAAACTGATAGACAGATAAATAAATGGATGAAGGATGGAGGTAAACATGGACGTTTGGACAGAACATAATACCATATAACTCATAGCCATAGCTGTGAAACACGTAGGAATAAATATACATGCAGATTTAACTTGCCAGTTGTGGAGAATATTCCTCCAATTATCCCACACAGTCGCACCAGGAATTGCCACAGCGGCATGTGCTGCTCGCTGACCGTCACCATCAGGGAGCTGGTGTCATACTTGACGAAGATGCCGGAGACGCCATGGCTGCCCGCTGCGTGGTTTATCACTCGCTCCTTTTACACACACAGCAGTGAAGGTTAGTATGTCCTCAGGTTTACCTAAGGTGCTCCATCCTCTGCAGTGACCACTCACTCGCTCAGTCACTGAAAACTGGTGTGTGTCTGCAGAGATCAGGTATGTGTTCAGCTTGGTGGGCACCACTGTGATGAAGTACTGGTACATCTGGTTATCTGCAGTGAGGATGGCAAAAAAAAAAAACATGGTAACAAATTTTTTTTTTTTCTGTAAAAGTATCAGTAAAAGATAAAAACAGGATGTTTTGTCTTTTGGATTGAAGAAAGGTACAGTTGTAGGTGATTTTCTCTGTGCCGTCCAGAGGATTGATTATGCCTGGAATCTCCTCGCCGAAAGATAAATGGTCTATTCGATGGGAGAAGTTGTACGCTGCAAAACACGGAGTGCAGAAAGTCAAGTTGATTCACAATGAGTTCTGTTAGTATACGTGGAAAAAAACAAGTCTCCCAAAGCAATTTAAACGTTTGTTTTTTATCAGAAAAATACCTTCAAATAATCCTAAACTTTAATTATGAACTCAAATATTTTGCTCATTTGTTTTTCCTCAGTGAGACAATATGATGCATCTCTGCATGCAGGTTATAAAAGAGAGAGAAGCAAGGAGAACAATGCTCGTCTTACCCTCGTGGCTCACAAAAGCTGCGATGTGTGCATGGCCCTGAGGATGGTGAATAGGCCTAAAATAGGACAAAATATTAGGAGGCAGGGTGTTCAATATTTTTATCTCAGAAAACATAATTATTGATCTCTTTTGTTTGATGAGTAAAACAAGATTATTTTTTGATGTTAAACTGCAACTAAATCACTTTCTTTTCCAGAGATAAATAAAAAGGATTTAAAAGTGATGTTCACATTGATGTCTGAACTTTATTTTCCAGGGATTCAGTCAGTGTGGGGGAAGGTCAAAGTCCACATGTTCTCCAGCTTTTCAACTATCCGCATAGTTTCTTACTTTCCTACTGTGATGTGTAGGTTTCCGGCCACCTTGTTGACATAAACATGTCCATGAATCCTGCATGCATTGAGTGGCTCCTGGGGTGCGTCCTCCCTGCAAAGCCCACAATCAGACATTAAATGTTAATGCTCAGTCGTGTCTTACCAGCTACATGATCTATAGAGGCTTAATCGAGACTAACCGTGGTGGCAGAGCAGTAGGAGCTCCCTTCAGCAGCGTTTTGTACAAGACTTCCTGCAGAGCGTGCTCCTCCCTCAGCCTGCTCTGAATGAGATGCAGAGTCCTGAAGGACAAAAGGAGGTTGAAAACGGACATTAGCTTCCAGCTAGACTGCTTGTAGCAAGAAACTACATCTGGAATGCAGTTATGCATGATTTTCCCAATGGATCAGTCTACAGAAGGTCTGACTAACCCTCTTGCCCGATTTGACTATATCAGTGTTAGCTGTCCTTTACCACATAAGCGTTTCCCTTGAAACCAGAAAACATGGATTTAGACAGAAGTCAAATCTAAATTCATTTTGCAGTTAAATTTCCTAAATACTAAATTTAAGTAATTTAAACTTCTCTTACCTTTGCCACAGTCTCTGTTGTGGGGATAATTCAAAAATAACCTGATTAAACGCACACACAGAGGAGACACGGTTAAGATCTCATTTTTCTGACTAGTTTGAATTTGTTGTGGATTTTCTTTTTGTCCAAACAGGGTCAAAATTATAAATACAGGTTTAAGTATATACACACATTCCCACTAATACAGGTGTAACCAGAAATGTTTACATGCAGTTTAAGTTAAAATCTACGACAAAGTATAAGGGTCACCTAGAAGAACAAAAAAACCGGACGTGTTTTGGTGGATTATTTTTCTTCTTTTCCATTACAGAATAAAGTAAAACATTTATTTCAAGGAAATATTTGAGCCTGTGTATGACTTCAACCTTATACACATCAAAGAAACCCTGGAAAAAGAACTGTCGACAGAATCTGAGGTCCTGAGGTACGCTTAACTCACGGGCTCGTACTGCAGGCCGTTGGATGTGATCATTGTTTCTGCCAGGTCCAGGATGTCTGCTCCCACATCTGCAATCAGACACCAAAAAAATCCTAAGAAATCTAAACATGAGATGCCGTTTTAATGCTGACAGTAAAGAAGGTGGGAAACTCACGCTGGCATTTCATTGCAACTGTGATGTCCACATTTATTCTTAGTTTACTGCAGTAAAGGAACATATACATGAGTATGTTCAGCTTCATTCTGTAACTATTCGATGCAACAGGTCTGTAACTTATCCATAAAAGCTAACCTGGAAAAATCCTTGTCAACTTCATATTCATACTTCATCCACGTGTCTCGATAAACAAAGAACTCCAAGATGGCCAGAACTGCCATGGCACTAAAAGCTATAATTGACACTGCGAAGGAGACAGATGGATTGGTTACTCCTCAGCCATCTCTCTGCTGTTGGTTCTGTTTGTTTTCAGGTGGACGTTCCAACCTGTCCCCCCTGACGGCGACGTCTCCACATAGCTGTCTGCCACTTTTGGGAAGGCGTCCAGCTCCTTCACCAGGCTCAGGGCATTCCTTCTGGACAGACGCCTCATCTTGAAGGTCAGGACTGCTTTCCAGCTCCTCCAAACACAACATATGTTTAAATATCTAGAACACACCAACTAATAATCAGCTGAAAAATGCTCCAATTTAACACATATATCTGCTTTCTAACTGGTATTACTTAATGCAGAATAATGCAAATATGTTGAAGCTTTGAGATTTTCCTAAGGTGTGTTAAAAACATGAGAGTGCTAATACTATGGAGGACTATGACTGCTGTAATTATGCAGAAATGTAAATGTTCAATAAACCTTAGTGTTAATATCCATATTTCTTCAATTTAGCCTTATATTTTTAATTGGATTTATTTATTGATTGAGTTATTTCTTATTCCTGTCCTGATTTTCTATTCAGGACAGATTTTCTAACCATGCAGTTATCATGCAGTTATTTCTGTATTTATTTTCTGGAAATTATCTATCAGTGCATTACATTATAATTTATCAATTATTTTAAAATTTTTATATATTATATTTATTTATGTATTTATTGACATAGCATCGAGTTACAACGTCCATTTTTATATATATATATATATATATATATATATATATATATATATATATATATATATATATATAATGGCACATTTTTATATTTGAAATAGTAAAAGTATTACCTTGGAATTCTACAGACTAAAAGCAACATATTGAGATTTTTATGACATAAAGTGAATGTGTCTGTTGTCTTCATTTTATTTATTTCGCATTTATACATTAGTTCTTACACAACATTTAATGAACATATTTGAATAAAAACATGTATCTACCATTATGGCTAATCAACAGAGGACGTATTATGAAGCTGTTAGTAAAAAATGCTTTATTTATTTTTAGAGTTTGTCTAGACGTCACAGTGGCAGGAAGATGGTATAAAATTACAATTACGCATTAAAACTGTTTGTATGTGAAAGCTAAAAGGAGCAGACCAGTATTCAGAGTGGAGCTGTATAAACAGTGACATTAATGGTCCTTTCACCATGTAGACAGTCTTCGCTGATGTCACCGTCTCTATTTTTAATTATCTTACCTGTTTTATCATCCGGTTGCTTTTTAAATCAGCCCTCGGTTTCCGTGGCAACCAGCGTTTGAGGCATTTTTATTGGGATTAAACGCAACATTTCTAACATATCTGTTAAAACGCAAGAGGCGGAGCGGTGTCGTCTTCTGTCTATTTTACCGTTACGTAATGACGCAAACTAGTGCGCTGCACAGCGTTGTCGCACAAGCAAAGCCAGTGAACGCGCAGCAGCGGATATTATTTCCCCAGCAGATGACGCCATGACACCTAAAAAACATTCTCCATTTTTTGACTCCAACAATAATTTATTTGTTAGATTTTTTTGTTCATACTTACTTGTTTAATTATAACATGCGTATTTAAAATGAATAAATACACGCAGCAGATAGTGTTATACCAACCTGGACCTACGTGGAAAAATAATCTCATCTGTTCTTGAATTTCTTTATATTAGAGCATGATCTCTGAGAAATGTTGACGTACTTCACTTCATCAGACGGGTTCTAATAAAATCGTCGTTTAGAGACTGCATTTTGTATTTCTTCAGGTTATCTTTTTCTGATATCAAAATCTGAGACAGTAAAGTGTGAAGGATGCTCTTTGCAGAAACGGAGATTAACATTCTGAGGTAATTTAGAAGATTAAAAGTGAAAAGGAGAGACTTTCTGCAAAGGCAGAAAGACCATGACCTGTTTATAAGCCTATTTTTCTGGTCACAACTTATCTTTTGTTTGCAGTGTCTCAGTGTATCACACCTCGTACCTGGTCAAAGCTACACTTTCCATCACCAGTCACACCAACTCACTTTAAGTTGCATTAACATAAGTTATAATGACCTACTTATGGACATGCATACTTAGAGAGAAAACAATATAAAGATCTGATGAAGGACACGTTTATCATCAGCTCTGAGGACAAACTAACTGTGCACATCTAACTGCAGGGGGGAAATGAAACAACTCAGATCTGCAGATGAGCCTTCACATGTGTCTTCAGTGCTCCGGAGCCTCTGCATGCACCAGAGCTGCTTGCCTATGCAGAGCAGCACAGATGGGCGTGTGGGGGGATGGGTGCTGTCAGCTCACAGATCAAGCTGTGGGTCGGTGGTCCCATTGCTATTCAGCACGCAGGCACGTAGGGCATGTCAGACATCCTCCGCTGAGACACGCTGAGTGTCTGTATTGTGGTTAGATTTTTTTTTTTTAAGCTCCTTTGAGCTGTTCAGGCTGAAAATGGTTGCTGTAAAATGTGCAGCCATGTAAATATTCAGCGAATGAGTCATAGAAACAGCTTTTGTTTATTTGCAGGATGTTTGTAGGTTACTGATAACTGCTGATTCTGCACGTTTGTATTCAGTTTTGTTTTATTCTAATATACCAGAAATTGATTATGCATCTGAATGATTTTGATTAACTTAGAATTGTATTGTAATATTTATATTTTATTCATTGGTAAGTGTACACCCTGCAAATTTAAATTCAGGCCCCTAAATCAGGGGACATAATTTGCCAAAATATATTTTATTTTCGTATAGCTGTATGAAGATGCAGGAGAATATTTTTTGAATACTTTAACATTTAATAAATATATATATTTATTATAACTCTGCAGAAATTCATATAGTCTATTGTAAAATGTAAATAAGCACACCCTCTTTTGCACATCATGCCATAATAAGAATAATCTGATCTTTCAATTTTTAAATCTAACCTCAGATTATTATTTATCTTATTATTTATTAAAACTAATTTAAAAATCTGCTAGAAAATGTAAGTACACCTCATAATTCAGCAGCAGCAATAACATGAGGTACTCATTTTGTGTATCACCTATGAGTCTTGTACATCATTTTGAAGGACATTTGGCACACTCTTCTTCGTGAGATGTTGGTTTGTTGCCTGTATGGCCCAACTTTGATTAAGTTACTTATATAGAGGTCATGTTGACTTAGTGACTCAGACATTCAAACTTCCTGTGGAAGCAAAAGAAGCAGAAATATTCTTCTATTTATTCATTAAGTCAGGAAAATGTCCACAAAGTTTAAGCTTGGACCCATAAAAGACGTCAACTTGATAAACCTTGATTCAAGATTTAACTCGGGAACTTGCACCAACTTACCGCCCAAACGAAGACAAGAGGGATATATGCGTTGGATCAGACCATTTAAGATAAAATGGTAAGAAATTAAAATTAAGATACACACAACAAAATCTTGGCTGACAGCAACAAAATAATAATTAGAACAGGGTTCATTAATGACCTTGTACAGGGGTACTAATTGGTACAAACTAATTGGTAAACTCTGCTGGTTGAGGAGATCTGATGAAGCTGGCATCTTTAACAACTGCAAGGGAGCTGGTCACTTAAAAAACTGCACTAAGCTATTAAAACAGGTTCTGCTGGAGGTTTCTTTCTACTGTCGCCATATGCTTGCTCAGTATGAGGGATTGCTGCTAAGTTAACGACTTGATGCATTAACCTGGACATCCTTAAGATTTTTACTGGCTTTACAAACTAAAAAACTGACTGTACTATGTTACAGCTACAAAGAAACTAGAACATATGTAGCTAAATCTGATTCAGTCTGTAGGACTGGATTAAACAGATCCGTATAAAGAAACTTTTTTGTGGCCCTAACGGACTTTATTTTTGTTATTTTTCGAAAGTAGGCTGACAGAAAGTGGGGTGGAGAGCGGGGGAAGACATGTGTAGCATAGCCCTCCACATATGCATCATGCGCTGAACTGAACTGATTATAACTGAATTATTAATGTTTGCAAATGACCAAATAGTTAAAACTACAAAAATAAAGGTGAGCACTCCATACTGTCAATCAAAGGTTGCCAATAACAATGTTTTTCTATGCTAAATACAAACCAAACAGTATAGTTTTTTTCCCCATGTTCCTATGCTTCTTAAAGTTGGGCTTAAAGAGTAAATAATAAACAGAAGTTACCATTTAGACCTTTGTTTGATGAACCGCACCAAGGACTTCTATTACAGCTGGGAAGATGGCAGCTGGTTTAAATGTTTTCCACTTTTAATAAATGTTCTCTCTGTAAAATAAAAAATTCAAATTGTTGCCCTTTTCAGACTAATAGGCAGCACAGTTGCTTCTATAATGTGATTGCTGATTTCTTTCCACCCTGGCATAGTGTTACCACAAACCTTTACAAAACAGAGCTACAAATTGACAAAACTCCTACTTTTATTGAGATGTTCACACTGATGATGATCATTTAATGAAGTTCATATGATTAGCAAAATTTAGCTTTAACTTCTCCTGTATCCTGTTGATTTATGGCTGTTGTTCCACACAGTTTTTCCATTTTGTGCACTTTTTGTTGTGTATTTTCTACCATGACTATATGTCTCATCTCACTAAGATATTTTGTAAAGAATAGTGGTTTACAGTTACAGGTTAAGATACACTTCTGGGAGTTTATTTACAAATTTTTACTTGTATCAGTTATTTCTAACAAGAATATCTGAAATAATTATTTGACATTTCTCAAGAACAGGATTTTGCTTCAGGCTATATAATTTAGAATGAAATAGGACCTTAAAGACAAGTTTGATCCCAGAAAAAAATCAAAGGGCCCTGGCAGAATATGTAAAACAGACTAAATAGCAAATAAAACTTACTATGTGGCAGGAATGTACAATTACCCAAATTTAAATGAAGCATAAAATAACAACAAACAATTACACAGCAACCACACAGACATTAAAAATGCTTATAATGCATTGAATAGCTTTTATAACATGCATAATTCACTAAGATGTAAAAAAAAAATAAAAAATCACACAACAAAAAATTCACAAATTCATGACTGATGGAAGGATCAACATACATTTCAAAATAAGAAACAACACAAGAACATATAATAAATCACCAATATGTAGGATGAACTGATACAACAAACTATATAAATACATAAGGATACGAGTTTATAGAAACATAAATAGGCATATAGGACAATAAATAATAAAAGATATATGCATTTTGACTAATTACACCTGAATCATACAAAGTTTGTCCAAAAAGCCCCAACATGAATTACATCTGGTTTCAGTTTGCTTTCTTGGCCCTCACAATGAGGTTGGGCTTGTATTTTACCGTTTTTATGTCCTGGGGCTCACTACATGCTAATACCTAAATCTACTGTACAGTACAATTTTACTTAAGGCCTGGATTTTTCCAGGACCATCAGCCTATATTATATTTGGTCTAAAATGTATTTAAGGTAAATAAACATCAGTTTCTGCCTTAGAAGAAAAATTACCAAACAATATCATGATGTCATTCATATCTTTCTGGAAAAGGTCTACTGTTAGTGTGCCTACATAGCCAGATGGAAATGAATAATTTGAAAACTGACGTCAGAGGTGGGTTTCAATATAATGGAGGCAAGTCAATTTATCATACAATATGAAAACCAGTTAAGACGTGAAAGGCGGCTTTTTTCTAGTCCATAGTTAACATTTTAGATATGTGAATAGAATACGTATCAGGAGGAGATTTGCTTATGTCTCCAATCCCTTTATCACAAGAAAAACAGGTTATCGCATTGGCAGAGTAGTGTAAAGACCGCTGACAATGATCACACACTGAGTGGTTGAAAAACAATCCATAGCAGTGGGCTAGAGCTAAGTTGGAGTAAACTGTACAGATGCAACATTATGCAGGGTTATATATTTTTACAAACAGAAAGTACAGAGAACGGAAATGGGAAGAAAGTGGGATTGGAGTAAAAACATGCCTTGACAAAAAAAAATTATAATAATAAAAAACGTATACTTAATACTTATACTTAATATTTTACACTAAATACATAACTGTCCTGGGCGGCGTCCGGGCGCACGGTTCTCACCTCGGGTGTTTCCGGATGCTTAAGGTTCTCACCTCGGGTGTTTCCGGACTGTGGGTTAAATCCCCGCCCGCTTCATTCCTGCGTTGTTTGGGGACAGTAGGAAGATGGCGGCGGCCCCGCTGTACTGTGTCTGCCGGCAGCCCTACGATGTCAGCCGGTTTATGATTGAATGCGACACCTGTAAGGACTGGTTTCACGGCAGGTAGGTTGGGTAGGATGTACTTAACGGACGTCGCTTGGCGAAGGCAACAAACACTGGTTGTTTAGTTAGTGAAGCCGACGGTTTCTCCGAGCGGTGTTGACTGGTGGCTAAGTTAGCTTGCTAACATTAGCGGTGGGCGACGGGGGTTTTAAATCGTCTATTGACACGACCTAACAACCGAAAGTGGGGTTTCGATGTCTTCCACATCGTTTTGCGATTAAACACCTGTTCCGATAAACACCTTAAATGACCTGACGTGAACCCGTAGGTCTTAACTTACCTCACAGTTAACGTTATGAAGTTAAATACTTATTTTGAGTGGATATGTTTAGGGGACAGCGCAGTGTCAGTCAACCCGAGATCAGAAGCTTAGCTGAGTGATCGGAACATACAAAGCCTGCATGTTTTCTCCTCATAAATAATTTCAGGATTCACTGGGATTTATAGGATAAATAGTAAAAAAAAAAAACAACAACTCATGGTGTAATTTTAGAAAATCTGATCAGGTTATTCGAAGTGAAATCAATTTTAGAGTTTACTTTAAACTTAATTAGATACTCTCCATTTCACAGTTTGTGCTTGTTTGGAAACAGTCTGCTAGTTTTTTTGTTTACTTTACTATTCATCCTAGGCTTGGTTTTATTTTCTAATAAAAAATATATTTTTTTACATAATGTTTTTGACTAATTTATTGGAGAACAAGGGGATTGTTATGGTTGGGCTTTTGATTGACAGCTGGAGAAATTTAAATCCCTCTTTCAGGCTGAGGAGCCACATGGCAGGGGACCCCTAGTGGTTGACAGGGGGATATTTTAAAGGAACCAAAGCATGCAATTGTCCTTATATTACTTCAGCACTTCTTTGTCCTACTTTCCCATTTTCTTTTGATTTACCATTCTCAATATGATCTCACGTGAGTTATTGTTGCGTGAGATTGTTATTTGTTATATGATTCATGTTGAGTGGGTGTTGGCTGCATTCATTGTAACTTCAATTTATTGTTGCGTAATATGACCCAATCATCTGTACTCTTGCTATCCAACATTTCACAAGTTTGTTATACATGTCCCGGTGCACATCCTATATTGTGACCAACTCTGGAGGTTGTATGTTTAAAATTAAATCCTTATTGGCCTAACAAGACGCCTGCTTAGTTGTGCAGTTGTTCAGGTTAAACCATACTGAGGTCTAAATTTTACCTAGCAGACCAGGGAGATGGGTATCCCTGATGATATCAGTTTTGTTTCTATCAGGATTGTCATCATAGATTATATGCAGGTTGACTTTCTGTAGCCATCACTTTTTATCTCAGTGGCCCTGAGGCTGACCTAGACAATCTATTGACTCAGCCTGTGTGGGTGCATCTCTACAGCAACTGTTTATGAATACAACAGTCTGTTTTCACTCATGCTGAAATGACGGAAGCCATTGCGTAACCCAGCATTGGGTGTCCTGCCAAAAAACTTGGCAGTCACAATTCGTGGTGTACTGGAGCCAGAAAAGACTCGCTGTGTGTCATGTGCCACCACGAAGACGGAACAAACGATCGAGGTTTCCCCATTGATGACTAATAGGCACAAACACACAGGGCGGACCTCCAAAAGCGGGCGCTTTTTCCAGTCTCTTTCCCACGAGGCTGGCCAGAAGGAAGGGGGATATTCTCTGGCTGTAGATTGATGGCAAGTCGATTGAGTGGAACTTGGCCTCCCAAACGCTCGTTCCTCAGCTTGTTTGCTGAGTTTGTATTTGTGTGTGGCGATCAATGTTGTCTTTCTCCCCCCCTGTTTCTGAGGGGTCCCCTGTTTTCTATCACCTGTATCTTTTATAGTCTCATACAGTCCAAGCTCTGGGGTTTATCAGTGCCAGACGAGTGAACAGTGACATCACCAGGCAACAAGAAAGTGTCTATTCACCTTAACGGGACCCCCCTTCTGGTATTATGACCATACCCAACATTTGTTTTTCAGGTTTCTGATTTGGAAGTTCAGTGGCAGGATGTTTGTGGTATTAATGCTACTATTATTACTCCTGAACCGTGCAGCAAAGCATCACACAAGCAACAGAGATGGAAACAATTATTTGTAGAAGAAATATTGTCCAGTAGCTACCTGCCAACGGCTCACCTTCTGACCCATTTGGTTTGTTTTGCTGCTCCTCTGGGGGTTCTCTTGCTGTCAGGACTGGTGACATGACCCTAAATTGCTATACAATGCTGTAAAACCCCTTTATCCCCACATAACTCCACAACCTGAATTATAGTACATTTGTCACATTTTGTCACTTTACAACCACAAACGTTAACACATTTTATTACGATTTTATCTGATAGACCAACACTAAGTAGTGTGTAGTTGCAAAATCATTTTAACTAATAAAAACTTATTCACCCCCTTTACTTTGATACCTCTAAATAAAATCCAGTGCAACCAGTTGCCTTCAGCGTTACCTAAATAGTAAATATTCCATTAGATGACAAAAATATATACTGAGAAGGCAAAAAATTGTTTCAAGATCTACACGAGTTCAAAATAAAGCAGTCCAAAAGCAATGAAAGCTTCAAGAACCACAAACAAGTGAAGATGATGGGGTGACTGCAACTGCATGGTTTGCACAGCTGCAATCAAGCCAGCTAAATGCTAATTAGGAGAAAAAAATAGTGGACCTAGAAAACAGCCCTGGAGGACGCCATGCTTTACAAAATGTGAGGGTGGTAGGTTGCAGCGCTATAGCTGCTTACAGAAGCATTCATCCTCCTTGATCTTTTTTAATGTTGCTGCGTTTACAAACACAAAGTAAAGTGTTCTACACCATCACAAAGAAGGCAATAGTTGTAAAGTGTTAGCTTGCATGGTTTTGTATTATTACTCAGTGTTACAAACTGCCTTATACAGGCACTTAGTAAATACAGTCCATTTGTGTGTAAGTTAATCTAGTATAAATCCAGCTGTTTTATGAAGACCTTATAGTTTCTTTTAGGGAACATTAGTGAAACAGCATCATGAAGACCAAGGAACTCAACAGACAGGACAGGGAGAACGTTGTGGAGACGTTTAAAGCAGGGTTAGGTTTTGAAACAACACCCCAATCTCCAAACAACTCACAGAAGCTCTAGTTAGTCCATATCTGAACATGGAAAGCCATGGTGAGGATTATGTTATGAAGGGTGGAGAACAAAGAATGCCATGATGGTGGCAGCTAGATGTGCAAAGCTGGTTGAGATATACCCCATAATGCTTGCAGATGCAGTTGCAACTAAAGCTGGTTCTAGTATTGACTTAAGAGTGTTGACTAAATGACTTCTATAGGTAATTGGTTGAACTGGGTTTTATTTAGAGGTGCCTGAGTAGATGGGGCTGCATACAAATGCACACCATGCTTTTTAGATGTTTTGAAATTTAGACAACGATGTATTATTTCCTTCTACTATGTAATTATGCTTCTATGTGTTGGTCTATCCTGTAGATGTTTGTTGACAAAGATTGGAAAATTATGTCTTCTCTATATTTCATGTTCTTCGTGGATGCTGAGTTACATCTATGCAGCGTACGCCCCTGCTCTTCAAATCCTCAGTAGGTCAAGTCAGACCCGTGTTGATTTCAGGGCCTCCAGTCGGCCCCATTGTCTGATTTAGGTGCTGACAGTGGGGGGTGACGATAGATCGGTGGTCCTTGATGGGACAGAGGGAGGTGATTGATGGGAGCTCCGGCGAGCCAAGTTCAATGCACGATCCGTCACTGTCGAACAGAGTGTGAGCACACTAAAGAGAGATGAATTGCTTCAACCGAGTGCCTTGTTAGTGTTTACCCTAAGTCTAAGTGGAGAGATGGGTGAAAGAAAGGACTCTGTTGTCCATGGTGGAGGTGTTCAGATCTTAGGTGTCTGATAAGTTAATTGGCCTTACAGTTCCTGTTAAAAGCTGTGTTTACATTCAGTGGGAAGGTCTGTAGACAGCACGGAAACGCCATTTAATTAAGCTTGATCAATTTTATTAGGACTCAGAAGCTCACACATTGATTAAGAGTCAACTAGAATTACGATGTTAAAGATGTGTAAAAATGTTTGGATATTAGTGGCTTTTATTTTATGAGCTGTTATTTGTTAAGAGTGTATACAATTTATAATTAGTGACAGGTGATTACTTGCCAGCTCACGTAGACAAGATTGCAAAAGCTGCTAGAGGAGTTCAATCTGAGTTTATAGGCTGATGTATCCCAGCAGCAGCAGACAGACACAGGAGGGACGACTTTGTGGGGTTTCACAGGGGACACGCCATGTTGAAGACGTGTGGAACCAGAGCTGCAACGCTAGTAGCCTAAAGGCATCATCAGACACAGTTAAGTTGTTAAAACTCCTGCTGGCTCCCTGACGCACTATAAACAACAAAGTGAGCCTCTTTTGTTTTCCACCAGCTTATTAGAGAGAGGCTCCAACACCACTGCAGGGATGTTGTTCTTTTTATGGCTAGCTGCTATAATTGAACCACACAGAGTAATGTCGAATTGTAAAGTAAAAGGACATCTTTTTTGCTAAATAAATTTTTTATCAACTGCTTAGAGATACTGATGTTGAAGTACCTTTTGCTGGGTTTACAGCTGCCTGTATTTTAGAATGTCTTGAAAATACTCCTTGTTCTTCTTTGGTACCTTTACTTCAGTCAGATTTGGTGAAAATCATCTATGAACGTCTATTTTTTAAGCCTAGTTTCCAGGCCAGAAGGGATAAATAGTCCGTCCTGTGGGTTCTGGGTCCACCCAGGGGTCTCCTCCCCATATTTATAATATTAAATTGCACACAGGTAAATTTGACTAATTAGGTGCCTTCAGAAGGTAATTCTTTGCACTGGGTTTAATTTAGAGGTGTCTGATTAAAATGGGCTTATTACTAATGCAAACAATGCTTTTTGGATTTCTCTTCGACACATTTTGTCCAGGATGTTGCTCAATATTTATGTCCATCCTACATCCCTATCTCTGCTAAAGAAAACCATCCCCACAGCATGATGCTGCCGTGTCCATGTTTAACCACGAGGAAGGTGTTTTCAGCCATTGATGGTTTCTCACGTTGGCCAGAAAGTTCCAGTCTCGGTAGCTGTTTCCTGTGTTCCTTCCAACGCTCGAAGTCTTCACAGAACAACTCGATTTATACTGAATTAAATTATGCACAGGTTAACTCTATGAACTACTGTTGTGACATGGGGTACCAGGGAAAAGGGGGCTGAATACATATGCCCGGCACAATTGTTTTCAACGTTATGAAAAAGTACCACTTTGTTGGTCTATCACCTAAAATCCTGAAATGAAACACTAAATTGTATGATTTAATGTGACAAAATGTGAATAGGTTCAATGAATATGAATACATTTCCAAGACTCTGCCTGGAAGTGACTGCTCGGTGGGTTAGGAAAAGGGCTGTTGAAGTTTGCTGCTCCTGTGGGATGGAAGGGAAGCCAGGTGTGTTTAACTGCTCTCATCTCCTTTCCATCACCATCCATAACGCCCGTCCATTTAGGCCCTGCCAGCTCTCTAATGTGGGCGTGTCGCCGGCCCATGCAAAGCGGTTATTTAGAGCTTAAAATAATGGTGACTCCCGCCTCCGGGCTTTGTGTTTCTGCGATGATCACCGAGGACAATGAACCCCTCACTGTGCACCGACTAATGAATAAGTCCTCTCAGTCACACAGGAAGGAGGCCCTTGATGAGAGGAAGCAGAGGGAGAGGGGTTGTTGATGGCGAGGGTTTTAGCCAAATACACTCACGTGTTCTCTCATATGGAGAAGCATGTTTGGCTTTGTGATCTGCAGCTCTGCTGTCATGGTTTTGTTTATCTAGTAAAAAAGGTTAACATTGCTTCAAGAACTGCTTGCACCCTTCCCCAGCTTTGCAGTGAAAGGTCAGGCATCATCAAGCCTGAGCAAAACAGGAAGGACCTGGTCGTATTTGTCTTTCGGCTGAGTTTGCCCACCTCTTTAAAGTTCCTTAATCAACTCCAAATGATTTCTGAGCTTGCCTTACAGGTGGCACAAAAGCTTAGTCAGGCAGGCATTTGTGGCGCAGAGCACTTATTTCCTAATGCGATGTTACGTAAAGGAAAGCACTAAATGACTTGTGGACAGGAGGGTGATGTTTGCCTCACACAGCTGAGCCAACCTGGCTGCAGAGAGCGGTTACTCATGCTCCAGTCAGCAAACAGCCCCATGTTTACACAAAGATTCCCGACACATGAGCCAGAGCTGATTTTAGAGCCAATAGCTGTACAGTGTTGTTGTTGGGTCATCTGCTTACTCACATGCAGGAGCAAAGAGCTTTTCCTGCCGTTTTTGCTAAATGTGTCCCATAAAGAAGGTAAATCTGATTTCAAACATGTTTTATTATTTACTATGGCTAAGCTCTAATGTGTTGGTTTAGTTACCAGATTATTATGACAACTAAAGTGTGTTAATGCTGCTTCACCCTGCCTGACTTGAAACCTTAGTTGGTTTACATGCACTTGCCTGCTTTACTGTAGCTGTTTCCTGTGCAGCCGACAGCAGAGAGACGCTTTATGTGGTTAATGACTGAGAGGAAGCTACAGTTGATATCCTGTCGGTGCAACAAAGTTATTTGGGCCAGTGCAAGCTCGCCTCTTCCTGATGAATAAATGTGGCCCTTCTGCAGTCCCTCGTAGATCAATGATGACAGCGGGTTGTGGTTGAGTTCATGTCTGCTCCAGGCTTTTTTACCTTGAAGTAGAGGTTATATCTGCTAAAACATGCTTCTACTGCCATTCATCATGCCATTGTTGGCTCTCATTCCATCCAGAGAGAGAATTTGTTACAAGTTAGCATCCTTTCGAAATGCAGTATCTAAATGATTTATACCTCTTCTGATTGTGCTCAACATATTTGCCGATTTTTAATAGTACTATAAAAGTGATTTATACATTGATATCTTGCTATGAGGGTCATTAATCTATACATTTACAAACGTACAGGAATTTGGTGTTTAGTTTCACAGTTTCTTCTAAAAATTGCAATTAATTAATAGTTTTTTGCGTATTTTCATTAAGTTTGTGGTGAAACAGATACCATCTTAGAAACTAGACTTTTAGTTGGTTAATATTTAGTTAATACTTTGTAGAACCTACAGTCAGAATTTCAGCTGCAAGTCTTTTACTGCAGAATAGCTCAATCTAGAGTGGAAGAAGAGCCTCTGAACATTGATTTCCAAGTCTTGCCATGTTTCTCAGTTGGATGGCTGAACTTTGACTGGACCAATCTAACACATGAATTTGCTTTCATCTAACTTGTTCTGTTGAAGCTCTGTCTGTTTCGGGTCGTTGAACCTTCCAAGCAGCAACCCTCCCATGTTGAGCTTCTTCCACATCTTCACATCACCTCTGAGCGGCATCTCTTAACGTTCTGATGGAAAGTATTCCCACAGCAGGATGGCATCGCCACCATGTTTCAGAGCAGGGATGTTTTAATTTATTTTGGGTGATGCATGCATGCAGCTCGCTGTCTTGCACACATTTTGTGGGATTAAATGCAAACACACACTCACAAGGTGAAAACCATGCATTGTTTTCCTTCTACTTCACACCTTCGTGCTAGTTTGCGTTGCTATATTCCCCTAAAATATATAGAATTTTGTGCTTGAGATTAGGAAAAAGTGAGAAGGTTTCTTTTTCCAAGGCTGTGTTTACTAGGAAAAGCACACATGAAGGTGTCCTGATATATATAGTGGGAAATTTACCTCCCAGCTTTCACTGTGTGTTGTGTGGATTTTGTGATGCTAACACAAAGCTTGCTCTCGATTCCTAAAGGTTGATACGAGTATTTGAAAGAGCTCCTCATAACAATGGTAAAAGCCTTCTGGTACTATTGTTAGTTCAGCTCTGCAGCTTGTTTCCTAATTATCCCGTTCGGCCCGGTCACGCGAGATGTTGTGGAGCCATGGCGCTGCACTTGTTGTCCATGTTTCCCACAGTTCAATCCCAGCTGCTGTTCAGGAATGGAGCTTCGGTATGCAACAGAGGAATGCACGAGCGTGTGGTTCGGCTGTTTCAGAACAGTCTCGGTTGATTGTCACTGCTGCAGATTACTCGATCGTACTGCTGTTCACATTTAATATTTTCTTCAACTAGGTGGATTTGCTTCCATTTTGGCTTTTGTTCATCATGATTTTTGTTGTCTAATTTGGAAGCCCGAGTGAATGTTTGAGAGGAATGCAATGGTTCGTTGCATTAGGAGCCCTGCTTACAAATGAGTTTTTACTTTTTAAAGGCTCGACATCATCATTAAAATGAAGATATTAGACAAAGATAACCTGGATACAAAAAGCAGATTTCGTTTATTCAGAAAAAATAGAACCTGATGACATGAAGTAGGCTAAAACATCTAACAGGCCTCAAAGGGGTTACTAAGACATTTAGGCTCCATTAAATCACAGCGAGTCTTTATCCACAGATGGAGAAAACAATCTACCCACCGAACCAAAATTACTGCAAGGGGGCTTTCACGCCTCATCCAGGAGGTCACAAATGAACCCAGAACAACGTCAAAAGTTCTGTAGACCTCACTGCCTCAGTTATGATTCAACAATTAGAAAGAAGTTGGGCAAAAATGGCCTCCGTATTTGAGTTCTGAGGCTAAACCCACTGCTGAGCATAAAAAACACAAACGCCTGTCTCACATATGACAACAAAAGATCTAGAGGATCTTCAGGACTTTTGGGAAAATATTTTCTGGACAGATAGACAAAGTTGACCTTTTGTGGAAGTTGTGCTTCCTGTTAAATCTGTTAGCGTGGTGGTCTGGGTTTGCTCTGTTGCTTCAGGACCTGAACAACTCTTCCTAAAATGTGGACTTCTCCTCCGTACCACAAAATCCTAAAAGGGAATGTCTGGCTTTTGGGTTATGCAGCGGGACAATGATCTAAAGAACCCCTGGAAGTCCACCTCTGAATGGCTTAAAAGGCACTTTTTCTCGCCAGGAGTGGCAACAACCACATGTTAGCTTTAGCTTTTAACATAAAGCCAAGTTGGCTTGGGTAGCTTTTTTCCCCCTTAAGAAATCATATAACCATTTGAAAATATATGCTGATTTTCTCTGGTTAAAGTGTTCGATCTAAAACATTTAAAAAATAAAGGAATAGTCCTTGGTGTTCCTCTCCTTGTAAGGGGCCTGATACCTTTCTGCTACACTGTTTGAGGCTCCTTATATGTTTTGGAGCTGCCACATTTATTTTATTAGAACCCAGTCAGAACTTGGTGTAGTGTACATCTAAGCAGACTTTGTTTGCTGCTAAAAGAGCTTTCTGTGGTGCTTTAACAACGGAGGAAGCAAATGTTTTAAGTAAATATGGCTTTTAAAAGGTTTGCCATTAGTTTTAAACTGCTGCACGAATGCATAAATGGACATTTTGTCCTTCATTTAGGGTTTATTAGGCTATTCAAACTCTGTGTAAACCTGTTGTCTTTCCTTTTCCCCTGTCTTCAGCTGTGTTCACGTTGAGGACCACCATGCCGTGGATATCGACGTTTACCACTGCCCCAAATGCAGTATCTAAATGATTTATACCTCTTCTGATTGTGCTCAACATATTTGCCGATTTTTAATAGTACTATAAAAGTGATTTATACATTGATATCTTGCTATGAGGGTCATTAATCTATACATTTACAAACGTACAGGAATTTGGTGTTTAGTTTCACAGTTTTTTCTAAAAAATGCAATTAATTAATAGTTTTTTGCGTATTTTCATTAAGTTTGTAGTGAAACAGATACCATCTTAGAAACTAGACTTTTAGTTGGTTAGTATTTAGTTAATACTTTGTAGAACCTACAGTCAGAATTTCAGCTGCAAGTCTTTTACTGCAGAATAGCTCAATCTAGAGTGGAAGAAGGGGCCTGATACCTTTCTGCTACACTGTTTGAGGCTCCTTATATGTTTTGGAGCTGCCACATTTATTTTATTAGAACCCAGTCAGAACTTAGTGTAGTGTACATCTAAGCAGACTTTGTTTGCTGCTAAAAGAGCTTTCTGTGGTGCTTTAATAATGGAGGAAGCAAATGTTTTAAGTAAATATGGCTTTTAAAAGGTTTGCCATTAGTTTTAAACTGCTGCACGAATGCATAAATGGACATTTTTTTCTTAATCATTTAGGGTTTATTAGGCTATTCAAACTCTGTGTAAACCTGTTGTCTTTCCTTTTCCCGTTTTCAGCTGTGTTCACGTTGAGGAGCACCATGCCGTGGATATCGACGTTTACCACTGCCCCAACTGTGATGTCAAACACGGACCCTCCCTGAGTGAGTAATGCCCTCATTATTGGCAGGCTTCATTTGCTGTTTTCTGTGTCTGCCTCCTTCCCCCAGCCTTACTTACAGCCTTCCTTTGTCTTTATTAACTGCCCACCACCTCAGTCTCTGCATGTTGGACGGATCCTGAGGGAAAACTCAGCCCTCTGGAGTGTTACGTCAAGTCTGAGAGGTTTGGGAGGGGATGTGGGGTTAGCCTTTCCTTTCCGAGCCCTCAGGGCAGACATTAACTGGCTAATTGAATGGTCTTGTAAACCCTCCACTCTGATTGGACATCCCCTCCGTATCTGACCACAGGGGTTAAGTAGGGAAATCTTGTTTTTGTACTGTGATGTGCACGGTGATACCAGGTTTGTTCTCATCTTAAATGCAAAATAATGGGTCAAATATCTTCGTTTGTCTTGCAGTGAAAAGACGCAACAACTGGCACAGACACGACTACACAGAGCCAGATGATGGATCCAAGCCGGTGCAGGCGGGCACCTCTGTGTTCGTTAAGAAGCTCCAGCAAAGGACCTTCCCGAGGTGTGTATCAACACACACATACGTAACACTTAAATGGGGTAATCAAACTCTTCACCAGGGTTGTTTATGGCGAACGTTGATTTGACCCTGTGTTTTGACTCATTATAAAGATTTTTATTCAAAGTGTCCTGGTATTCCCAACAGGGGTCCCGTGGTCTTTTGAAGATCAACAGGCCCACAACATCACAGGTCCCCCACTTTACTTAACAGTGGGCATGAGATGCTTTCCCAAAAATTCTCTCTTTGCGTCACTCCAAACACACATGGAGTGTTTGTTGCCAAAAAGCTAAATGCTAATCGAACCGGACCATAGGTCATGGTTCATCCTCACTGTGCACAGTGGCGAGACAAACCTGGATCCTCATCCAGTAGCATTTATCTTTAAACAAAAGATCCTAAAAATCCTGATTTACTTAAGTTTTGACCTTGTCATGATTTGGTTTGCAGTGCCGAGGAGATTCTCATTCGGATGAAGGGCGAGCAGGTGACCACCAGGTACTTGGAGAGACACGGCTTCAACTACCCGATCGCGATCACTGAGATGGAGGGGCTGGGTCTGAAGCTGCCCCCTCCCACTTTCTCCGTCAAAGATGTGGAGCAGTATGTGGGTAAGGACGCTTGATAAAAAAGCAGCCTAAATCTAGGGTTAAAACAAAACTTCCTCGTTTTTACCTGTTTAGAGCAACCGTTAGAGTTTATTCTTTGAGGATTATGCTTCCCTCTGATTGGAGCACACAGTAACTCCTGTTCTGCCTAAAAGCTAATGAAAAGACCCAACACCGGGCAGCTAAGTGGCTATTGCTGAGCCGGCGCCATTTATGTGCTGATATGAGCAGGGTTCCAGGTTCATGGGGTTTTAACCCACTTATCAGGCATCAGGAGATGGCTGAATGAGTTCTGAGTGATGGCTAAGCTTTCACTGGCCTCTTCGTGACCACTTTGCTTCCTTCGCTGACACGGCCTGCCACTTCCCAGCTCCTGTTACAAGCCCATCACCAAGCCCAGCAGTGTTTTTATCATTAAGTTCAGATTACAGACTCTGCCCCTCACTTTATCGTTTCCTCAACATGCACTATTGAGCTTTAAGCCAAGGCACAGGCGATGGGCCCAGGGACTTCGTGTCGGGTCGCGTTTCCTACACCCGGGAGACTCTGGGACAGTGGGATTCAACGCTGATATGTTCTCCAACTTATAAGGCTTTCTAGTTAGACCACATGCGTGTGTGGTCGGAAATTTATCCCACTCTTCTGTCCCATGTTGACACAACAGATCTGAGTCATTGCTTTCCTTTGATTGAGATGCAGATTTAAAAGAACACATGGTTAGACTGATTTAGGGTTAACTAGGTGGTGTGTTTATTTCCAATAGGGAAATAAAAAGTGTGAAGCTATAGAGAACAAATTTCAAAGTTATTATTTTCCTTACCGCTGCTGATTGATGAGCAAACCACCCGTTTAGTTGGCGGAAGGTTTAAAAATCAATAAGTTAAACCAGATATTATTTAATCCAGGTTTTCCAACTAAGCATTTGCTGATCCTTACTCTGGACAATGACTACTATATGTGAGAATAAATACAGAAAGATAGGACTTATGGCAACAAATGGAGTAAAATCCACTAGTTTAAGTCATTTTGGATCAAAAAAATATGGTAAAAAATTTATTTTTTACTGGCATAAATCCAACCAGTGTTAATTTTCCCTATTTATTAACTTTCCCTTTAATTTCAATCATTTTTATGATTGATTTTTTATTTTTTTCAATATTTATTTATTGCCTAGATTCCTCGTTATACCATTACTTTAAAATATGAAGTTCAAAACATACTCTTGTTCACCTGCTTTTCAGGAATAATTCGTTTTTTTGAAGAGATTTCTTTATGATCTACTCAGCTCTAAATGATGTTCAGGCACTTTGAAACCAACCTTTTAAAGGGTCTCCATGTTTGACCTTTCAAGCATCTTGGATCAGATGTAAAATGTCTTCTTTTAACTCCCAGCCTAAAAAATTACCATTTGATTGTGGACATTTTACAATAATACTTTCCCCTGCTGTGGGAGCTCTGAAGCTGCTGTTTGAGCTTTGCTTTGTGGGGTTTCCTGGCAGCTTCGTCTCACTCTGTGACGGACTGCCTTCACTCCAGCTGTTCTCTGTCATCCGACACCGGCCAGCTGGGCCGTCAGAGGTGGGAGAGTGAGACAGAGGGAACATGCAACGGGGCAGGCAATAAAAAAAAGGTGTGTGGGTTGGGTGGGGGGAAAGTACAACAACCAGCTGTCTTGGTTCGACATCCAGCTTTTCTAGACTCTGATTTGTAGCGTCTCAACTGTTTCAACAGACTCTCTGTTATGGCTTCTTTTCCTCAGTCTTTCTTTTTTCTTCTTAAACCCACATTTGGCTTCTGCACACTTTTTCTTTCCTCTTTACAAGTATTTCCCCGTATGCTTAAGGTCTCCCACACACCCATGGGCAACAAACAAAACCGCCCTCTCACCTCTACCCACTCCCTCTCCTCAGGGACTGGTGGTCTGGACAGATTGTCTCGCTTGCATCCCCTTCTAACTCCTCCCTATGCTGCCACATTGATGCCAGTTTCCCTCAGGGCTCGATCTCTAAAAGCACACAAACATGGCAGCAAGCTGTTGACCCCTTTGAACCTCTCGCCTACTCAGCAGCCAATTAAAAAGTTTTCATATTTTGCATTCAAAGGTCCAGCAGCTGCAGAGCTTTTCCTCTGATCCTCCATGAACTAAATGGCACTTTTCTCCAATGTAGGTAGAGACAAAGTTATCGATGTGATAGATGTGGCACGGCAGGCGGACAGTAAGATGAAACTTAGCGAGTTTATCAAGTATTTCACCAAGCCCCATCGACCCAAAGTCCTCAATCTCATCAGCCTGGAGTTCTCTGACACAAAGTAAGACACGCCAACGTTTATTCATTATTTGTGCAACTTTAGTTTATGCAGTTTTGCTATGCCTTTTTTAATTTGCAGTTCAAATTGGAAGTTGGAATTTTTCTATAAAAATTTTTATTTAGAGTTGAATTCGGATGTTGAAAATGACAAAATTGGAAAGAAACAATAATGAATCATCTGCATACAATGAAGTTCTAATCAATGGAGTGCTTCACGGTTTTGCTTTTAAATTTTATGTTATTTTGCAGCTTAAACTGCAAGTTAAACATGGCTCGATGGGAAAACATAGTAACGTATAATCTGCATAAAATTAACTGCAGTCTCTAGATGGCATTCATTTTTAGCTTTTCAACAACTTGCAGGATGTCAGAGTTGGTGGAGGTTCCTGATGTGGCTAAGAATATGTCCTGGGTGGAAAACTACTGGCCTGACGACTCATTCTTCCCAAAGCCTTTTGTCCAAAAGTACTGCCTTATGGGGGTTAAAGACAGCTACACGGACTTCCACATAGACTTTGGAGGAACCTCAGTCTGGTATCATGTTTTGTGGGTAAGTGTTGACTGATACCACCAAACACAAGGCTGTATGGTTTTTACCGGTAATTTCAGATTGGAGGTAGAGTGGGTGGGTATTTGGTTCAGATGTGCGACTCGATGTAAAGCCACGGTTGGCTCTAACATGTTTCTGTCTGACCTGCAGGGTGAGAAGATCTTTTACCTGATTAAACCCACTCCCACCAACCTTGCACTATATGAGGCATGGAGCTCCTCACCCAATCAGAGCGAAGTGTTCTTTGGAAACAAAGTGGATAAGTGCTACAAGTGTGTTGTTGCCCAAGGAACCACCCTGCTCATCCCTACAGGTTTGTATTTTTATAGAGATTTTCTTAGTTGAAACAGGTTTTTACAAATGTTTTTTTTTTTTTAAGCAAACTGCATTAATGAAAGATCTGTGAGGAGATTTAGACCAGGCTGTGACACAAGCAGGTGGTATTGTCCAGCGGTATTTGTGACGGGTTTCCTACAGAGTCTGGAGAAGTCTGGAATTTGATTGAGGGGAATTTTTTAGGTCATTTTAGGAAAGGAAATATTGAAAGATTGTGGAGAAATATTTGTGTTACCAGGCAGTTATTCCCCATCCTGTTGACCAATCGTTTGTCATTCATCAGCTTTTTTTTTACTTCCAACATTGGCTTAAAAAGTGCTGAGAACTTTACAATCCAAAATCTAGCAAAGTGTAAAAATTTGATGTAAAACCTGTTAGAAATTAGAAAACACATGCTGCTACTGTCTAAATCTGTATTTAAGAGGTTCTTTCTTGTCGTCTAGAGTCTAATGTGGCATTAGCTTTTTAGCTAAAAACACAAACTGGGATGATTCCAGTCATTATTCACCTTAAACTGCTGATCAGAGCAAAACAACAATAATGAAAGACTACATACCACTTAAGCAGCAGTCTTCTTGGCAGGAAGCCAGTTCTTTGACAATGGAAACTAAAAAGACTGGTTTTATGCTGGTGCAATCAGTGAACACGCACAGGAACTAGTTTACTTGTAAACTGTGCTTTCACCTGAATCTGAGGTCATTGCTCCAGGCGTTTAGCTCTTGCTTTGTTCGTGTTCTTTAAGATAGTTGCACAAGATCCCAAAACAGGACATCCAGTCCTGCTCTGTTTACCCCTTTCCAGTCTGTATGTTTATGTTATGATATGATTTTTAGAGAGGTGGACTACCCCTTTTTAACTCTTCCGTCAGCTCTTGGCGTGCAAATAGGCGATTAATAAGGTAAAAAATGTAGGATAATTTTCTATTAAAGGGGATACTTAAAAAATGTGCGTGGGAGTGTATGGGAGATTTATTGACGTTCTTTGTGTATGCATGATCTTTAGACATTTTTCGTGATTTTTATATTTTGTTTTTAAACTTCCGAGCTGACTAAAAACACATTTGTGTTCATGTTGTCCGGTTCAACCCATCTGGATGGTGTGGAAGATCTTGAAGTTGGGATGTACTTGTGAAAATCTTCAGTAGGCGCCCGCTGTTGGATTACTGTTGCTCAGTGCAGAAAGAGATTTTGTTTTTATGTTAATGTTATCCATTTTGTCTTCAGATGCCCCTTTCCACATGTTTTCCCTCAGGTTATTTAGTCACTGCAGCGGTACACAGATGAAGCCATTTCTGTCCCACCTCTTTTTTCATTTTTGGATTCATTTTAAAGCTGCAGACTAATACAAGCTCTAAGGTCTACTGTAGTTCCCATTTATTTTCTCTAATTAGCTGTTATGCATGTTTTGTGGATTTTATGTCCTGTCATGTTTATCTTCTCTCTTTTACAACTCTTGGTGACTATCTCTGTATGAGAACTTTATAAATTCATCCATAAATTCCTTCAGATTGAAGTGGAAGAGAAATTATCCATGCTTTATGTAGCCCTGGGGCATCTCTCCACCAGCTTTCCACATGTACAGACATTTCTGCTAAATATTATCCTACTCTCAGTCAGATTGAAAGGAGAGCGTCTGTGAACAGGCATTTTCAGGTTTTGTCACAGATTGTCGATTTGTTTTAGGGCAGGGTTTTGACTAGGCCATTCTAATATTTGAAAATGATTTGATTTAAGCCCATTTCTTGTATATCAGGGTGCCCAGTCTCATTGTTGAGGAAAAGCATCCCGCAGCATGATGCTGCCACCATCGTGCTTTATTGTTGGGATTGGTATGTTAGTTTTCCGCCACACAGCGCATTCTGCTTGAGTGCCAAAATGTCTAATCTTGGTTTCATCTGAGCAGAGCTTTCTTCTTGCCACTCTTCCGTAAAGGTCAGATTTGTGTTGTTTGGAGGCTGGAATGTTGGTTTTTAAGCTAACCCTGCGTTAAACTCTTCCACAACTGTAGCCCTGACCTGTCTGCTGCGGTCCCTAATGTTGTTCTCTGATGTTCTAACAAACTTCCGAGTTCCTCCACGGTTATACAGAGATTTAATTACAAACAGGTGGACTTTGCTCACTCTTTCATATGCGTTTGGTTCCTTTTAGATTTTATTAGACCAGTGCATAAAATCTGGATAAAATGCTGGGAACATGACAAACCTCGGAAAAGGTCAAGAGGTGTAAATACTTTTGCAAGGCACCGGAACACAGCTCCTGTGTTAGAAGCACTTAAATGAGAATTTAAGAGAATTATATGGCTGTTGAGTGGTGAGATTGTCAGTGTGGTGCAAAGATGGTCGCCACACGTCACTCTCTGAATGAAGCCGACGTGTCCAGTTGTTCACCCGTCTACCTTCTCAATGGACTTTGGAACCCCCCCCCCCCCCTCCCATCCTGGTTCGGCCCCCTCCAGCTCCCAGACAGACAAAGCTCAGTTCAGCCTGTCAACTCCTGGACATCTCCAATCAGTCTTCCAGCCGCAGCTCCTCCGGAGCATTGTGAAAGGGATCCTTTCTGGCAGAAAGGCTGCAGAGAGGTGGGAATCAAGTAGGGGGTCAGAGAGCACAGTGGCTCAGTCAGCCAGCGCATTATCAGGCCTGTCTATCAGTCTTACAAACAGCCCCTCAGAGTCTGCTTCTTCTCACTTTGGCGTGCCAGGAGTGCAGTTTTTCAGGGACTGGTAATGGGGCAATAAAAGGTTTGGTTTTGTACAGTTATTCTTTACTAAAAGTTATTTGGCCATCTCCACTTTGGTTGTTACTGGAGTATTTTGTATTAGATTTTTCACTGAATAAACTGGAGTATTTCTCTGTGCTCTGCTGCCCTCTACAGGATGGATCCATGCTGTTCTCACCTCTCAGGATTGCATGGCCTTCGGTGGGAACTTCCTTCACAACCTCAATATTGGCATGCAGCTCAGGTAAGCACCTCCTACATGCTTTTTCTTTGCCAGTAACAATCTGTTACAGTGTAAATAAACCCTTTGGTTTGTACTGTAGGTGTTACGAAATGGAGCGTCGCCTGAAAACTCCAGACCTCTTCAAGTTTCCATACTTCGAGGCCATTTGTTGGTATGTGGCTAAAAACCTCCTGGAAATGCTAAAAGGTGAGAGCGTAATGTAAACCAGACATCCAGTTCTATGCTTCTGTAGATTAAGCAGGATAAACCCTGAATTCTCTGTCGATTGTTTCAGAGCTACATGAGGACAGCTGTCCACCACCAACCTACCTTGTAGACGGAGTCAGGGCTTTAATCAGTGCACTGAGGACTTGGTTGAGAAGAGAGGTAAGAGACGCCAGCGATCTTCCCATTCCTCCTCTGCCTGTTTTGTTGTTACAGTGGAAGACATCAGAGTTTGTCCTCATCTAGTGGGCGGACGTCCACCCACTATGCAGACCTCCTGCTCACCTTCACTGTTGCTCTTCCAGGTGACCGAGCCCACCAGTGAGGTACCGGATAACATCAGGCCCAACCATCTCATCAAGGAGCTGACCAAGGAAATCCGCTACCTGGAGGTAAGGATGCACTCCGCCTTCCTTCCTTCTGTCTACTTCATACTTCAACTTTAAAACCAGGCTTAAAAGGACTGGGAACTCTGGACATTTGGACATGGGAACCTTGCCAGCTGCAGTTCAATAAAACCGGTCAAATATTTTTCAATGGTGTTACATTATCAGATTTAGCCCTTAAAACAAAACGAGAAGCACAGAATTTAGAGAATGTCTGAATTTGATCATTAGCTGTTGGCCTTGACGAGTCAGGTGTCCCCTGTGCCCACCCAGGAGGAACCAGTGAGCGGTAGCAAGCTGATGAAATCGCAGGGAAGTGGAATACCGCCTGGAGTGAACGGCTGCCTCACCACCCGGGCACTGGAGAGGCTGTGCCAGGCGCGGCAGGTGAGGACAGCCGCCAGGCGGCTTAGGGAGCAGCAGCAGCAGGCCCCCAAGGTGCCCTCCAACCTGGACATCTTGGAGCAACACACGATGGAGGTGCTGAAGAGGGTGGAGGTGGGACCACTCGAAGAGGTGAAGATGAGTTTATATTTTTCCTCATCAGGAGCCTGAATGTCATTAATCATATGTTAATGTGCTTAGTAGAGGTGCAGCTTGCTAATGGAGATTTAACCTGGTGTTAACAGCGGTGTAGTTATATGTTAGAGCATGTAGGGAGAACCAAATCCTGTTTTTATGTTGCAAGTTGTTGCAAAGTGGAAAGAAAACTTGTCCAATCAATCATTAAAAGCCCTAAACGTTTAAAATTCATACCCTTCATAAGTTTATGTACATTTGGATCCGAACCGCAGATATTATGGCTCTGTTTCACAATCATTCGTTAATGCATCTTTGAAGACATTTCTCTAAAAACTACTATGTGTAAATATGTCTGCTGCTAAAATATTGATGGCATCTCATCCCCTTTCCTCCAGGATCCAACATTTTGTGCCAAGGTTCTTGGAAAGTTCAATAAAGTGTCGACCGCATCGGCTGCAGCGGCTGCAGAGTCCCTGGAGGACAACCACCTACGCCTCATGCTGGTCAACGGCAGAATCATCCGGTAAGAGTTTCCTGAGGGAACACCCCAACATGTGTATGCAATGTATACGGAGTGATTTATAACCCTGTATCTTTTCTTTCCTGAAATAATTCTACACTATTTATGTCGTTTCATTTAATTACATTTCTTTGGTATTTGGTAGATTTGCCTTTTAACTATACGAACTGGATCAAATGTTTTGGGTTTCCCTCAAAAGCTTCTCCCTGAACTCGATAGATTCTCTATGGGGTTCTGGTCAGGCCAGTTTGCTGGCTAATCAAGCACAGCAACACCATGGTCATTGGACCAGCTTCTGGTACCTTTGGCAGGGTGGGCCAGTACCAAGTCCTGCTGGAAAATGAAAACCATCTCTATAAAGCTTGTCAGCAGAGGGAAGCATGAAGTTCTGTAAAACTTCCTGTTAGATGGCTCCATTGACTGTGGACTTCAGAAAACCCAGTGGATCAGAACCAGCACATGACATTGCACCTCAAATCATGACTGACTGTGGAAATTTCACACTGGACTTGAAGCAATGTAGATTCTGTTCCTCTCCACTCTTCCTCCAGACTCTGGGACCTTGATTTCCAAATGAAATGCAGAACTTACTTCATCTGAAAACAGGACTTTGGACCACTGAGCAGCGGTCCAGTTCTCTTTCTCCTTAGCCCAGGTAAGACGCTGGTAGACCATGCATAAGATTCATCTGTGTGTAGCAGCTCTTGATGCTCCGACTCTAGCCTCAGTCCACTCCTTGTGAAGCTCCTCCGAATTCTTGAACTTATTTTTCTTGTCAATACTCTGAAGGCTGCGGTTATCCCTGTTGCTGAGGCACCCTTTACCACCACACTTTTTCCTTCCACTATACTTTCTATTAATCTGCTTGGATACAGCACTCCTTGAACAACCAGCTTGTTTATCAATTACCTTTTGTGTCTTACTGTCTATGTGGAGGGTGTCAGCTACTGTCTTCACTTTCAAAATTACAAGAAATAAAGACTTGAAATGCTTCATTTTGTGTAATGACTCTAAATAATATTAGTCCTACTTTCTAAAGAAAGTGACAAAAAGTACGATATTCTAGCTGTTTTACTTTTTACTTGTAATTTAATGGTGTGATTATGGTCATCTATTTGTAAGACCCATCTGTTACCAAACCTAAACCTTCTGGCTGATCTCTTGAGATGTTTCTTCAGTCTTCCTTCATGATGCTATCTATGTTGTGAGGTGCCCCAGCTCACCCTCCAACCCCACAGCATGATGCTGCCACTATTGTACATCACATTTGGGAGGGTGTTGGCTTCCCACAGGCTGGGAAGCTTCCTCTTTTCTCCTCCCAAGTGTAGCGATGTCAAAAATAAAACTATCCTAATGAACTTGCAGGAAAAGTTGAATCTGACAAATGTGAATAATTAAACGTGTGGGTTCTGTACATTTGCTTGTGTGTTCAGAGATTTAAGGCGACCAGGGAGCAGTCCTGTAAAGACAGACGGGGAGCAGTCATACGCTGACCAAAGCCCATCAAAGAGCTGTGTGGATGTGAAGCTGGAGGGGATGGAGGGCAGCACAGCTGAGAGAGCTCCTCTAGGTCCAGGAGGTCTGGACATGAAGAATGAACTCAGGGGCGAGGCCTCAGGACACTTCAGCGTCTCAGACATGGAGTCAGACAGCGACTGTCCCTCAGACGTAAATCATTTATAACAGAGAAAAACCACATTATTGTGATGTTGTGAGCTGCTGATTGTTACCGTGGTTACTGAGACATCTCTTTAAATCTGCTCTGTCATTCTAGAGTAAAGCATTATCGTCGTCATCGTCATCGTCCTCTTCTGACGATGATTCAGAGAGTTCCCAGGAGGAGGAAGAGGATGAGAGGAGGTCAGCTCAGCAGACAGGCTCATGGCACAGCATCGAACTGGACCAGTCTGGTCTTAAACTCAGGCACAAACACAAACCACTCAAACGGTGAGGAAAAACTGTCCCAGTACGGCAGCTTTTTAAAATATGCAGTACTCTGATTAGTGATGGTTGTTCTGCTGGCTCCTGCAGAGAACGTCCTACCTCACCCAGCACAGAAGAGGCCATTCAGGGGATGCTGTCCATGGCTGGTCTGCTGTGTACCTCAAAGCAGGAGGAGGCGCCGTCGCTTCAGGAGTCCTGGTGGTCCGGTTCGAGCCAGCGCTCGCTGCAGGAGACGACGCACCACCAATACAGGCTGCAGGAGGAAAAGAGCCCCATGGATAGCCAGGGCAACAGCAGCAGCGAGGCCTGGGACAATCAAGGGCTCCCCAGCCCCAGTACAGAGTACCAGTACTGCGACCCCTCAATGTCTCCACCTCTGCACCCTTCCAAGAGGAACGCCCCTAACCCCCCACCTATCAGCAACCAGGCTACAAAAGGTCTGGCAGTCAGATTATGGCTGATGAATGTGTTTATGATCATCAGAAGCTGAACATAAAGTGATGATTAGTTTGTGGTTGTGTGTCAAAATGCTGCATCTAATTTTATTTTCATCTTTGGTTTTGTTTTCCCAGGTAAAAGGCCCAAAAAAGGAATGGCAACAGCCAAACAGAGACTCGGCAAGATCCTTAAAATCAACAGACACAGTCGTGTTTTTGTTTAACGCTCTCCCTCAAACTGAAACAAGACTAAAAAAAAAAAAAAAAATGTCGTTCTGGGTCTGTCCCCAAGAAGTAAAAAAAAAAAAAAAGGAGAGAAACATTTGTCTGCTTTGTGCTGTGGAGATGACAGCGAGGGAAAATCGACGCACTGCCTGGAGACGACAGTAACGATCGTCACAGAAAAAGCACACTAAGAACAAGCGGGAAGCGGAGAGAGGAAGTGACTTGTCCTGCAAAGAAAAGTCGATTTAATTGGAAGTTTCTGCGGGCATTTAAGTGGGACTAGGACACATTTGCTCAAATTTCCTCTTCCGCTTCGAATTTAACTTGCTTCTTCCCTGCAAGCTGAACAGGAGGAAAGGAGCAGGTTGAAGACGCCTCTCGGGTCGGGACTTGACAGAAAACGTGGTGCTTAAATAAAAAAAAGAAAAAAGGAGGCGTTGGACTGATATTTCAAATGGTGCTTATTGTTTTGTATTTTTCTTCCAGCCATGCTTTCCCCTCCTTCCCTCTTTTTATCTCAATCACACCAGCAATAATGACTTTGGGGCAAGAGGAAAGGCTGAGAGGCGGCGGTGGGGTGAGCGCTGCAGACAGGATCCTCTCTTCTCTGCACTGTTGATTAGATCTGAGAGGAAGTTACTCAGTGCCGCCTGTGAATTTGTTTTCAATAGGATTTATGAGTCATTAACTCTATAAATGACTCCTGATTAATTTATTTCTCATTTTACCATTTTTTTTTTTCAGTGTGTTTATGGATAATGATGTATTTATTAATTGAAAGAATTGATGATTTTATTACAAAATGACCATGGAACCTCTACAATTGTGAGGTTTTTCCCTGTTTTAAGAGGCTTCTTTTTCTTTGTGTTTTTTTTTTATGTTAAGCGAACATTTTTGTAAATGTTGATGTTTTAGTGTGAATAGCAGTTTATCTACGAGCCCTTTCTAACTTTCTGTCGTCACAAATCTTTTCCTTCCGCGGTTGACTTGATCCTGTGTTGATTCTCATCTCTTCTGGTTGTTCCCAGTGATTTTTGGGCGATGTGTGAGTAGAGACTTAGGTTAGGTTTTCTGTTTTTTTTTCAACTTTCATATCCACACCTGAGCATTCTCAGTGAGTGCCACTTACCTTTCATTAGCAAAAACAAAGTATTTGAGCCACTGTGGTCAGTGCAAAGCACAGTACTTGAGTAGTTTTTATACCCCTCTGAACTTTTTTACATTCTGTTGCTTTAAAGGCACAAACCTCAATGTATTTTATTTGGATTTTGTATAAAAGACCAACATAGTAGTTAGTATAATAGTGGAGGGAAATTTATACTTTTTTTTTAATATATAATAAAGGATGCCTAGCAGTTTACTGTCGCTCCTGTTAGGACAGCTACAGAGTGCCGAGTAACGCGCCAGAGGGGACTTAACTTAACGGAAATACCCATGCATAATAGTTTAAGTCCTTTCTTTTTATAACAACTGAATATAAAGAAGAACCTGAAAAAAATTGGCTAAAACTCTTGGTTCCCACAGCATGTTTCTGTTTCACGTTTCAAACAAAACATTACATTGTGTTGCAAGTTCAAGGGGTGCAAATACTTTTTCCAAGTGACTGTGGTCTGTATCCAGAAGTTAACAATGAGGAACTTCAAATGGGGAATGAGTGAGTTTTCTTGTATAGCAGTGATGTTGTGATATGTGTGCAGTTCTTCACTCTCAGGGAATGATGCCATGGACATAACCTCCGATTAACCACCAGCCACATGATGGATGCAGACAGGATGCTCTCAGCAATCGCCCAGGACTTTAAGGAAGTCCTGCTTCAGAGATGCTGGGGTTTGTTTTCATATTTCCAAAAAAAGGTTTTTCAGGTTGCACAAACACACTGTTACCAGTCAGTCGTTGACTCTTTTAGCTTAACCGGAGTTTGGTGTTGTCCCTCACCCTCCCAAGTCATGTTCAGCTCAGTGTTACTCATTCATCACCTTCTTGGAGTCGACTCTGACTTCATAAATGAGCTGCCATATAGCTTTAAGACCGTTCTGTGAACAGTGCGAGGCTGGGAAAGCTTTTCTCAGGTTGACCTACAAGTAACTGTGTGATTAATCACGAACCAAGTTGGTGTTAATCACTTAGCTAGGCTGATTTCCTCATTCTTTTCTTACACTACACTCTTTAACTTTGAAACTCTTTGCATGTTGAGTCATTGAAGAAAAAAGAAAGCACGAGCTGGCCCGCAGGCAGGGTTTGTTTATAAGCTGTAGTATTCACCCCCCTCCTCCCTCACTCCTCTTTCTGCTTTTTTCACATTAGTGTTGTGTGTCGGCTCTTGCAAAGATGGCTTCTGATTTGAAATATACAAACACTGGCTAACTGTGACACTGTTGATGCGTTGCATTTGTTTCTGCATTTCAAAAATCGCTTGTAAATAAAACTAATGAAATAAAAACAAGGCTCTTGTTAAATTGAATTTAAAAGGATTTCATCTGCAGCCTGGAAAAATATGAAATTTAAACGTTTTCTGGATAAATTTGGAAAATTATTTGTATTTTAAGGCTTTAATCCCTTGGTGACCTTTGGAAATTTGAGTCTACAGAAGTACGAAATTTTGAAATGGACATTAACAACCAGCCTCTCAGTCTGATGCAGATCTGGACTTTGACTAGGCCAATCCAAAAGCAAGGCCAAGCGTGCTTGAGCTTAAGGTTCAGGACTAAATAATGAACGTTTTCCTTGAGGGGAAGCATCCCTGACCATCACACCACCAACACCATGTTTGACTGGTTATTTTTGTCTGTTTCTAGATGGCTCCAGTATTTTCTGTTTAGTCCGAGAACAAATCCCAAAAGTCTTGGAGATCAAGATGTTTTTAGCAAACGTGAGACGGTCCTTTGTGTTCTTTTTAGTCAGTTTTAGAGTTAATCTCTACCAATTCTTTTTTGTTGAATCCTGAACTCTGACCTTAACTGAGGCCTGCAGCACTTTAGATGATCTGGGTTCTTTTGTGGCCTCCTGGATAATTTAGGTTCACCACTGTTCCATGTTTTATACATTTGTTGATAAAGGTTTTCAATGGGCTTCTATGGAGTCCATGGCCTTAGAAATGGCTTTCTGACCCTTTCCAGACTGATAGACGTCAGTAACTTTGTCATTAGTTTTTTGAATCTCTTATCAGGACACGTCGCTTTTAGCCCTTTTCTGTTGTCAGACTGGCTCTTTTAAAGTGAAATCTCTAATATTTCTAACAGTTTGTTTTTCAGGAATCACATTTCTTTTAAGGCTTTTAAAGGATTTTAAAATCCTGATGTGATGAAATGAGTTCGATGTCAAGAGTTTAAACCAAACATGTTCCTTTGGGTGTTTGCTTCCAGCCTAAATTAATGGTTTCACATGTGTAATGTTTCTCCAGAAGACTCAACAGAAAAGAAGAGTTTAACTTAAAGATAACTTTATTGAGCTATGTACACGACGATGACTTCAGAACATCTGGAAGATGCAAAACAGCTTCAGTTTGTTGTGGTCATCTGTAAAAGAAATAAACTTGTTTAAAAACAGTGGAAACAATATAACAGTTTAAGGCCCATCCAGCTAAAACTGAATTATGAACTTTAATCCAGGATGACATTAACCTGTCATATTTTCAATCAACTGTCCATCTGTTCCTTCTAAGCGGAAAGACTTGATCTCTTCTAGTGGTTTTGACTGATGGTCTGAGGTGTCCTGAAGGTTTTGCACCAACAAGCTGATTGAGATCTCTCCAACAACAGAGGTAGCAGCCCGTTGAGAGGTCCACTCTTCAGCTCAGAGTGTAAAAACCAACACATGTGTACAGATGTTTTAAAAACACCATGGTAGGTGCTGCTTTGGAAACATCTGCAAGAGAACTTGGCTCCTGGAAAGCAACGTTAAATGTGGAGCTCGGTTTAGTCCACATTGGACATGGAGAATAGTAACTGTAAAAATGGCAAGTGAAAAATGATCCGCTATAAATGAGCCAGGCAACTGTTTCTGAAACAAACTGAGATTTGCTGTGGTGCATATAAAATAAGCTTTATTTCTAACAATGAGAACAGAGAGGAGCACCTTAGTCATCTGGTGGGATGCCGAGTTGCTCATCGGTCCATGCAGAGGCATCCGGCCAGGGGAAATGACCCTGCACAGAAAGGTAGGAATCGGTTCTTAAATGGAGTTCAAATAATCATCCTCCCAGCTTTGAGCACAACGTCTAGCACTCTTATTCAGCTGCAAAACAATCCCACCTGTAGACTTAATATTTGAATGTAAATACAACATTACAGCAGCGGTGTGTATCTCTTTGCTCTAAGAATGGGCTCAGCTTTTCATCAGAAATTGCTAAAGTCTTTTCACCACAGGTTTTTCTTCATGAAGTAAACTGCTTGTGGCCACAGCAGGTCAAACACAAAGATATCACCCTTGTCCAAAAACATCATTAGACCTGGGCATTCAGAGCTTTTTAGAAAACAGCCCCGGACTCATGAAGACCATCACAATTATAGCCAATTTCATTGAGAAAACGTGCAGATTTGTTGCCATTGTGTATTTCATACAATCGGCATGCTTTTTACTAACTGAATGTGAAACTACAGCTGATTGTTGCTCTCAACTTGTTTCAGCTCAGCAGTCAGGTGGCTATTGTCTTTATTCTGTGTGTCAGAGAGAAAGTTTGATTCTCCTGCTGCTGCAGGAACATCAGAGCTGATTTTATGCAGCTCGTCTCGTTGAAGACTGAACATTTCTTCTGTTGGACCAGATGAGAAATGCACTTCAAACGGCGTAAGAGAAACCAGCAAGAACAGATTTCTCCATTATTAAACACATCACAGAGCAGAAGGTCTTTCTTTGGACTCTGGATGCTTTTTCACTCCACCTCTGTTCGGTCCTTATACAGGTCCTTCTCAAAAAATTAGCATATTGTGATAAAGTTCATTATTTTCTATAATGTCATGATGAAAATTTAACATTCATATATTTTAGATTCATTGCACACTAACTGAAATATTTCAGGTCTTTTATTGTCTTAATACGGATGATTTTGGCATACAGCTCATGAAAACCCAAAATTCCTATCTCACAAAATTAGCATATCATTAAAAGGGTCTCTAAACGAGCTATGAACCTAATCATCTGAATCAACGAGTTAACTCTAAACACCTGCAAAAGATTCCTGAGGCCTTTAAAACTCCCAGCCTGGTTCATCACTCAAAACCCCAATCATGGGTAAGACTGCCGACCTGACTGCTGTCCAGAAGGCCACTATTGACACCCTCAAGCAAGAGGGTAAGACACAGAAAGACATTTCTGAACGAATAGGCTGTTCCCAGAGTGCTGTATCAAGGCACCTCAGTGGGAAGTCTGTGGGAAGGAAAACGTGTGGCAGAAAACGCTGCACAACGAGAAGAGGTGACCGGACCCTGAGGAAGATTGTGGAGAAGGGCCGATTCCAGACCTTGGGGGACCTGCAGAAGCAGTGGACTGAGTCTGGAGTAGAAACATCCAGAGCCACCGTGCACAGGCGTGTGCAGGAAATGGGCTACAGGTGCTGCATTCCCCAGACCTGGGCTACAGAGAAGCAGCACTGGACTCAGTGGTCCAAAGTACTTTTTTCGGATGAAAGCAAATTCTGCATGTCATTCAGAAATCAAGGTGCCAGAGTCTGGAGGAAGACTGGGGAGAAGGAAATGCCAAAATGCCAGAAGTCCAGTGTCAAGTACCCACAGTCAGTGATGGTCTGGGGTGCCGTGTCAGCTGCTGGTGTTGGTCCACTGTGTTTTATCAAGGGCAGGGTCAATGCAGCTAGCTATCAGGAGATTTTGGAGCATTTCATGCTTCCATCTGCTGAAAAGCTTTATGGAGATGAAGATTTCATTTTTCAGCACGACCTGGCACCTGCTCACAGTGCCAAAACCACTGGTAAATGGTTTACTGACCATGGTATCACTGTGCTCAATTGGCCTGCCAACTCTCCTGACCTGAACCCCATAGAGAATCTGTGGGATATTGTGAAGAGAACGTTGAGAGACTCAAGACCCAACACTCTGGATGAGCTAAAGGCCGCTATCGAAGCATCCTGGGCCTCCATAAGACCTCAGCAGTGCCACAGGCTGATTGCCTCCATGCCACGCCGCATTGAAGCAGTCATTTCTGCCAAAGGATTCCCGACCAAGTATTGAGTGCATAACTGTACATGATTATTTGAAGGTTGACGTTTTTTGTATTAAAAACACTTTTCTTTTATTGGTCGGATGAACTATGCTAATTTTGTGAGATAGGAATTTTGGGTTTTCATGAGCTGTATGCCAAAATCATCCGTATTAAGACAATAAAAGACCTGAAATATTTCAGTTAGTGTGCAATGAATCTAAAATATATGAATGTTAAATTTTCATCATTACATTATAGAAAATAATGAACTTTATCACAATATGCTAATATTTTGAGAAGGACCTGTACTAGATTTGTGCTCCAGTTAATTTTTGGGGCACAAACAAACTGAATTGAATTGTATGTGACCACGGCAGCGTATTTTGCTGTCATGGCCAGTGTGTGTGTGCTTTTCAAAATCCGGAGGAATATATTAGAGTTAAACGACATTATCTAATTTAGCCAATTACTTAATTAACCCTAACTGAAGTATGTTGGTCCTTTATTCCAGCTAGTAACATGTCTAAATTAATGATAATGTTATGTCTATATACACAGTACTGGAGAAACATTAATATTTTAATATTAAACTTAAATATTATGCAAATACAAAAATTCAACTATTTCTTTGCGGGGCTCAGCCCCCAATGTGTCGGGATCCTAACACCGCCTCTGGCCTAAAGTAAACAAGTGTGTTTATGTTGTGCCAACATTAATATAAAGAGTTAAAAATAAATGATATATTTCCTCTAAAATACCGTTTAACGTTAAGAGTAGTTCAGAAAGGGGACAGATTGATCTGTAACTGCCGGCCACTGCTGCCTGTTCCTGGGGAAGACGACATGCATTCACCCCCCTCAACCACCACCACCACCCCGCTTCACATACCAGGACTGCATCTGGATCATGCCAGCAGTGCCAGAGGATCCAGAACCACATGGCCCCACTGATTAGTTCGGACTCGAACTTCTGTTTCTTGGTTAGCTGGGGATACTGTCTGTACTGCGGCTCGATGTGCGGTCCACCGCTGGCTCTGAACCAGAAAAACACGAATTAAACATCAGTATTTAATCAAGCTGCTAACACAGATCCGGGTAATTCTGCAGCTAACTTACTTTCTGCTTGTTATCCTTCCTGGACCGCTCCTGAGCAGCCGAGTTCCGGTCCGGATGACTCCTAACGCCCTTCCAAAGGAAGACATGGTCGATAATTTACCAAGAACCCGTTCAGTAAGGGGTTAGAGTTGGACAAAATGCTACCGAAGTCACCTTCCCTCTTCTGGTCAACAAACGACCTCGGAGCAACGTCAGCTCCCGATGGGACAGGAACTGACGTCATCGTTCATTGCTCGTTAAACACAGCGCCCTCTTTCGATCAGTATGAGAAATGACATGTTTCGCCGTTTAACTTTTATTATTCACAATGTTGGAAGGATGAATGGATCATGGAACATAAACCAATCAGTAGGTACGAGGTAGAGTCAGGTGAGGTTGTTCAGGCAAGTCCAATCGGGAGGACACCCCAGGGAAGGCCCAGAACCTTTGGAGGAGCTACATATCCCGTCTGGCCTGGGAATGCCTTGGGATCTCCTAGACTGAGCTAGAAGATGTTGCCAGGGAGAGGGATTTCTGGGGTTCCCACCTGGACCTGTTGCCCCTACAACCTAATCTATAATAAGAGGAAGACAATGGATGGATGAACTTTATATAGAACTCGTGGGCCCGTATCGACTGATGTGTTTTCCCCTTTACCATTTTGGAGTACATCTTTTTGGACCGGCCAGAGGACGTTTTAAAGTGACTATGAGTCACTTCTTACCAGCTGATGTGTAGACCTACTCAACTATCAATCTAGTGCAGTAAACTCATGCAACTTACTACTGTAAGTAGAATAATTTTGTGTGGATAGGGCGCAAACTCTGGCACCAGCCCTGGGGCCCACATCCACCTAAATCCCTGGGTACTAGAGTAATAGAAACCCAACAGTCCTGAACCAGGCTGGTTATATTTACTAAGAAAATGTGAGTAAAATGGCTCATTCCCAACATTATTGAGAAGAACAACGTATTGGATTAAAAAGTTTGATTTTTACCCAGGAAAACTAACAAAGCCAAGCAGAAGTGAGCTGAAATGATCTGAGATGCTTTAAGATGGAACCCAAAACCAGAAAGATGTGGAAGAAAACAACCATCCCAATTGATCTGGGAATAGACTAAATGGCAAGACTGAGCCAATGATTGGCTCCAAAGAGACAGGGCAACGCAAGAAGCCCCAGAAAGCCTCTGTCAGAACATAAGAATGTGCTAAAGAGGTTACAATCTGTAAAAGAATGCATTGATCAGTTTAAAGAGAAATGGAGCAACATGTAATTTAAACCCGGCGTGTAGGCAGTTTATACAAATTCCTTTAGGCAAAAGTATATGCAGACAGCTGTATCTGTGTCTATTTTATTGAGGTCCTTTCATATACTTGATTTCCAGGTCACTCTGCAGAATTGTGGTTGAGCGGTGCCACATGTTTAAAGGCCGTTTTTTTCAAAACTACCCTTTGTCCATTAATAAATAAAATCACAATCTGTTAGGTTAATTGGTCTCTAAATTGCCCTTAGGTGTATGAATGAGTGTGTGCATGGATGTTTGTGTGTTGCCCTGCGATGGACTGGCGACCTGTCCAGGGTGTACCCCGCCTCTCGCCCATAGACTGCTGGAGGCCCACTATGGAATAAGCGGTAGAAAATGACTGACTGACAATCTGAAAGCTGCACTTTCTGTTTACAAATGTGACTAAAAGGCACATTATTAAATTGTGTACTGCTTTCAGTTTCAAAAAGAAAAAAAGAAAATTTAAAATGTATGAAAAAGTGTATTAACATTTGCTGCATAATTGCCCCACCCCAACATATCTTTTTATTCTGTGTGACCATCCAGTTAGTCATTTATGAGGTTTATTTTCTACTGTTTTTCCTATTTTTGAGAGGAAACAGCCTACAGAGACGTAGATCGGAAATAAAATAAAAAAAATCCTGGATACCATATTATAAAATTATAGCGTCATCTTTAAATAATTAAATTTCGCAGTTTTTTAAACGTCTATCCCATAGGTAATTACTTCTGTTGTCCACTAGATGGCCCCAAAGATCAACACATTTTAATTGGGTGAGGTTTCTTTTTAACATTCTACAACTTCTTAAACATTATTTCTTAAGATGAAAACCGGGTGCTTGTGTAGCATAAATCACAACATTTGGAGTGATTTAATGTTTCTCTCGTGTGTTGGGAGTTTTCCCGCAGCAGAAAAAAAGATGTACTTTCTCCACCGGCACTGCTTAGATTCACAAAAACTGAAAAGCTAGTCAAAGGCTCCGGGTTCACTTCTCAATCTGAGGTGTTTTTCAGTTAAGAACAGTCCAGGGCACGAAAACAGGAAATTACATTGTTTCGAGGGCGCGCACGGGGCCGCTGTCCAAACAGGGGAAAGAATCTCGACGCCATCTTGTTTTAGATCGAGAACCAGTTTCACCAAATAAAAAAGTAAGCTACGTGTCATGATTTGACAGCAATCTCCTATATTCTGAGTTGCCATTACACGTTAGAGATGTGGTTTATTTAAAATGTCACCCAAATTAATGCTTTAATCCAAAACGGACATTAATTTGACAATGTTACCTAATGGCGCCTGGCTGTTACTACTCTCCGGTTGCGCCCCTCTCCCCTCTCAGCTCAGATCCCGCCCACAAATACTAACTGCATGATGTCATCATAAACCAGCCATTTCTCAAAAATGACCCTTTTCATCACTCGCTTTCTTTCTTTCTTTTTTTTTTTTTAAGGGACCACCACAAATCCCATATCCCACCACCAAGTCTTAACGTGAATAAATCAAAACCCATCTTCAAACGAAGAAACAAGGTGGCGATCGAAAGAAAAACGCTGTCTTCTTTCCTGAAAATTCGACCTGTGATGTCTGAGTCCTCAACGGCCGTTCATTTCCGACTTTTAGAACAAGAGGAGAACGGACCGAGCCTTTTATACTGCAGCCGTCGTCCTCAAAGTTTGCGCGAGCATCAGCAGTTGCTGCTGTCTTGCAAAACGGCGCATGCGCCAGTGGGTGCAGTTCAGGGTGGGGGAGGGTCGACGAATGGAAAGGATGAGCACATCCTCCCTGCACATATGATGTCAAAGGGATTTCTGCACACACACTACTGTAGAGAGGTATCCTGTGATTTTATTGTATGAAACCTTACTTTATGGAATAAATGAATAGATAAGGACTGGTGAAACACATTTTACACTGACTTTACCTAATAAAATGTTATTTAATCATGCAGTGGATCTTAAAAGTATATGCATCCTTTTAAAAGGTCAGGTTTTGTGATGTAAAAAAATGAGAAGATAAATAACTTTTAATTTTTTTTTCAGAACTTTAAATTCCCATTCAAGAAGCCCCTCTTTTGTTGATTTGAACTCACTGTGATGCTGAAGAGTAAAAACCCTCTTTATCGCTACCTTTCTGGCGGACACCTGATTGATTTTCGGTCAGAACTGACTGCCCCTTGGAACTGTTAATGTTTTTATTCTCATTGTCAAAAACCTCAGCTCCATCTGAAGAAAACTGACCCCACGTCATGATGCTGCCACAGCCATGTTTCACTGTGGGTATGGTGTACTTTTGGTTTGTCGAGTTTTCATAAGATCTACGCGGAAAATCAGCATATTTTTAACAAAAGTAAAGGTTTGAAAACATCAGTTTGTGTTTAGTTAATCTATATAAGAGGATTGAATGAACTTTTCAATAATACTGACTATATATACACACAGGTTTGGCAGTTTAACACAGGTGTGCACACTTTTGAAAGCCACTGTAGTCTCCCACCACCCGTGCTCATGTAATGGCCCCAGAAATAAATTTACTTTAAGTCTATTTTCCCTCTTTTAGCAACAAGTCCATGTAACTTTATTAAATTGTTTCTTACAAGCTCAATAATATTTTAGTTGTCCAGTCTGTGTGTATCTGTTCACAATTTAATTTTACCCCATAAAACTCACCTCTTGTATAAGCAATCATTAAATAGACAGAAAACACAAAACAATGGAACAAATTATTTAAGATTTTAAAGAATTAAACGCTTAATTTACATAGTTGCAGTGGGGAGAAAATCATACATTAAGGCATACATGTATTACATTTTTATGTATGAACTTGCAAGATGTCTCCTTGCTGAGACCACATTCTCATGAAGAGTGCGTAATTTATTTTTTTATTATGTTCCTTTCCGTCCTGAGGGGAAAATAGGAAACAGGAGAGGAAGCAGTTAATTGGTTTAAACAAAACCTCCTGATAAAAACATTCCGGCAGCTGACTTAACTTTTAAACCATTATCGTTCAGATAAGACGACTCTTAAAAACCCTCATCACGAACTACTTTGGAGTATATGAATTCAGCCATAGAAAACAGTGTACTTAGAGTTAAAATTGCTTACTACATACATTTGGTTCATTTTACACAAACCATTTTGTACATGTTGCTATACCTTATTCAACTTTAACGTCGAAAATATTTGTGGTTATTCCGATTTTATTCTCAAATATTTGACATAATTTATGCAATATCTGCTTAGAATTTGGGGAAAAGCATTCTAAATGGCAAGGAATCTTTGTAACAGTAAATATATATTCGCCTGCTGTATTATTGTCTAAATAAATGCAGGTTTGATGTTTTTGTACAAATAATTTGATGTGGGGCGGCTGAAACGTGTACAATCCCTGGAGCTTTCTTCGGAAGACTCATGCTCGTGAACGCGCATGGAGACCGATCACGGAGCCCCTGTCAAACGGGTATTGTAGCCCCGCAGAATGTGGAGGCGGAGCCCATTCATGGGGGAGGCGGAGTCTCGGGAGTCCTGGCAGGGCCGCCATTTTTTGCACAGGGAAAAGAGACTGGTTTTGAAGGGATCTAATTTCTAAAAGTCGCCGTTGACTGGGGCTCTAAGGCTTTTTCTAACGGTTTTCGTATCCATTTCTCGCTATATTTGGGATCCCGACGCAAATTAACTGGTGCGTATTTTCTTCAGAAACAGGAAAAGGAACCTACATAGAAGACGTCTGAATACAAACATTTTAAACCTAGGCTAGGAATCCGCAGTGTGTGTACTGAAGTATTGTTTTGGTTGTTGAAGCTGCGACTGGGGTCTTACCCAGGTCCCCAAATTCGCCATTCAAAGCCTTTAGAGTGGACTTAAAAAGGTAAGTTAAGTGTATTATGTGGCGATTATAGATAGGGGTTAAATGAAGCCTGAACGTGTATTGTTGTCTATAGTTAGCTAGCATGCTCTTGCCTGCTAACATGTCAGCTGAGAGTAGCTTGCTAACTTGCTGTTGAACCATAGCAAATAAGAGTATGTAAGTGCTAAGTTCATTTTGCTTGTTTGATGTTGAGCAAAACTTAAAAAAGCTTACGAAAGGGCACCAAATTTTACCAAAAGTATGAAGTTTTTAAGCCAACTGACCACTTGCTAAGTAGCGCATGCTACTATCTCAAATTAGCTTGACACAAACTGAATAAGGCTCTGACTTCTCGTTTATAGCGTAGTAACGCACTAAACGTCACGTTAAATAATAAATATAATTTTGAAGTCATAATCTGATTACAGTGACAGACGTTCGCAAAGTTAGAGTAGGGTTAATACTAATTTTAACTCGCAGCAACGTAACACGAAAACGCTACAATACATGGAGCTGTCTGTCCACAAGCATAACGTCTCCATTCAGAACATTAACACTGATGAATTTCTATTTGAAAACGCATCGTATGCTTTGCAAACGGTGCCTACACATGAACAGATGTGAAGTGGGAGTCACTCGGGTGTTTAGTTTGACATGCTGACACTGCGGGCCATATTGCGCACAGTTTTATTCGCTTTTGTGTACATACATTAATATGGGCAAAACGAGAGACTAATCACAATGACCGACAGCGTTTCAGTGTAAATCTGCGTCTTACTTGTATACTAAATGAACAAGCTGGATTTTAGTCATTTTGTTATATCTCCAAATCGCATCACATCTAACATCCGATGTTGACCCTCATGTGTTTTTAATTGCACAGATGTAGATTACCTCATCTTCACTACATGCATATTAATTTTATGTATAGAGCAATCTTGCAACCTTAGTGTCATTTCCTACACAAAACAGTGCAACAACCTTTATTACCATGCAGTTATATTGCACTACATTTGATAAAAAGGGTGTCACAAAACGCGCCACTTCATTTGATTATATTATACAGCTCATATACCCTATTTGTATTTAAAGAAGTACTTAAAAGCGGTTTCTTAAGAGTTGCCTCGCCTTAAGGTATCATTTCCGTTCAGAAAAACTGTATACAGAACCACCGCTCAAAGCCAGAGAACAATGAGCCTTTATATAAACAGCTACGAGGATATGTTTAGTTCATGTCCCAGGCAACTTAGAGCGAAGCCAGTTGTTGAAATACCTTAAATGCTTGGTTGCTTTACAGTTGTCTCCTTACAGTATCGCATTCATGTAAAGGCGGCATAACTATTACAACCAAAGGCTTCATAGAAACTGATGTCTGCTACTTTATAGCTCAGATAGACATTTTACGGTCACTTATTTTAGAGTTGGTGTGTGTAAGGATCAAACGCTGCAGCCATGGGGGAGGGGATATTCCACTTAGGTTGCTCGCCTTTCTCAATAAGTATCTCTACTGGCAGTCTTAGTCATTCTGAACCCTGCCGCTTCTTTTTTTGCACGCCCTGGCACTGATTACCGTATATAATGTTCAGTCGGCTTTGGTAGTCTGCTTGCTAATGTCGTCGCTTTCCTGTCTCTTGACGACCCAAGCATTAATCCACTTCTGTCGTGTAACCGTCTACGCATTATGCTGTTAGCTCCCGTTAGCTCGGTTGTTACATACCGGGGTTATTTTTGGCCGTAGCTGCCCAGTAATGACCATAATTTCTGCAGCATCGTTTTTTTTTTTTTAGGCTATCCTGCTTTCGTCTAAACGGCTGTAAACGTCCAATTCACCCAGTGTTTTGTCTTCATTGTTCCGGAAGCCAATACACGTAGCCCGCTAACATCACATTTCCAGAGGCTACTATAATAATGCTGGGCCCTGCGTTAACTGGCCGTGCGTTTCGACGAATTCACAACAACTCTAGGCGGTTAACAACACAGAAACTGTACCGACAGAGTGACACTTGGAGTAGAGTGTGTAAAAGAGTTGATTGAACGCATTCTTGGGGATTTTTCTTCCCACGGCGAGGCTCCCTTGGCTACACGCCGTCCTGAGAAAAGCGCTCTGAAAATGGCGACAGGCACCAGGGTGTTGTGGTAACATAATAGCAACGTTGTACCCTCTCCACACCCCTATCGGTAGGACTGACTGCAGCGCCGACACACTCGCAGAAAGGCAACTGCACAACACTTGATTTTTATTTTATTTCAGCTTAAAAAATGTCGAAAGAGCCTGGATTACACACTGGTCGTGAGAGTTATTGAATATATATTTTCTCAAAACAAAAAACAAAGCACCTTTGCATCATGCGTCATTGCCTATGCATTTGCTGGTGGTTTTTATGCTCTGATGTGGGTTATTCCTGTCATAGAGAATAAAACACAAGCTTATTAGATCATGCAGTTAGAAAATATGACTATTCTGTTTTTAACTGGATTATATGAACTTATTTTAAATCACAAAACGACAGTCATATGTAATAAAAAACATGAAGGGTTTGCTGCATGTAATCTGTCAGGAATAATCCATAACAGTTACCCTCAAACAATCAGAAGCGGTTTGTTTTCTTCATTAAGCTTCTTGTCAACCTTTGTAGTGTAAAACTGATATCCTATTTAATTCTTACTTTGAACATGCATCTCCTGGGATCAGTAATTTGATATTGTAATATGCAAATATTTTATCAGCAGATAATCTGCTAAGTGTTAGGCATTTGCAAATAAAACTAACTACTATACCAAAAAAAAATTACATATTTCCTGTTCAAGATAACTGCAATTTTTCATTTTCACTGCTGCCTCCAGAGTCCCTAAATAGGTATACTGTAGTTTATAAATGTCAAAACCACAAACATGTACCTTCTGTGTACCAAAATCAATAACAATAATAATCAGTACATTTTAATTTTAAAATGAATAAATTGTGTTGTGTTAAAATTAAATAAAAAAAAATCTCAAACCGGCCCATACCTACATGTGATGTTTAGTAATCATTGGGTTGGATTTGATTATCAGAGGCTGAAGTCAGTATGCTTTTAGGGAATTTGTAAACCACATTTAGACTTCTTCATTCCAAAAATATATCATAGTCTTTGTACTTTATGTGAAATCAGAGTTATAGATCACAATAAAATGCTCAGTGCCTCAGTCTGTTATTTATTTTTAAATGGTAGTAATAAAAATTACAGCTGTATACAGTTTATTTATATTGCACAATATTATAAATACAGTCATCTAAAGACACTTTACGGTCACCTCCATTTTGTATTAAGATATGCAATCCGATCTGGTCCAAATTCAGATTTGTTTGATACAAACAAATCACGTAGTCACATTCAGATCCAGTATCACGTAGGGTTATATAATAATTACAGTGCAGAAAAAAAATTATTAAACGGTAATCTTAGAAACTACATTTTTCAAATTCCCTATGCATCCAGATTTTATTAAATATAATACAGAATGAATTCATGTGAAATGGGCTGAATCTTAAAGCATAATGCATGACTTCTTGTGCTGTTCCAGTTAATTATATATTCTTCTAACAGTAACATATCATTGAAAACATGGAAGAAAGTATATCGAATGCATTCTAGGTGTGGTGTAGTTTTAGACTGCCTATATACCACTTTGATTCCTGCTAAGAACCATTTTTTAACCCTTTACTCTTACAAATTAGGATGTCAGTTGTGTAAAATGTATAACATCTGCACAATCGCCTATACCTGAGCATTGTGTTGTCAGCATTCATTACAATACAGATCACATGCAAGGAAGGTAATATATGTGAAATAAGCAGCTGGGTGAGAGTCAGTTTCAAGTCATTTAATAAAGTTAAGTGGTTACTGCTTAGTGTCTCATTATACCCTGCCCTTTAACACACAAAATCCCCAAACATCACTCATCTTTTGTATGAGTAGGCCCTCTGTTTAAATACTCATCCTTTCTTTTGGTCCATTTCGTAGCAGCACAGGTAGTGATAAACACCTAACTGGATTAATGTGAGCCTGATGGACATGCGAGTGATGGTGTGTGTGTCTATATGTGTTTGTTGTGTTAACAAAGACTGAGAGCGGAGGCGTGGTGCCTCTCTTGTCATAGCGACAGAGCGAGTGGTGTGGATTCATGGCAGTCTTGGATGACACAGTCTCCTTTTAGCCTAACTTGTCCTAGGTGCACTCTAAGAAGCTCATTTTATCAAAAAGCCAGCATGTAAGTAGGAAACTGTTCCTTCTTTCACTTTAACTGGTGAGAAGAAGTCATAGAGGAATGTCTCAGGACATCTGATTCTGTATTGACATACTGACAAAGCCTATGAACGCAACCAACTTAAAAGCTTTTATGCTTCCTTTTAATGTTCTTCCATATCCAGACAGTAAACCCTTATGTCTGAAACAGTAACACCTTTCTGTGTCTGTAGATAAACCTCACCATGTGGGACTAACCTGGGTAGCTGTTTCCCGGTCTCTGGTGGTCTCACATGTGTGGTGTCCAGACCCCAGAGACCCAGAGAGAAAGCTGAATGGCCCAGGAGCCCGGCTCAGTCACATGGCATCCCAGCTGGGAAGAGGAGCCGGGGCTCAGGTGACCTGTTTTTGTACTGCTAGCTGGGCCGTAACAGATCCCTCTTTAAACTAGCAAGCTGTTTCCCTGACAGGTGGCTTTACTGCTGTAACTGCTGAGGCTGCAGCCTCGCTACACCTCCTTTACCCTCCTGTTGCTGCAGTGACGTTACACTAGCATTCACAGGTTCCAGCATGAGGCAGATTGAGTAAAAAAAAAAAAAAAAAAGCATCAGTGTCCATGATGTAACAGCACCGCAGTCCAGGTGTAAAAATTAATCAGCAAACACTGTTGTGATGTACCCTGAGTGGCTATTACGGTTATTTTATCCTGTAGGTGCTGGGTAGCCCCTCCCTCTGTTTTCTGTGCACACCCAGACAGGCACATAGCTCACATTTTCGTTAGCGGTGCAGTGCATTCTCCCAGTGCTACCGTTGGGCACTGGCTCCATATGTGTCTGCTTGTCAGCCTCTAATGACAAAAGCTTTCCAAGTCGAGTGAACAAAGACTTGTAGGACCTCACACGTGCAGTTACACCGATAAGGATACAGACGTTTGATGTAACGCATATAATTCAATTTTTAAATACTTGAATGAACTCACCTATGACAAATCATAGCCTAGTTGTTCCTCTGAAGCAGCAGTGAGATTTAAACTTATCTCTCCAGAGTTAACAGTAAGTAGTTCTTTTCTGGTCAAGTCAGTCAGTTGTGCATACGCAAATTTGTCCTTAATTAGCTAACAGAACCTGTGTGAACAGATCTCGGTATAAATACTACTATCTTGTGAATGCCTAAGAAGTTTGTTGGAGAACATTGGTGAACAAAGCAAAGGGAGATCCACAGCTGAAGTTGGCAGAACTACTACTAGTCCACACCACTCGCTCTAGAAATCTGGCCTTCTGGAACTGTGGCAAGAAGAAAACCACTAATGTAAGAAGGCAAAAAGAAGACATCTATGCAGGGCAAGACTTATATATGTACACACCCTGTTCGCAAGGCACAAAGTGCACAGAAAAAACGGGTGAAAGAAGGTGCTCTGGTTTGATAAGAAAAAAAATGGAGCTTTTTGTCCTAAATGCTGCACATCATTCTAAACAAACCGTCCCCACTGTGAAACATGGTGGCGGCAGTGTGATGCTGTGGTGATTATTTTATTTCAGCATGGACACGGAGGATAATCCTAGAAAGAAAACCGTTAGAAGTTCACCTTTCAGCTGGCCATGGACTCTAAACATAGAACCAGAGCTATAATATTCTTTTCTTTGAGCTGTTTTTTGAATAAATTTGTGTCTAATAAGCAGGCTCTAAGTCGCACTGTAAACATGCAGCAACACAAAAGTTGCTTGTGTGGATGCTGATATCCACACTCCCTGCTGTATTGATGCATGAGTTCACCTTCAGCGCTGGAGTGCAGCGGGAAGCACTGGCAGCCGTGGGCACCCTGATTGATGAAGATCAAGGCAGATGCAACGTATCCCAGAGTGGGCATATAACAGTGAAAAGGAGGCCAAACCATGATCCCATCTGGGTCGAGCTTTTTGTGTTTACCAGCCCTGTTTTTTAGTGTGTAACAGTTTCTTAGCTAAGTCACTGCAGCCAGCTATGGAGACGTGGTGGAGCCGCATTCGCTTGGCAGGGGTTGCTATGGGATTCAGTTGAAATCCCGTATTTTGTTAATGCTCCACCCACTCATCTGCAGACGTATCCTGCCCAGACTTGGCTGTTAATGAAAACAGTTACACACCAGTCTGTGGTCATAAACCGAAAAGAGGGGGGAAAGTGTTTGTTTAAGTTATCAATCGAAAATGTGCTTTTATCAGATGTGGGTGCAGATTTGTCCTGAATGGAAAGACTTTCCATGTATAATAAAGTGACTGTGACTCCCCCTTAGTGAGGAAGGGAAAAATTGAAAGACTGGATTACGCTGTGAGCTCCGTTCCGCCACCCAGAGTCTGCCCAGGTTTCCACTGTGTAGCATCACTGGTAGACAGTCCCCTCGTACACCTCCCCCACCCCCTCTGCCCTCTCTAATCGACGAGCTCTTGTGATTTGTAAAGCTCCCCGTTGTGCCAGGCAATTTATTTAGTGAACAAATGAAAACAGAAATGAGACGTGAAGAACATCTAAACCACTTCCATGTTGTTGCATCTTTTACTAAACCCTGCTCAGGTTTATTTTATTTTTTTCATCTTTGTTTTCCTGTTAGTCACCCTCTATGCCTGTTCCCTAACCTCCACACCCTTCGCTTGCCTTACGGGCTCCATAACAGTGGTGGATTTAGCCAAAGGTGGCTTTAAAAGGTCTCTTATGTCCCTCTTGCAACTGTCTGCGGCACTCCCCTTCCCCTCAGCTCTGCATTACTGTTTCAGGTTCATTTAGGAAGTGCACAGAGGAGGGAGAGGAATCTGTCTGGGCGGGGTGGCGAGGCTGGGCAGGGCAGGGGGACTGTGGAGAAGGAGGAGGGGACTCTTATTTTTTTTTTTTCCCCTTCTGGCTGCAGCTCCATGAGCTGATGGGCAGCTCTTCTAGAGGAAGTAGGAGGAGCAGACAGAGGCAGTCACAGCTCAGCTCAGATTTACTCAGGAATGTGGCTGCTCTGTACTTGTTTTTCCTTTTTTTTTTTTTTTGTTGGTCAGAATCTGTTAGGCTGCAGTGCATGTTTGTGGATTGAAGAGTGCTCGAAAGGCTGGGCCGAGAGCTTCTGGTTCTTTTTATGTGGTCCTATATACAAAGTCTACTTAACTTTCTGTGCAGATTTATGTAGAATGATGTTCCAAAACTCACAAATAAGCCTGTTTAACTGACACAAATTGTAACATATTTTTCGGTCTTGTTTTCTTTTTCTTTACTGACATGTCTTATCCAAATATTAAACCCAGTGATGGAAATCTAGGGCTGCTCTGGAAAAGTTTAGGCTTTCATTCTGTTCATAAGTATGGAAAAAGACAATGGTCTGGAAAATAATAGTATTTCCAGAGATGTTTCCTTAGCGTATTTTTATATTCTCCGTCAGTCCATCCATGCTCCATTCTTTTATCCATTTGTTTGACTTTCTTTTTATCTTTTATGTCTCTTTTAATTTTAAAATTAAAGTAGATGTTTTAAAGTGAACCTTTTAGTTTATATTTCTCAAATTTTTTTTTCTCCTGTGTTTTAAAAGATGTATGTTTTTTAAAGTTTTTTTGGCTTAAAAAGGGGTTCAAATTGTTTTGCTCACCAGCGCCTTGTTTCTCCTGTTAATTGGGTCTGGAGCTGACCGCTGACATGTCCGTGAGGCACACACCTATCCTTTTGGATCAGGACCATGCGGTTCTGTATATTCCCACCTGAAATTACTCTCTCAGCTCTTGAGCTTATTGAAGAGGCCTTTAGTTCAGGGGTGGGTAACTCCAGTCCAGTCTCTGCTTCGATGTATGGCTCATTACCAGGCCTGTGCAGAACTTGGCTGCATACTAGGAGGTAATTCAGCCATTTGAGTCAGGTTTGTTGGACCAAAGACACGCTTAAAAGTTGCAGGACACCGACCCTGAAGGACTGGAGTTTCCCAACCCTGCTTTAGTTTCTTTAGCAGAAGCTTTGCAGACGGGGTTGAGCGCTAACCTCATCATAAAGTACAGCTTCCATTGAAAGCTGGGCTAGATACATGCTTGTAAACATGTTGTGGGTCTTTTACATGGAACGATTTGCTGCATTCATTCCCATTGGACATGCAGGGACATGTTTGTCTGCATGTCCGATATATTCCTGGTTTGTAACCCCTCTAACATGTATGTGCACCCTGAGATGTGATCTGAGCCTTTGTTTGGTCACAGTTAGCATTGGCAGGTGGAGGTGTGACCTCCAGCCTATTTTGTCTCAGCTTCTGTCCCTCCCTCTAATCCCGCTTATCAACAGAGCTGTGTGTATAAGGGGCAGCTACTCTGACACACATGCTGCTGTCTGGGCTCACATTAGATGCATAAAACATGATTTAAACATTTCGTCCTTATTACTCCCGCTCTGTCAACTGTTATGTCACACCTAATGTAGTATTACTTGAATCCACAGCTGTTTTCTCCATGTGTAATGATGCTGAAGGCAGTCAGGATTTTACAACTGAAGCTCACTGTGAATAAAACATGTGGATGTCCCGGTTCTGTGAAGTCACCGTCTCCTTTTAAATAGGTTTGGGTGAGTTCTCAGAATAGAGCGGTCCTCCTCGGTCAGTCGGGGAAAAAATGGCCTCTGTGTTGCATGGAGGCCAGCAGCCGTGTTCTCTTGCTCCCCTTTGTGGAGTTTTCCTACAGTGCAGCCTTTTGTATTCTTGACAGACAGTTTGCAGAGGTCGCCATAGTGCAGTTCAGTCTTACCCTCTTATACTGCTGGTTTTCACCCGCATGCAACCTTGTAGCTTTGTCAGAGGGGGAAGTCCTGGCAAACAGTTCTCTGTGTAAGAATGATTCACGTCTTTACGTACGTTGGAAATACCCCATTTTCACTATGATTTGGAATTTCGGGTATAATCAGTACTGCAGCTTTGCTTTAATCTTCCTTTCTGCAATAAAAATAATGAATAATCATATTAATATGCGTTTTTCTTATCTCTTCATGTGTTTACAGGCCTTGTGGATGCACTTAGATGTCTGCAATGACTGCTGTGGCTGGCATGCCTCAGTGTTTCGGACTCCCTTTCTCTGGACTCAGTAGGACAAGAACTGATCAGCAGAGAACGTCATGAGCATAGTCATCCCAGTAGGGGTGGACACAGCAGACACCTCATACCTGGACATGGCTGCAGGCTCAGAGTGAGTAAACGCAAGATATTTCCTCCTTCGCTCTTGTGAACAGTCTCGGGTCCATGGGTTCGCTAGGATGTGATGTCTCTAAACCCATATAAAGTTCAAATGTTAATGGCAATGAACATGAAGAAAAACACACGAGGGGGCTTCAAATCAACATGATCTTTTCCTAGGACCATGTTCCTATTTAGGGGTGAAATAAACATTTTGGCTGCTATATGGCTTTCTTTGCATTAGCAGTAGGCTACTGTGCATTATTCTTGGGTCTTTTAAGGACCTTTGTGGTATAACTCATTTTTAACTCATGAATTCATTTGGTGGTCGCATCATTTGGTTGAAATTTGGTCAGTTGTTTTACCAGGACACAGAAGAGGTTTTCTTAGGCATGTGTGCAACACCATTCATGTTGTATGATATATTTACTTCCCCTCCCTGTCTTATTTCATCTCCCTATGTGTCAACATGCCCTCTTGATTTTTTTGTTGCAGCTTTTTTAATGAAATTGTCTAAAGCTAGACCTCAGTACTGTTTGGTCTAATGAACGGATCGGTTTTGCCATTAATTGGTAATCCCAGCCCCAATCGTGACTCGTGTGCTTCTTGTCCAAAGCTCCTAACTTGATGTGTGTACGTGTGAACACTGTGTTCAGGCAGTAAAGCAAAAGGGCTGCTTGGTGCCATGGAAACATGCTTGCTGTTGCCCCTCCCCTTTGTTTCCTATAGCCTTGTCAAGGACATCGCTGTAGCCTTTTCTGGTTAAATTAATTGGGCAAGATGGTGTATGACTAAAGAATAACACGTCATCTGCTCACAGAGGAACTCCTGTCTCTTTAACGCAGGGGTAGCCCTCCCCTTCGTCTTCCTCGGTGCTGTTGCTGTGACAGCTTGAGTTGCCATGGTATCGGCCCCCTCGCTCCCTCCTTCCCTCATTGCGCTGCGCAGGGCCTGTTGCTATAGTCATTGGCCTGAATGACAGGTGGTCCTCACACAGATATGGCGTCTTAAACAGTCCCAAAGTGCCCCCACCACCCCGCCTCACCCCTCCTCGTCTCTGCAGAGGACTGCTGTCACCAAGGGTTAGAGAAAGCCCCTCTGCTTAGACTCCCTCACGTCTTTGTCTGGTTGCTTAGTGCGATGGCCTGCTGCAAATTTATTCAAAAGCAGATAACCAGCATTAAAGGGGGGCTTCCTCCAACAACTGCTGCTGCGCAGGTTTCATCCAGACCAGAGGGACAGAGCTAAGCTGGATAAGCAGATATACGCACTGCTTCATCGGCTATCCAAAGTGAGCCAGCTGGGTCTGGAGCAGCGGGGCTGGCTACTCACCGGAGAAACGGCGTCACGTCCTTTGAACGTTCCCACCTGAAGGTTGCAGCAGCACGAGCAGCTGCAGGCTAATGCAGCGTGCGTGTCCAAATCGACACAGAGCCTGGCGTGCGCGCCCTCGCCGTCAGGGTACGTAATGTTGCCATAGCAGCAAGCGGGATCTCTTCAGGAGTCTGCTCTTTCTTCTGCTGCTGATTTCTCAACATCTTTTCCTCTTTGCTTCTCCGCCCTCTCATAGCATATGTCTAGATGCCCAAGCTATAAATTGTACATGCCTGCCTGCAATCACAAATGCAGCTTTTTAAAGCTCCTAGCCAGACTCACCTGTAAAATCAATCAAACTCACTTCAGGTGTAGTTTGTCACCTACATGAAAACACACTATTTTAGATTTAACTATTTTATTGTGAGCTGTTATGTAATCGGGATAAAATCTACCCTCCTAAAACAAACGTCCTCTTGCACATGATGGGGGCATCACATAAGGCATGAAGCAACAGATCAGAGTTATTCGGACTACATCCTTTTCAATCAGAGATGCACTGATTTATGACCTGCTTTCTGTAAAGGTTTGATCTGTCGGTTCTGATTTCTTTAGTTCTAACTGTAATGTAGAACGATGCACAAAGCAGCATGTCAACCCTTCCTGCCATAAGCAGTCATTAATTATTGTCATGCTCCTGTGTAAACATTTACATTAGCTCTAAAACAGGGTTTTACTAATATTTTTAAACAGACAAAATGCTAACAGAGTTGACATTTTCAACCGTCTTTAGCACCTTATGTTATCAATTACCGCAGTCTGTGTTTTCCCTACAAAAATGTACCATAATTCTGATTCCTAGATGGTTGCTAATATTTAAAAAATCCTCAGGAGGATAAATGGGATAAACCTTCCTGTTACCTCCTGTAATTCTTGCTCTCTCTCAAAGCCCTAATGAATCCACGCATGTAGAAAATGGTGTTTGTTGTTTTCTCCACTATATTAACACATTTCAATTAATTTCTTCCTTTTAAAGACATTTGCTTCTACTTTATGCAGCTGTAAGAAAACATTTGAGCTCTATGGGAGAAAAAAAATGCAGCTATAAAACACATGGAAGTGGTTTGACTAGATTTCATTATGAAAGGTCTGAAGTAATCATATCAGTGGAAAATATGCAGTGAAAGCTATCATCGTCATGGTCACCGTGCAGCTTCACCATCCTCAGCAGCATCCCTCATGGCTCAGGCACATAAGGTTGAATCCCAGGCAACCAAATTACAGCCTAAATGTTTCAGAAGCAACTAGTTGCTCGTCAGCTGAGGCACTAAAATATCTAAAACCCGTGGCCTGCATTATAAATAGTTTTTTTTATTCTGTTTAAGTTCGTATCATGCAGTGCCTTGTACATTTGAAAAATTTCCCCTCGTTTAAATGAAACTTGAAGTATGCACAATCTGGCAGTTGATCTGCTCTGTGCACACACCCCTCTCCCCGGCACCGCCTCCAGACCTCATGCTTGCTTGTACGTTTCACTTTGACAGCGAGGAGCCGAGGGGTAATACACACAGGAAGTGTTGCACAGAGCTTGTTCGGCGTGCAGGAAGAGCAATAGGGCTCAGGAGCGCTAACACAGGTACCGTAGGACCAAATCAGCTCGGAAGTTACTTCAGAGGAGATACAAACAGGTAGGGAAGGAAGGAGTGAGCTCACAGGACGCATGTTGAGTGGTTGAACTTTTTAGTAACTGCTTTGATTCTTTTCAGGATACATCTGTTCTAAACGTGAGTCATTTATCTAGTCCCATTCTCACATAGATATGCGTGGCCTGTTCAGAGGCTTAAACCTTCAGCTTTTCTTGCCTGGTGTCATGAGACAGGGCAGCAGAGAAAATATGCTCATCAGCCGCTACACATAGCCTGCAATGTTTATTTTCCCAGAGCTCCGAGCGAATCTTTACAAATCTGTAAAGAAAAGGATCAAGTGTGTTTCACTTGACTGAACATGTGGATCGTTTATGAGCTGCTCCTCATGTTTCCCTCGTTTTTTCTCTTTTGTTTTCTCCTCTTCTTCCCTTTCGATACCTGACCATCTTGTCACACCATCCGTTTTGCCAGTTCCACTTCCCTCTCCCTTTATTATGTGCCCTACAGCAACTGAAAAATAGATTAATCGCATCAAAATAAGGGTTGGTTAGTTTCAGAAAGCTAAACTGGTTCTCTCACCTTCAGTTTGTGCCTGTGGAAAGTGGTTAAACTGGTTTGGCATGAATTGGTTAGGAAAAAATGGTGCGTTTGTTGTTTTGTGTGCATTAGGAGATAGTAAATATAATTATTGCCTTCCTTGTTCGTTTAGATGTCTGGTTTAACTTTTACTACATCTGGAGCTCAAGCCCAGTTCATGTGACTTGAGATGGGTCCACGTGTTCCCGCATGTTTAGTTGCTTTATTTGAGTCTGACCATCATTATTTGCCTACGTTAGTGTCCTGTAAGAGCTAATTGTTAAGCAACATACCTGCTAAGCTTTCTAATGCATGACACTAACTAGTTTTAGCGCTCTGAATAATGTTGATTTTTGTTAATATTTGTTGCTGCCCAGCAGACCAGAATCGGTGGAGGCCAGCCCCGTGGTGGTGGAAAAGTCCAGCTACCCACACCAGATCTACAGCAGCACTTCTCACCATTCCCACAGTTACATCGGCCTGCCTTACGCTGTAAGTACACCAGCTCCGCTTGGTCAACTTTGATTTAATTATTTGGAAGAAGGTGGCAGCACAGGAAACCTGCCTCAACAGCCAAAGAAAGGAGACCAGGCTGTGCAGGTCCTGTTCTTTTTGTCAGAGATTGGCCTAAAACGCTCACTACACAGTCACCTACATGAGTGGCTAAGGACTTCTGTAAAGATGGCATAAAGAAACTGAAGTATATAGTCTTCTGTGAGAGAGCCTCAATCCCTGAAAGTTTATGCTTAAATTGAAAATTAACATTTGCTGAATTAACAAAAAATCATCTGCAAGGTCTTTAAAAAATGATATTTATCTTAATCTTAGGCCTTCAAGTCTTACATTCACCCAGATTTTCAGCACCTTGTCTCTTTATTTAGAGAAGAACTGCTCTGGTTTTGTTTGTAGTTTTAGGTCAGGGGTTTGGACGTTGCTATGCTCTGATAGAACTACAAGCTCCATGATGCTGAAAAGAAATGAGCTCTATTGAAACCACATTTCTTCAGACTTTCCAGCAAACCTGCAAATGAATTAATGGCTTATGCATTAATGTTTAGGTGGATTCTCCTTCATCATGCCTTGTTTGGCTTGAAAACCAGGATCAGACAGAAAACTATTAAGATAAATAAATATATGTTTATTAGGTTATTTCCTGTGATTCATGGAGGTGTAAAAAGTCCTAAGAAGTCCACAGTGCCTGCTGCTTCCACTGCTGCTTCCACTGCTGCTTCCAGGATTAGGAAAACAGAGGATTCCACTGTGAAACTGGGAGTATCATGGAATTTAACATGTGGAGTGTATGTAATCATTATGGGAGGAAAAAGTGCTGAACAGAGAGCGTATTGGTCGCTGCAGTCTTGATATGACCCACTCAGCCATGCGTGGGAGTACAACTAAAACATTAATCCTCAATATGCTTTTCAGAGGATTTCATTTATACAGTAGAAGAAACTGTAAGCCTAGTCCACATATTAGCTGTAAACCAAAGAACACGTTAGGAGCTGAATTACCAGTCACACCAGTCATATCAATCCAGAGAGGAGGCGAGCTAGCGTTAGCCCACTACTCCACTGAACACCTCCCCATGCAAAGATCCTCAGTAGCAGACAGATGCCCTCACTGAAGACTTTTTGGCCATTTGTGTTGATTCACAAAACTTGACGTCAGATGAGGTTTTTCCAACATTAGAGCAACTTTCTGAGCTCCCGTTGACCTTGGTGTTCAGCAGGAAATCTAGTGGGGCTAAAGTACCAGTCACTCCCACATAAAACAAAGAGGACTGAGTCTGTACAGGATGTTTACCTGAGACACATTTTCTCTTCTTTATTTTACTAAACTAAATCGTTGCGGCTGGTTTATGCAACATTGGGTTTATTATTTGTAGTGTTATTTGGCTGAGTTCTTATTTAAATTCAGTACAAATTCAATGAAGCATTACTGTTTAATTGATTTATCTAAACTGTATGCTTAAACCACAGACATCCGCAATCTGTAGGCTCTCCACATTGGCTCCTTATGACTCTGGCCAACAGTCAGCAGTGTTTTTAAATATATAGTTAAAAAGTTATCTTTTAGCAAATGTTCTTTCAAGGTAAATGTGCTTCAAAATTTCAGTTAGGAAGAGCACCAGTGTTGTTTAGTATTTTGTTTTTGTCATTGCAAAGAAAAGGTTTTCTTCTGTTGTAATGTTTGTAAAACCTAAAATTAGATGCAAAATTGTGGTTATTTAATTTAACCCTAAAACAAATAGCTTCTAAATAGTAAAATCGCTCTGCCCTGATTAGACACCTTTTCTGGTGGTGCAGTTGGTAGAACTGTTGCCTTGCAGCAAGAAGGTCCTGGGTTCAATTCCCAGCCTGGGGTCTTTCTGCATGGAGTTTGCATGTTCTCCCCGTGCATGCGTGGGTTCTCACCGGGTACTCTGGCTTCCTCCCACGGTCCAAAGACATTCCTGTTAGGTTAATTGGTCAATCTAAATTGCCCTTAGGTGTATGAATGTGGTTGTTTGTGTGTTGCCCTGCGACGGACTGGCAACCTGTCCAGGGTGTACCCCGCCTCTCGTCCAGCTAGATACGCACCAGCTTCCCCGCGACCCACTATAGAATAAGCGGTAGAAAATGACTGACTGACTGACATTATTATTACTATTAATAATTATTTTTGTACTAAACTAGACACACATAACAAAATTCAAGGAGTAAATAAGACAAATCTTGATTTCAACATTTCCCAAAATAATCTAGATTATCATTATTGTCCTTATTTTTAATCCGTCTTTTTTGGCTACATCTCTCTTCATCAGAAATTCAAACCTGGTTTTGTTTCCCTTTTTTTTTTAAGTCTTGTGAAGAAATGTAATTTCCACATTGACTTTTTATCTGTTCACATTTTCATTATAAAATACTGCGAATCATACAATTATCAAATAAGTTTTTTTTTAAAATGATAAATATTATATTATGAATTAAATCAATAAAAACCAGTAAAGTTGTCTGATTAACCATCTGTTCACTGAGCAGAGTGTATCAATCCTCCAAATTCTTTATTTCAGAGCAGTTCATCACATCACCTAATCATCTTCCGTTATTTGTTCAGGACCACAATTATGGGGCGCGGCCCCCACCTACGCCGCCAGCCTCCCCCCCACCCTCCATGTTGATCCGACAGGGAGAGGTGGTACCCTTTGGTTCCGGGCCCCAAGATGAAGCATCCCGGGGCACCACACTCAGCACGTCAGAAGATAGCAGCTATGGGACCGACATCACCCGTTGCATCTGTGGCTTCACCCACGATGACGGCTACATGATCTGCTGTGACAAGTGCAGGTAAAACACTGGCTGACACAAGTAGTCCCCATTAAAGACGTCAAAGGGTGAGGTACATGTTTATAAACACTCTGTTTTGGGTTTTTCTAGTGCCTGGCAGCACATAGACTGCATGGGCATCGACAGGCAGAACATTCCTGAGACCTACTTGTGCGAACGGTGCCAACCACGACATCTGGACAGAGAGAGGGCCATCCTGCTTCAGACCAGGAAAAGAGAGTGCTTATCTGGTGAGCAAAGCTGTACAACATGAAAACCATCAGAATGACTGAAACGGCTGCTGTTTGAGGGCTGGATTACTCTGTGTTGAATATGTGGTGTAAGAAGCCCAAAGATGTGTATCTCAGTTCTGCTTTTCTGGCTTCCTTGCTGCAGTAAATGGACAGTTTGTTGGTGAATGTTGCAGGTTGTAGGCTGTGTCAGGGTGATGTTTCCTCCCTCTGCAACTCAGCCAAAATTCATTTTCCAAGACTGATTTTAGCCCATAGTGACACCTGCTGGATAAACACCAAACTACAGTTTTGAAATTGATTGTCTAACATGCAGCTTGTTCTATTATTGCATCCCGACTAGCTTTTCTTTTGCCTGCAGCAGCTGCAGCTTTTTATAGCTCGGTATGTTGGGTGCTTTGGTCCATGTTCTCCTTGTAACTTCAATGCTTGTTCAGACGGGGACACCAGTGCGACAGAGAGCGGAGATGAGGTTCCACTAGAGCTCTATTCCACCTTTCAACACACGCCCACCACCATCACGCTGACAACCGGGCGCCTTGGCAATAAACAGGCTGATAAGAAGCGTAAAAAGAGTGGTGATAAAGACCCGCCAGCATCTACTGCCCGCGCTAAGAAGGTCAACTTTCACTCGTTCAGTTACAACAAGCAGTGCATTGTTAAAGTTATAATAATTCAAGCTCATTTTAACAACCTGCTTGCTTTCTTTGTAGGCCTTCAGAGAGGGGTCCAGAAAGTCCTCTAGGGTGAAGGTAAACTCACTGGAACAACACAAATACTGTTCGTAAAGCTTCTAGAAGGTTTCTACTGTATTAATTATTCATCTCTTCTCTCAGGGTGCCGCTCCGGACACGGAGCCTGCAGAGCACCCTTCTATGTGGGAGAGTAAAATCAAGACGTGGATGGAGCGTTATGAAGAGGCCAGCAGCAATCAGTACAGTGAGGACGTTCAGGTCCTGTTGCGTGTTAAAGAGCAAGGCGATGGCAAGAACCTGGCGTATAACACGCACCCAACCTCGTTCAAACCCCCAGTGGAGGTACAAACATGCTCACAATCACACAACCCTAACACCCACATATCCATCTGCTTATTTAACATCAATTTAGTATTTTCCCACCCTTGCTTGTCTCTATGGTGCAGGCCGTTTCTGCTTTGTTTTTGGCTGTTGTCAGTTTATCCAGCGTTTTTCTGCTGATGTCAGATTGTTTGTGTTGTCCAGAGTCAAGTTCAGAAGAACAAGAAAATCCTCAAAGCTGTGCGAGACTTGCCCCCCGACTCCCTCATCATAGAGTACAGGGGCAAGTTCATGCTTCGACAGCAGTTTGAGGCCAACGGATACTTCTTCAAGAGGTCGAGATAATCCCCCAAGGATCTCTTATTGCTTTTGTCTCGTTGGTTTAACTTCAACGCCTCTGCCTTTATTTAATATGTAAACTACACTGACAACAAACTGCTTTTATACTGCCTTGCAAAAGTATTCCTAACCCTTTAAAGTTGTTGCATTCCAACCACAATGTGATTTCGGGGAGTTTATTTTATTTAGCATTTTTTGCAAGTAGGAATCTTAAAAGTGTGGCATGCATTTGTATTGAATCCTCTTTAGTCAACACTTTGTAGACAGCACATTTGCAAAGGAAACAGTTCTGGACATGGAATAGGCCATTCCAACACTTAAATCTGCTTTGATCCACACCGTCCCATTGTAGCTCTGGCTGCATGTTTATAGTCACCGTCCTGCTGGAAGGTGAACCTTCACCCCAGTCTCTGTTTAGCTCCATACATCTTTCCATCAACTTTGACCAGTTTCCCCATCTTTTCTGAAGAAACGCATCCCCACAGCATGATGCTGCCACCACCATGTGTGCAGGTAGCATTGTGATTATAGGGCAAAGATTCAGCAATGCAAACAAGGCTTCTTTTGCAGGTCATACTTTACAGGTTATTTTTATTTTTAAAAACACTGAAAACCATCTATACTTTGTCCTCCGTTTCAAACTTATATATTACTTTTCGTTTATCACACAGAAATTTGAATAAAATGCATAAAAATAGTGGTTACGTCTCCAAATGGGGTGTGAATACTTTTGCACAGCTCTGTATGTAAAGTGCTTCCAGTTGGACATTGATCCCTTTTGTTTTCCCTTTTAGGCCTTACCCGTTTGTTTTATTTTATTCCAAATTTGACGGAGTGGAGATGTGTGTGGACGCTCGCAGCTTTGGTAACGAAGCACGTTTCATCCGCCGCTCCTGCACCCCAAACTCTGAGGTACGTCCAATCAACCGCCTCTCTGCATCCCATTAAACGAACGCCGCTGCAGAACGCTCATTTCTGCCATTGTTTTGGTAAATCCTTCAGGTACGGCATGTCATTGAGGACGGCATGCTGCATTTATACATCTATTCCCTGAGGCCTATCTCCAAAGGCACAGAAATCACAATTGGTTTTGATTTCGATTATGGCAGCTGGTAAGTTAGAGCCCAAGAAGTGGTCAAAAATAGGAGGTAAGACCAGTTTCTTCCACTAAAGCTTTCCCATCTTTCTCCCTTTTTTTGCAGTAAATACAAGGTAGACTGCGCCTGTCTAAAGGGGAACCCGGAGTGCCCGGTGCTGAAGCACAACCAAGAGCCCACCGAGAACTTAAGCTCCGGAGGTAGACGCAGGGGCAGTCGCAAGGACAAGGAGTTGGTCCGAGACGACCAAGGGCAGAACCAGAATGTGGCTTTGGACGGTGAGGGGAAGGGGAGGAGTATAGGTGATGGCAAGCAGAGGAAACTCTCCCCGCTCCGACTCTCCATCTCAAACAACCAGGCAAGTTCACTTTTCAAACACCACTCAGAATCTTAAGTTCGACATGTTCTCTTGTCACCATTATGATCCAGTCTTGCGATTTTTGTTCGATCTTTGAAGGATGTTCCTTGCATGTATTTCCCATTGTTGATGCACATCACGTGTTGTTTTCCCATCCTCCCTTTATGCATTCACATTTGTCCCTCTCAGCCATAAACTTTGGTGATGACCCTAAAGTTGGATCGCTGAGTTTTTTGTTGGTTGCGTCAACTAGACGAGGCTGAGCTATCTTGCATTGCAGAATGACTCCAAATAATATATTCAGGCTTTAATTTCCAGGTTAAGATTAGAGACATTGTGTCAAGATGCGTTTTAAAATATCAGTGCTTGACTTATGACCAATCAGTCCTGTCTGTCACGTTTTATGAGGAGTGTTTTGACATTCAGTGAAAATGGAAAAGCTGAAGGGAATAAAGAGAAAAGACATTAAGGTCCTTTACAGGAATAAAAAGCAACAACATTCATTGTGAAAGATCCTTCTCCTCCCTTATACCCTCTCCTCAGCTTTTCCCCGTCTCCCTCTAGTCTGTAGTTGGGCTGAATTATCAGCCATGATGAGAAAAAATGGCCATACACAGCTCTCCCCTCCTCTTACAGGATCCTGAGTTATTTGAGGATCTAGAAGACAAAACCTCCATTAGCAATGAAGTAGAGATGGAGTCAGAGGAGCAGATTGCAGAGAGGAGGAGGAAGATGGTAAGTGTGCAAAGTTAGGGGCTCCAGCTTCTCTTGCTATGCGGCCACCCAGCAGAAAGTAAGGAAATATTGGTGATAAAAACCAAACTATCCCCTGTTGCTCTTCCCTGCTAGTGCAGACTAGGGCTTTGACAAGAGCAGCTCTCCGTCCGTAGTATCAAACTACGACTCTGCTCAGACGTTTCCACACACTCGTCCTCGCATGAATGTCATATTTGTTTTGGGCTTTCACTGATTTATTTGAACCATTTTTTTTTCCCAGATAATTTCAAGAATACGTCTTGACTTTATTGAGGATTTTCTCTAATCTGCATTCTGGGCCGTTCCAGGAGTTTAATGTTGAAATTAGTTTTGATGTTTGTTTGGGATCATTGTCCTGTTGGAACACCCACCTTTCAACCATCTAGCTGTTGATTAGTGGTGAAAGTAAAGAATCTATAGGCACCCCACAGCATGATACCGCCACTGCCTTGTCGGGAAGAGTTTGTTGTCATTGTAGCAAAATTGAACGTTTCTCCAGAAGACGGTTGGCTCTTATCCATGAGGGTGGCTGCAACCTTCAGCCAAGCTTGAATGTGTTGGTTTTGGAGTAGGCTCCTGGCCAATGTTAAACCTTACAGCTTGTTGAAATGATGTCTTGTTTAGTCGTTCCTCTTTGCAAACAGAATGAATCAGAAAAAGCCCAAAACTAACGACATTGATGGTGAGTGTATGTAACCTTCTGACTGTAACTGTAGCCTCCTCTTCATCATTCATCTCTGCTGGGACGCCCACCACTATCGGCGCCTTTGTTGCTCTTTTGCTCAGTTTTCCATTTTTATTATTTTTTCCCTCCTTCAGCTTTAACCTTTTTTCCTTGCAACATTAAAGCTTCATGCTTGTCCATCATTAAGCAGCGAGATTTACTTTGATCTTTTCCCGACCATTTGTTTACATTTTAAATGTAATATGCTTTCATAAACACCCATCACTGGCGGTGAAAACCCATTCAGCATCTTAGTGCGTGCTGGATCAGTCCCTGAGTCTCCATTACAGCTCCAGAGCAGCACCTCCTCTAACCTTCATCGCAGCCATGAGTCTAAAATGGTCTATCGTGGTATCAACCACTCCCTGTCCTCGCTGCCAAAATGCCTCATGTCCCTGAGAGATGGGGATCGTACACACACACACACACACACTCTCTCTGGAAATTACCCTGCAGTCAGCTTCATTTCACACAGTGGATCCAAGGTGTAAAATGCTGACTCATCTTTGGGCAACATACAGTTGTGCTAATCAGCGAGAGAGATGGATGGATTAGGGGGGAGGGGGGGAGTAGAGCTGTATTGGCTGTAGGGTTTCCATTGAGCTGCTCTCAGTGGAGCGAGCATTCCCACAGCGTTGGTTACAGTGTAGAAGATGCTGGTAGATCTTGTTAAAATAGGTGCAGTGATGTAACAATGAGGTCTGGTGCTGCTTATCTATTCACAACTTAGACGTCTGTTTTAGTTTATCATTATTTGCCCTGTTTTAACCATGCTTTCCCCTCAGGATGATGAAGTTAACAAAGATTGCCTCCCCGTAGTGATTCATAATACATTTCTTTATCAAAGTAAAGCAGTTGCCCATATGTTTTTCACAGTGCTGTAAAATGACACATTATGCATTATAAAAGACTGTTGTAACTGTTGTAAGATGACCACAAATATGCAGATGGGACAGATTTGGTGGCACAACAGGTAGATCTTGTAAAACCGAGTTGAACCTCATGCTCTGGAACCTCTGTTTTTCAGTGGAAACAAGTAACACCAGTTCAAAATGACGTTCAGGAACCAGAACATGCTCCGACCCCAACGGTGAGCATGGGGTACTTTTCCACATATTCATCTTTTGTTTTACAGCAGACTGACCTAAACGTTTTGTCACCTAAAATATTTAGCAAACCTCTCATGTTTATATTGGAAATGATGAAACAGAAGTGAGGTTTTTCTAATGTTCCTCCGAAGCAACTCTTTGCTGCCCTCATATAACAGTGAGACTTGGAGATTTGTGTACCTCCCTCATCATCCCTCTCTCTATTGGTGGTTCCAAGAAAAACTTGGGTCCTCCAGCCCTGTTTGTCACTCAGCAAGTTGTGAATGTATCAGTTATTTCTCTGACTGTAGATACGGCCAAGCTTAGGCCAGTAGCTTCCTTCCTGTAACCCTTTCCTGATTTATCAAGATCAACACTTATCAGCCTAACCTGAGTAGCACGTACTCTTGCTCTTTACCATTTTGAAGACTGACTAATAAAAATAATATTTATACCACGTAGAAACAGGAGATCATATTTTATGGCTTTTTAATCATCTCTACCAGAGTTGCCAACAAATGTGTTCACATCTGCTTCAACCACAGTAACTAAGGAGGTCTTTCCAGCACATAACAGCTTAGAATAATGAAGATTAGCATTGCCACAAAATAAATGTGGACTCATGAAGAGGTCAACAAAGCTGCTGAAGGAGGATTTGCAAGTTATAATCCTACTGCATGTGAACACAAAAAGCAAAATTTCATTAATAAAATTTGGTTGTTCTCAAACCTTCTGACTGAAAATTCCTCCCAGGAATCACCCACCATGATGAAACATAGTTGGACCCAGGCCTGGTTGGTGTTTGTGGAGCCTTGTTTAATTGGAGAGCATTGCTTCTCTAAAGTGGGCTGTTTCTTTATTAAACATTCAGGCCAACCCAGCGGAGCAGTCCCATCTCGCTGTCGGGGCCGCTTCAAGCTGGAAGGGGCCAAAACTCAAAGAGGTAAACTCCACCCCGTACATGGCCAACATCACCCTCATTCCAGGGTTCTCCACCACCAAATCTGCTCATGGCTACTGGTTTATAGGCAAACTAACCCTGTCTGTTGGGTGGTGTGGATCTTTCTTTAAGGGGCTGTTATGGTTGATGGTGGAGGTAGCCGTAGTTTCCATATAAGGTGTTCAGGGGGAATATTTGGGTGCAGGCTCCTGCAGGGGCAACAGTCTGGAGCCACTTTATCACACTGCTTTCCTACTCTGGGGTTTATTTATTTGCCTCTGTCGCTCTTTTTGTTTTGATGCTTCTGTTTTGAAAGAGAGCAGTGATCTTTTCTCTCCTATCTGCATTTCCATCTCTGCACTCCCTTAGAATCGCTTTTGCTGTATAACCATTTAAAGCCCTTTACACTGTGGCTTCGGGGCCTCATTGGATTGCTAATGATTGTGCTCTCTTTTCTACTCTCTTCTCCCAACCCCTCCTTCAACTCCACGCAGACACGAGAGGAGAGGAAGATGGAGGCCATACTGCAAGCCTTCGCAAGGATGGAGAAGAGGGAGAAACGCAGGGAGCAGGCCTTGGAGCGAATTGGTAGCATAAAGTCAGAAGTGGGGGGACGTAGCGATATCAAAGAGGAGCTTCCAGCTACACCAGAGACTGTAGATTCCCCAGCTGTCATGCAGGTGAGCGTAAAAACAGCCAAAAAACAGAAAAGTGTGAGAAACGTCTTTAGGAGCATCTTATAAACCAGTGTGGTTATCTTACAGCCGCCTCTTGAAATAAAGGAGGAGCCCGCGCTGAAGCTTGCTAAGGTGAAACCCTCACGTAACAGGAAGAGCTTCTCTAGGAACCGGACTCACATCGGTCAGCAGCGACGGCGGGCTCGCACCATCAGCACCTGTTCTGACTTGACACCTAGCTCTCCAGCCGAGCCAGTGGAGCCTCCAGCTAGTGAAGCACCTGAAGGAGAGATTCCCTCTGCTCCAGAGCCTGAAGTGATCCCCTCACACGTCCCAGAAAGCAGTCCTCCCCACAGCAGCTCGCCGGCGCCGGACAGAAACCGCACAGGGAGCAAGAGCTATAAAACTAAAAAGGTTGGAAATCTTTCCAACTTATTTCTTTATTTTGTGTTCAGGAAGCAAAAAAATCTAAAGTTAAAGCCTTTAAACAGCCAAATAATTCCCTAAACTGTCTAACTCCCATTTCCAGCACTTTGTCAGTGAGTGGGTGGGAGAGAAACAGCAGGACTGCGCCGCAGTCCGAACACCAGAACCAGTCCCAGACAGGCCGCTGAGAATAAGCAGTGACCCAGAAGTGCTCGCCACGCAGCTTAATGCCTTACCAGGCATGACCTGCTCTCCGCAGGTCTACAGCACGCCCAAACACTACGTCCGCTTCTCATCGCCGTTCCTGGCCAACCGCAGCCCCACCACGCCCGGAGTGCCCACCGGGAGACGGCGCTCCAGAGAACTGCCAGAAACGCCACCTACCAGTGGCTCCTGTAAAAAGGTACCGATGCTAGTTTTCCCTGTCTGGGTTTATTAAAGTACTTTCACGAGCAACAGCGAGTTTTAGTGGGATTTCATGTGTCCACTTTGACTAGGCCATTCTAACACATGAATATGCTTTGATGTAAACCGTTGCATCGTAGCTGTGAATTTGCTTCTTGCTTCTTTGTCCATTCGGCTAAAAAAAAAAAGCCTCCCCACAGCATGATTCTGCCACCATCATGTTGTACCATGGGGATGGTATTTTCAGGGTGATTTGCAAGTGGCCCAAATATTTCTCGAATCTTCTTCCACATGTTGGATGTATTTTAATTAGGGGTATTGGAGTAAAGGGGGCAAATACAAAATTTATAGCAGCTGTTTTCATTCATTGACTGATATTGTTTCTCTGTAGCGATGGCTGAAGCAGGCTCTAGAGGAGGAGGGGTCCACCAGCCCTGCCAGACGGCCGAGCCTTTTTCTGCCTGGCGACGGACCTCTGAGCCCGTCCGTTAATGGAGACGCCGACAGCCCGCTGCTCTACAATGGCACCTGCTCGCTGCCAGGTTGGCTTTTTATTGTTTTTTATGCTTTCTTCTAGAATATTCCATATTGTTTGTAGACTGAGAAATATCAGAAATCTGAATGATGCCTCACTACCGAGTCGGAAACCAGTTTCATCACTATGTTGTTTCATAAGTTGATGGGAGTAAACTGAATAAAACCCAACAATGAAAATGTTTTGTTCTCATGTTATTAAAAACTGTGTCTGGGTTTTTGAACAGAACCGTGTCATCCCTGTTGATCCACTCACTGTGTTTTTTCAGAGCTGCCCACTCCTTTGAAAAAGCGCCGGCTGAGCCCGTTAGACGCCTGCATATCTGAGACCTCCACACCCTACGGTTCCCCTTGTGCCACGCCCACCCGAGCGGACCACTCTGAGACGTCTGCAGCGCCCAGCTTACTGACCACCCCGCCTCGTCCCCGAACAGAAGAGCCCAGTACAGAACCCGTGTCCAACAGTACCCCGACACACGCACTTAATACTCCTCAGGAGGTACAGCTGTCTAGTTGGATGCTGTTGCTGCTGAGTGTTGTTTTTCCCTGAAATAAAAATAGTGACTGAGTTTGTTTCCTGATCCACAGACTGAATCTTGTGAGGAGAACTCACCGGAGGTCAGTCGGAAACCCTCCGTGCAAGAGGTGAGATGTTTCCCTGTACCTTTTAAATTATGAACTGATGGAGAAATACTTCTGTGATTCATCCATCAGTCGGTCCTTCTTTCCATCCAACAATCTGTTGACCCATTCATTTGTCTGTCCGTCCAACATACGTTCATCATCCATCTATTTGTCAGCCATCTATCCATCTGTACATCCAGAGGAAAAAAAGGACTAAGGACTGTAATTTTTGCTAAAATATTCATATAAAATGTAAAAATATGGAATGTTATTAAAAATGTTTAGGAAACTTTAGGTCATTTTAATATAAATGAGTTAAAGTATTTGTCAGGGAGATAAAAGTCAGCTGATGCTGATACTTTCCCTTTTTCCCAGGCTGATCGTCCTCCTTCGTTAGTCTCCTCTCCGTGTGTCCGGCCTCCCGTTTCAGATGGACTCGCCTCAGAGGTCAAGGTTTCTCTTCCAGAGAGCCCACAGCTTCCAGCTCCTGAGTTGGTGGACTGTGTAGAGGAGAGGACAGATGGTGGGCTTGCAGAAAACTCAAACGAAGCTCTTTCATCTGCAGAAACGTGCACTTCATCTTTTTCGGGCTGGATAAAAAGCCCGGACAGAGGCCCGACTGGACCAGCTGGTCTGAACTTCTCCCCAGTCAACTCAAACTTACGGGATCTCACTCCGTCTCACACTCTGGAGCCTCTGGCAGCTCCTTTCAGGCCAGAGCCTACAGCTGGGACTGCAGCAGCGCCAGCAGCAGGAGCAGGGTCACTGTCCGGCTCTCAGCCTCCTTTCAGTGAGGCGCAGGGACAACTGTTCTACCCCTGCTCTGAGGAGGGAAGTTCGCTCGTCTTCTCCCGCTCACTGAATGGGGACAATGAAGGAGGGTCAGCTCAGAACCCACCACAGAGGAAAAAGGTGAGGGCTTACCTTCAGGGTGTTTTTTGTGTTTATATCTTGATAGATATGAGGGGAATCAGGGTTGTTAAAAGTAAACAGTTTTATCTCATAGCTGCAGGAAATGTGTGGTTCAATAAGATTAGCTCAACAACAATCCTGAATGTAATTAGACATTTGAAAAGTCCGGGATTTGATAAGAAGCATTTTCCCAGTCGGGACAGGTGAGTAAATTATGTTAAAAAAGGGGAAATATTTTTATTTCCAGACCCATTTTCTAATAGTTATTGTAATTTTAATCCATTCGTCTATCCGTCGGTCCTTCCATTGTTTTTCTATGCTTGCATCCATCCTTCCATCCAACAATGGAGTCATTCCCCCTATTATTTGTCTTTGCTCCCATCAGTCATTTAAACCATTTTTCTTGTCTCCCTTGCAGTCTCCTTTTTTTGCAGCTTCCATATTTAAATTTAAAATGTGCTGAAGGAACATCCGAACTGTGGAAATTTGAGTTTAGACATTAAAGTTGACTGTAAATGCTGCCCCATACTGTATTAAATTGCATTGCACCTCTCCATCTACATTTTCTGGGCTCTTTGTTGATCTTCGATTGCTTCCGAAACACTGCATCCAGTTTCAGTGACGGTAAACATAAACTGCTCTTTCCTCTAAGGTTTCCTTGCTCGAGTACCGGAAGCGTCAGCGAGAAGCGCGGCGCAGCGGTTCCAAGACAGAGTGCAGCTCTCCCGTGTCCACTGTGCCGCCTTTGACAGTGGAGGCTTTCCCCGTGGCTCTGGAGCCCACCATTGAGCCTCCCCTACCTTCTGCTCCATGTAACTCCACCCCCACCGTCAAGGAGCCTCAGCCCAGTGAGGAGAGTGAAGCCTCTGGAGAGAAGGAGGGAGGAGAAGGGCAGTGGTAGGTGCTGTCTGACGTAGTACTGGATGTATTTTAGCATTATTTATGGAGAGCACAGAATATTGAATGTTGTTCCTGTCTCTATTATCAGGACGTCATCAACCTCAGTAGAGCAGGCCAGAGAGCGCGGTTATCACAGAGCTCTCCTACTCAGCAAAGATAAAGATGCAGGTAAACCACACATCCCTTCAACTTTTTCACATTTAATCTTCTTAAAATCACAAAGTATTGCATCATTCGTAGGTAGAACGAAAAAGAGAAATTGTTTTTAAATTTTTTTACGAACAAAAATCTGGAACGGGAGGTATTTGTTTGACCCCCTGCCCCCCTTTACTTTGGTACTCCTAAATAAAGATGATCTAATTGGTAAAGACTGGCTCTGTGTATTATAGCTGTTCTGAAGGCCTGCGGTTTGTTAGGGAGCATTAGTGAACAAACAGAGGTGTGAAGAATAAGGTAAAAAAAAACGGAGCTGCAGAGGTCCACAGCTCAGGTGTCGGAATCTGTTGACAAACTGTTAAATGTGCCCAAATCAAAAATCTAAGCTTTATTGAAGACTGAAAATTGCTAAACATTACTCCAACCATGTAGATACACAACAAAGGTAGAAGAAGGTGCTCCTATTAGAAGAGACCAGAATTTCACTGTTTGACCTAAACCCCAAATGTTGTGTGTGGCAGGAGGCTTTCCCTTGTGAAACATGGTGGTGGCAGCATTATGCTGTGAGCTAAATACAGGATATTCTTGGAAGAAACGCTGTTAGAGGTTGCAGTATTATGGATTACTTTGTGTTCATAAAATCCCAATAAAACAGTAAACTTTGTGGTTCTAAAGGTTTGATGAGTATTGATCATTTCACTTTGCACTGTAATAGGGAGTCAGTCTTGCATCATTCTTTGTAATATTGCTCTGTTTTATTAGATGGTGAGCCAGAAGGAGGGGACACGCCTGCACTAAGAGACTGTGCTTCTCCCAGTCTCCAAAAAACCCCGACCCACACGGTAAGACCACATCGGTTCTGATTCTGATCAACAGCTTCACTGACATTCATCCATGTCTTTAGTTTGAAAATAACTCAACTAATAATGAACACTGACAGATTTCTGTTTTACCGTGCAGCCCTGCTCTCCCGGCCCTCATACCCAGCCTTCCAGTCGCCCGGCCGAAGACTGCGACGGTCAGCCGTGGACAACGAATCCAAACAGCAAGCCCGTTGGATCCAAGCCAGCCCCTGTGACCCCGACAAAGTTGCACCCCGCTGCCCCGCTGGCCTCCTCTCCTGTCCACTACCCAGGTTCCTCGCTCCTTCATTCCCCGAAGCCCCAGCCTCAGGGCTCACCCTACCGCAGCCAGAGGGCGCTGTTTTCCAACCAGCCTCAAACCCAGCAGCAGCCTCAAGCTCAAGCCGGACCTGGTCCTTTCCCCCAGTACAACACACAAGGTGCTCCACCTCCTCCTCCCCCTCCACCCCCTGCACCACCCGCCTCTACAGCCTACTTCTCCAACCAGAGCCCCTCACCTGCCAGACCCTTCCCTGGGTTTAACCCCGCAGTTACCCAGACTTACCCACCTGGATCTCAGCCCCTGATACAGGCTCTCCCCCACAGTGTTCACTATCAGAGCTCAGCTGCGCCACCTCCTCCTCCCCCACCTCCTCCACATCCGTTACCAGGCCCTACGCTGCTCCACGTCAACCTGCAGCCCCCTCCCATCCAGCAACATCAGCTCATGATGACCACCGCTCCGCCTCCACCTCCCCTGCTGCAAGGTCAGACCCCCCAGCAGCAACAGCAGCAGCAGGCACCGTCCGGCAGCACGCTCATGTCTCTGACCCCTCCGCCTCCGCCTCCTCCGCCTCCCCCGGCTCCCTCCTCCAACACCCCGCTGCAGCCCCACCACTATCAGAACTTAGGGGGGTTCCAAACAGCAATGATGCACCCTGGTGCTACACCGAACACTTCCGTACCCCCATCCTCATATCCCCCACCCCTGCAGCAGACCGGACTGCCGCCTCCTCCCCCACCTCCCCCACAACAGCCTCAACAAGGCCCTGCTCAGGCCACTGCCTCCCAGATGCCTCCCGGGACTCGCGGAGCTCCTGCATCCTCGAACTCTTTCCACAGCCAGGGGTACCTGAGCACAGGGTGGCACTGACCCTTCTCCCTCACCACGACCTCCCTCTGTTGGCCCCCTGAGAACTCTGCTGGAGAGGGGCATGTACCATAAGCTGTAGATACGTTTTCTATGTACCTGAACACATGGCCAGTGGAAAAACAGCTGATTGTGGGATAAAAGGGTACTTTAAAGGAATAACGAGGACAAAAACAATTTAAGGAAAAAGGACAAACTGTTAGAAAATAAAGATGGACGATCCCCCTGGTGCTCATAGCCCTCTCTCTGGCCTACATTTGTTTTGTTTTTCCTTTTTATACCATCCTCTCTGAAGACGGAGAAGAAGAATTTCTGTTTTTTGTTCAGAATCCCGACGTAATTCCCCACATTTTGTTAATCAGTGGACATTCCAGCCTCTTCCCTCCCTTCCTCCTTATATTCGTCTCCTGTCTGTCGTCAGCTCTGTACACAGTTTATGTTTTAATCTAGTGGCTCATTATAGCAAACAAAAAGCTTTTTGTATAGAGTAAAAAAAAAAAAAACACAATTATTTTTTTTAAACTTCTGTCTAACAACAAATATCTGTTCACCGCTGCAGATTCAGGAAAGATCCATTTCAGAGTGCGAGCCTCGCCCCTTCAGGAGGCTTCACCTGTGCGTGTGTGTATGCGTGTGTGTGTGTGTGTGTGTGTGTGTGTGAATGGCAGCTTAGAGGAGCAAAGTGTGCGTGGGATTTTGCTCAACGAGGTAGGCGAGGTGAGTGGTCTCACCTACAAGTAGGAAGTTAGCGGTTTATTTTTGAATATGAATGGTTATTTGTAGAAAGTGTAATTTAATGTATAGGTGGTTACTTCAGCTTTCACCAGAAACAGGTTTTGTAAATATTCTGCTTCTTTTCTTTTTCTATGCTTGTACAATTCGCTCCCATCACCCCCATTTTAAGATATGGTTGTAAATATGAACGCTGTTCTCGGCAAAGCTGAATGTTTCTGTGACTGTAGCATTATTTTTATTTTATTTTTCTCTCCCCTTTTATTGACTCTTCAACTTTGTCTTTTTTATTTGTGTGTGTGTGAGTGTTGCCTTTGTGTGGAGGAGAGAGACTCACAGACACTGCACTGGTTGGCTATTTTCATGGTTCATTATAATAAATCACTGTAATGACAGTTTTATATCACTTGTGGTGACGTTTTCTGAAAGCTTTGGGGGGAAATTAACTAGGAAAAAGTTGTTGACCCCTTGAGGATTTCTGCTACTTTCACCTTTTTTGTCACACTTAAATGTTTCAGATCTGATTTGTACCTGTAAAATCAAGAAATGACCTAAATAGGACCTGTCGGGCAAGATGAAGTAGGCTAAACGTTCTCAGGAGCAACCGGTCATGCCCTGATCTAAAGATATTCAATAGAAACAAGGGAAACAAAGGGATTGGGTCTCTAGTGGACCAATGTGAGACCAGCTTCCTAGGAGACTCCAGCCCACCAAAAGTACCCAAAGAGAGTTCATCGACATCTTATCCAGAAGGTCACAGAAGAACTGCTGCCTAAAGTTTTTTTTAAACCGGCTGATCGCTGATCAGACCACATGAAGTTGATTGAACTTAGAAATTAATGAGCTGATATTATCCTAGACTTTACAGAACGAAACTCTCAGCCATTAAATCAGAGTAATCTATTCCTGTTTTAGTTCAATAAAAGCTACCAAAATTGTCTTTTTGCTTCCAATGTTTTAAATAAAAATTATCTTCATTTTCCAAATTCAGACGTTTACATGCCCTCCTCCGTTTTTGGTAGAATTACCTTTTTAAATTTTATGATTTTTGGTCTCCTTCCTCAGGCTTCTCACAGTACTTTGCTGGAGCATTTGGCCCATTCCTCCTGACAGAACAGGTGTAACTGGGTCAGGAGCGTCTCGGTATCACACCGTTTTGGCTCTGACCCAATATTTTCTATGAGCCTGAGATCATGGCCCCTCCAGAGCATTAATTTTATTGTCCTTCAGCTCTTTTGTAACTAATTGGACGCAGGATTATGACCCATTTGTGGCCACGCTTTCATTTCCTTGCTGAAGTGGCTTCAGTATTTCAACATAATGCTATTTATCTTGTGAAGTGCACCAGTTCCTCCTGATCCAAAATGTACACACAGCGGCATCATGCTGCCACCTCTGTGCTCCACAGTTGGGGTGGTGTTTTCAGGCTAGCTTCCCACCTTTTCATCCAAATGCAACTATGGTCATTATGGCCAAACTTTTCGATTTTAGTTTCATCAAACTACAAGACATGGTCCCCTCAGCGCATTTGCAAAATGTAAAGTGGCTTTTTAAAACTTTTTCTGTAGGAAAAATGGCTTCTTATGCTCTGATTGGCCTTGTAGTAGTCCATGTAACTCCAAGATACCTTTACTGTGGGTATTTCTTAAATATATTTTGAGTGTAAATATCTGTTTTAAGAACTATATTTGTTAATGCAGCCTTTATGGAGGTTTCTGAATTGTCATTTAAGAAATTCTGCAAGTCCATTATTCTGGCTTTTCACAGGCTTTAATAGAATCTGTGGCTTCACTTCTCGGGTAACCACTTCTTCTACATTCATGCAAACATTTTCAATCTCAGATTGATAGCTATGCTCATTAGAGATGATGTTTCCACCCATGAAATGGTTACAGGTACAACAATCATGAAAAGCAAGAATCCAGCAGGAATGGTCTAAACTGGACATAAACTAGAGCGCATTCCAGACCAGCCGTGTAAACAGTTGGACCTGGAGGAAGCTGACATGTCTAGAATACAGGTCCTTCTCAAAAAATTAGCATATTGTGATAAAGTTCATTATTTTCCATAATGTCATGATGAAAATTTAACATTCATATATTTTAGATTCATTACACACTAACTGAAATATTTCAGGTCTTTTATTGTCTTAATACGGATGATTTTGGCATACAGCTCATGAAAACCCAAAATTCCTATCTCACAAAATTAGCATATCATTAAAATGGTCTCTAAACGAGCTATGAACCTAATCATCTGAATCAACGAGTTAACTCTAAACACCTGCAAAAGATTCCTGAGGCCTTTAAAACTCCCAGCCTGGTTCATCACTCAAAACCCCAATCATGGGTAAGACTGCCGACCTGACTGCTGTCCAGAAGGCCACTATTGACACCCTCAAGCAAGAGGGTAAGACACAGAAAGAAATTTCTGAACGAATAGGCTGTTCCCAGAGTGCTGTATCAAGGCACCTCAGTGGGAAGTCTGTGGGAAGGAAAAAGTGTGGCAGAAAACGCTGCACAACGAGAGGTGACCGGACCCTGAGGAAGATTGTGGAGAAGGGCCGATTCCAGACCTTGGGGGACCTGCGGAAGCAGTGGACTGAGTCTGGAGTAGAAACATCCAGAGCCACCGTGCACAGGCATGTGCAGGATATGGGCTACAGGTGCCGCATTCCCCAGGTCAAGCCACTTTTGAACCAGAAACAGCGGCAGAAGCCCCTGACCTGGGCTACAGAGAAGCAGCACTGGACTGTTGCTCAGTGGTCCAAAGTACTTTTTTTGGATAAAAGCAAATTCTGCATGTCATTCGGAAATCAAGGTGCCAGAGTCTGGAGGAAGACTGGGGGAGAAGGAAATGCCAAAATGCCAGAAGTCCAGTGTCAAGTACCCACAGTCAGTGATGGTCTGGGGTGCCGTGTCAGCTGCTGGTGTTGGTCCACTGTGTTTTATCAAGGGCAGGGTCAATGCAGCTAGCTATCAGGAGATTTTGGAGCACTTCATGCTTCCATCTGCTGAAAAGCTTTATGGAGATGAAGATTTCATTTTTCAGCACGACCTGGCACCTGCTCACAGTGCCAAAACCACTGGTAAATGGTTTACTGACCATGGTATCACTGTGCTCAATTGGCCTGCCAACTCTCCTGACCTGAACCCCATAGAGAATCTGTGGGATATTGTGAAGAGAACGTTGAGAGACTCAAGACCCAACACTCTGGATGAGCTAAAGGCCGCTATCGAAGCATCCTGGGCCTCCATAAGACCTCAGCAGTGCCACAGGCTGATTGCCTCCATGCCACGCCGCATTGAAGCAGTCATTTCTGCCAAAGGATTCCCGACCAAGTATTGAGTGCATAACTGTACATGATTATTTGAAGGTTGACGTTTTTTGTATTAAAAACACTTTTCTTTTATTGGTCGGATGAAATATGCTAATTTTGTGAGACAGGAAGTTTGGGTTTTCATGAGCTGTATGCCAAAATCATCCGTATTAAGACAATAAAAGACCTGAAATATTTCAGTTAGTGTGCAATGAATCTAAAATATATGAATGTTAAATTTTCATCATTACATTATAGAAAATAATGAACTTTATCACAATATGCTAATATTTTGAGAAGGACCTGTAGAAACGAGAGGGCATACATGGACCATCAGGCAGACAAAAACCTTCCCATCCTCCAACATTTAGAAAACACCAATGATAATACATGCAACCTGGCCTCATATAAACCAACTACATTGTGAAATGTAGGTAATACTGTTACATTGTTTGTCTGGTGACCTTCAACTTTCTGAAAACATTATCTTTCTACTCCAGAGCTGCTATCTTCCAACACACCTGAATCAAATGAATGGCTCGTCACCAGGAGCTGAATGCTTTTTATTACTTAGGCTGGTTATTAAAAATACCTGTGCTAACTTCAGCTAAGCTAGTGATACTTCCTAGTACTTCAAGCTATTCTAGCTTAAATAAATAAAAATTCCCACCAGGAAAGTAAGTATATATATTTTGTAAAGTTCCAAAAACTTTAATTTGATACTTTTTGTGATAATTTGCTGATGTAATTTGGGTGAAAGAGACGTGTGACACACCTACAGAAGAGTCATTGAAGTCACTTTTCTGTCCATCAGAATATTTACTGCTCATCACTTTTTATTAAAATGTGGAAAAACGGACAAGCATAAAATACATTTTAAAGATTCTTTAAATCTTTTTGTTAAAGCATATAATAACAGATATTGACCTGAAACTCCGAATCAAATGAGCTGCTAATCTTTAGTTTTTGAAAACAAATTCACGTTTATGTTTTCATTTTATATTTTCTTTTGAATTTTTACCAGTTATTTGTTCAGGTTTAGACTGTGTTTAAGTATATATTTTTCAGCTTACTATAAAATTTGTTTTTAAATCTTTATGCTAACTTTAACTAAGCTAACGGTACGCACGCTAGCCTAGTTTTTCTAAAAGTTCTCCAACGTTTTTGTGTAATTTTTATTTTTGGAAGTAGTGATTGTATTTAGTTTAAACAATATCTGAAACAACTGTTTCTTTAAGTTGGCAAAAGTAGTTAAAGAGCTCAGAAATGTATTTTTAAAAATGTGGAAGCAGTTTCATTTGAAGCAGCTTCTGGAAACTATGATCTGAAAGCGTCATAGAACCGCTAATCTTTACTTGTTGAAAACTGACTCAGGCTTATGCTTTTATCTTATATTTGTTGTAGGATTTTTAACAACTGATGCATCTTCATCCTTAGGTAGTAATAGATGTATGTTTATATTTCAGACTTGCTATCTATTTCAAAAAGAAACCGTTACATTAGCTATGTTTAGTTAAGCTAACGGTACTTTTTGGTTCAACAAAGTTAGCCCATTTTAAATAGAGTAAAAAATACATTCGGAAAACAAAAGCATATATTTAAAAGCCATTAACTTCATGTACCAGTCTGTAAAACCAGCAAATTAAGCGCCTAGAATTATTAATTTGGTGGCACTAGCTACATTTATTTACAGTAATTAGAAAATGGGCCAAGAGAAAGGGGTAAGGGGAACAATAAAGGTCCCAAAGAACTGGCTGCTAACAAATGAAACCTTGAAACCCTGAATTAAGCCAACCACGTTAAACCAATTCAGTTAAATTTGTTGTAACATCTTAAACTAGTCCAGTGTATTTCATTTCAGACAATTGTAGATTTATTCTTATTATTCAGGCTGGCTGGCTGTTTTTTAAAAATCCCTGTGCTAACTAAGCTAGTGGCACTAGCCCATCCTAACTGAAGTAAATATCAGAAAAGTAAACAAATCTGATTTCTGATGTTTTTTTTCCCCCAGCCTTTTATTTTTTCATCTAAACTACAAACAAAATGTTTGTATGAAGTCTGCTCAATTCATGTCGTGGTTTCTAAACAGTTGGGGTGAAAATGCCGGCAATGAACATAAAACAAGACTCAAAGTTATTCAGTTTTCTTTGTTCTTCTTCTCAAGTTTTACATTATTGTCAGACAAGATACTTAATAATGGCACGTACTAATAATCAACCAATGGCATGACATAAGGACAGGGACGTAACCAACATGTAGTTTACACATAAAATACTTAGAATTTATGTTCTCTTAATCGACGCACTTTTGTTTTTTGTTCACACACTTTACTGGCAAAGACAGCTATGATAACTACAATTTGTGTTTTATTACACCAAATATTTCATCATAAATAGGACCACACGGTTCTTTGATTGATTTGTTCAGTTCCCAGGTCTTTGGAGACAGCAGTCCTCTTAAACAGGGTGGAGTTTGATTAAAAAGCACTGAGATTTAACCTCTTAAACCTCAAGGCTGTTCAGTTTTTATTGTGTCCATCACAGTCTATTCTGTTTGATGTAATTTTAGATGGTTTCAGTGTCTGGCCCTCTGTGTTTTTTTTTTTTTTTTAAGATAATCCCAAATGAAAGCAGCCTTTTTCACATTTCTGAACAAAACAGCTCAGGTAAGATGAAAACATGGCAAACTCTCTTCCTGTAAAAATGGTCAGTTTCAGACAAATATAAAAAATATTTTACAGAGGGATCTCTCAAGGTTCACAAGGGGCATCATTGTTCTTGGTTTTATGGCTGCTTTCAGGACATCTGGTCTTCCTCTTATGCTGCTGCTTTTTTAGCCTGATGGTTCCCAACTCTTCAGCTCTGTTTCCCAGCCACTGGTAGGACCAGGAGGTTGAAGCTGGACCCTGCAGTAATGCCACATCCCGACTGTAGGACCTGCAGACATTAAGAAAAAAAACCTACAGATATTACCTCTTGTGTAAAAAGTCACACTAAACTAAATATCATAAAACATCACACTTTAAAAATGGAAACCTACAGTGAAATCTATATTTTTAAGGATTTATTTGTAGTTCAAAGGCTTGTTTTAGTTATGTAACCCTGAACCTTTAGTCACCAAAACTGCATTACCTAGAGGGGAAAAAACGGCCCCAGGAAACTGTCCTCAGTGTTGGAAAAGGTTTCTCAACATTGTTTCTACCCTGTAACATTTATTTATTTCAAATAAATGCAATTTACGACCCCATATAGTGGACTATGAAAATAAGTTATCTAAATAATAGTTAATCTGTGTAAAACTGCATAACAAAAAGTTACTTTGACTCAAATGGAAAGCTACTATGTAATAGGATGTAAGTTTTTCATCAGAAAACACTGGCTTATTTATCATAAATAAAGGCTAAAACAAGATTTATTCTTGTTTTTTATAGGGAACCATTTTGTTTTCCAGAGATAAATGGGGGGGGGAAAGATTTGACTTTGACATGTGAATATTTCTGTTAAAAGGACTAAACATTTAACGGGTGAGTTTTTCAATGTGGTTCCTTTCTTCAGTGAAATTTGCAGCATGTTTGTCATTTCCGTTTTACGTAACGTACATACCCATGTGCGTAAATCCTTCACCATTTCCAGAGGTTATATGGCATTATTTCCACTCTCTGTGGGGATAAAAACAACACGAAAAGGAAAATAAAAATGAGGTCAAGCCTGAGATCACATGGATAACCAGCAGGTGGCAGTGTTGCATAAAGTTTCAGTGGATCAGATTTAGGAACTGAATGAAATATATGATCTCAGATTTGGACATTGTCCTGATTTTTTTTTTTTTTTTCTCTTCCCAAAATACAAGCAATTAAATAAATCATTTTTTAAATTTAAATAGCAACCACCTGTGCTTTCCCCGCTTCCTCCTAATTGGCTCATTATCTCCCTCTCTTCCTCTATTTTGTCTTCCCACTCCAGTCTTGGTTTATAATGATTTTTCCCTCTTACATCCCCACCTCATATAAGCCGGCAGACAACTGCGTCCCAGTTGATGGACTGGCTGGGATTAATTTAGACAGTCTAGCAGCCAGCTGTGTAAACATCCATTAGTAATTCATGACTCTGTCCAGCTTCCCAGGGCTTCAATTAACCCCTGATTTTTGTGTGTTTTCCCTTTCGGACACCCATCCGTCTCCCTATCGCTCTCTTTCTCCAGATGCTTTTCATCCTCCTTCGTTCTCATTCTGCTCTCCATCAATCATTCTCTTTGGGTCTGAGAGTGCTTGTCATCCAATTAAAAGAAGATAAAAATTTCATTTCGAACAGAAGCAAACAAAAGCAGCCGACCAGGTGGTGTTTACTGATCCTTTACAATGTATGCAAATTAAAAACTTTTGCATGGAAAGGAGGGACGTTGTGTTGATGAAGCTGCAGGTTGGACGTGAGTTTTTGCAGTAGAAATGATTTGCAGTATTATAGTGATGAACTTCAACGTAAAACCCAGTTAAATTTCTGGCCATTTGTCAGATATGTAAAGTCTTAAATCTTATAAGCCAGATCAGATTTAAAGGGATAGTTCAGGTTGTGACCAATTATAGTTTTATCAGTCGAAGGCTGCATCTTCACACTGAAGGACATAGTTTTCCAGCTAATGGCTTGTCATAGTGGTTCATGACAAAATGTATTTTATAAACCTTTTAAACCCAGTTTGCAGTATGTGAATGTTCTTATTAACTGCGATCTGCCGCAGGCTTCAATGTAAAAAAACGTCTAATGCAGCTACTTGGGGGTTTATAAAAGTGTTAAAATCAAACTTTATGGTATTATTTATATTTGAGCTGGTTGAAGAAGCATTTTTCTGGACAGGTTTGTTGGAAAACTAATGGTGCACTTAATTTAAAACCTCTGGGACTCGCCAGTTGTGCTAACTACCATCAATATTACAAGCTAATAATTTAAGCAAATGGAAAATTTAAACTTCTCTGTTTTATTCCTTCTCATAGAAAGTACTTCTGGCTCAATACTTTTGTTTTTTTTTACCTATCTTTCTTGGACAGAGCTGTTCACTGGGCTATTGCTGCTATTAACTTTGTGTAGTTTTCTTTTTGCCATAGAAAGGTCTTCCTGCTCGCTGCTTCTGCATTTACCAGTGTCTCTTTTCTGGAATTATCAACTGGCGAAGTAGCTGTTGGCATAACTGTGTGTAATGTTGTTCCTTCCCATAGAGAGTATTCCTGATTCAGTGTTCCTATCTTTACCTGGGTATCTTTCCTGTATAGAGCCATTCAAGGATCAATTCCTGCCATAAGTATGCATACGCTTTGTTTTTCTTGCTGATAGAAAGTATTCCTGGCTCTATGCTTAGATGTAAAGCTGTGTCTCTTTCCTGGCTGCTCACACTGAGTCTTCTGCTGGATGTTTGTTTCTGTTAAAAGGAAGTGGTTCCTCTCCACTGTCATCACCTGCTTGCCCAGGATGAGGAATTGATGCACAATCACTGACTCGATGCAACCTGCCGTACTTCCATTTTATGTTACTTTTTCTTCAAATGCCATTACATTTTATTGAATCTGATTGTATGATAGGGTTGAATGATACTTCGGATTGAATTGAACTGTATGCAATTACATTTGAATGTATTGGAATAATATGAATTGAGTTTGGGCTAAACTAGATTTTATGTAACTCGATGTGAATTTGGACCCATTTGTCATCTAAAGTGATTTTACGCTATATAAATGAACTGATTTCAATTCAGACTCTGTGGCAGTGGGTTTCATATGTTTGGGAGCCATGTTGGATTTTCAGGTTGGTTCTTTCCAGGTGGAAATACAGGCTTCATGGTGCGTTCAAGTGGATTTTTTTCAACTTGGAAATTCCATTTTCCCAGTACAAATGAAGAGTTAAGATTTGCTGTTTGTAATTTTTCTGCAGGACCCCACTTCCAAAAAAATCATTTAACATTGTTAGTTTAATGCACCAAAATGCTTTCAAGGTTAGTAAAAAGGTTTATAAAAATATTTGAGTTTTTCTTTCTGCTGGAATTTAATAATTTTTTGAAGAATATCATGAGTTGTGCAGGATATTAGTACTACTTTAACAAATGATCAGCTTCCATCTTTTTTTACTTTCAAGTCAAACAGAAAACTTTCATTTCTGTTTCAGTAGAAATCAAGATTTTATTCTTTCAGTTGTTTTCTACAGATTCATCTGAGAGGTCTCTGATGCCACCTTGCTCCTTTCTATTATTTAGTTATTGAACGCAGCTTGTTGATCATCTGTAGGTTCTGCTCAAACAGAATAATATTTGTGTTTTTTGACATCTGCTCTGACACAAATAATCTTTCAAAGCTCACCCTGTTAAGAACTGCAGCACAATTTAGCCAAAGCCGGTGTAATTATCTTAAATGCCTCCTTGCTAACCAGCTGAAGGAAGGAAATCTGAGTTTCTTCTCTTACTTTCTCCCAGCAGCTCCTCAGACATCAGATTATCCTGCCGGTTGCCCAGGACGAAAGCCAGGAAGGAGAGGATCAGAGCATCCATGATGCCCATGATAGCCAGGATGTAGGCCCAGCGCACTGAGCAGGCACCCAGCGTGTACTTGTCGGTCTGTTCGCCGCACATCCGCTTCACCTCGTCGCTGTCCCAGCCGTCTGGGTAGATCATGCAGCCCAGAATCAGGCTTGTACCTGGAACAGGAGGCGAGACAGATGGGTGAGGGTACTTAACAAGCTACCAGGGGAGAGTTCATGTTGCAAACCTGAAAACATACTGTGGTTTATTAAAAACAGCAACACTGCAGCATAGGTTGTTGGTTACAAATACAGTTCCTTACCAAAGTATTCATATCCTGCAGATTGTGTCTTGTTACAACCACAACATTTTATGAGATTTATTCCAATTTAATTTGGATTTGTCTCTACCAGTTTTGCACATCTAGATACTTTTGCCCATTTCTAAAATGGTTCAGTCTCAGTCATACTGGATGGAAAACGTATGTGAACTCAAGCTTTAGATTCTCAATTTGACTTAAGTATGAACTTTGACTAGGCCCTTCTAGCGCATTAATATGCTTTTATCTAAACCACTTCCTCTTAGCTTTGGCTGTATGTTTAGGGTTGTTGCCCTGTTGAAAGGCAAACCTTTGCCCCAGTATCCAGTCACTGATGAGCCTGATAGTCTGGGGCTGGAATGCTGCTTCTGAATGTCCGGCCATCAAGTTAGCGACCTTAAAGCAGAACACTGATCCAAAGCACCCTGCAGACAAGAGTCGGCCCATATTCTTCCTCACTGACGTAAAACTCATCAGTTACCGCAAATATGCTTACGGCAAAATTAGTTTGATCTGAAACTGTTAAGTGTAAAAAAAAAAAAAAAAACAGAAGAAATCTGTAAAACAAATTGCATTACACATATGTGGCATTTACTAGTTAGGGGGCTTCCTAAGGCAATTGATAACTGGTTTCACTACGTTTTATTTCAGAGTATTAACGGAAAAAGGTCTGAATACACCTTTTGTTAGTAAAGTAGTGTTGGTCTGCCGTATAAAATCCAACTAAAAGTTTGAAGTTTGTGGTTAAAATGTGGCATAATATGAAAAGGTTGAAGGGGTGTGAATACTTTCGTATGGTGCTGTACTTGGAGAATTTGTGAGTTTATAAACAATGTTAGCTTTAAGGAAGCAAACTGTTGGGAAATAGATTTTTAGAGTCATATGAGTTCACGTCCTGTGATCATCGCCTTGGGTGTTTGCTAATAAATTCAGACTAAGTTGAAATCTGCATCTTTTAGAGACAAAAAAACACATTTTATAAGAGTCTTACAAATAATGGAGAGCAGTGGAAGATAGCTGCAAACTAAAGCAGGAGGGAGTGAGCATCAGAAGAAAAAGAAACAGTGTTGGCAGCAGTTTAGAGACAGGACAGAGGTGTTGAAAGAGGCGTCTGAACAGAACCATGTGTTGACATGGGCTCTCTTCACAAGCCGTCTGCTACATGGCTGATTACGTTACACTCTTTGGAAGCAGTCGTCTGATTACACTTTAGCAGGGAGCTGTTTCCACACAGTCGTGTCAGTCAGGACACATGTGGGACTGGGACGTCTGTATACGGTTGTGAAACAGGAACAAAAGCAGCTTCAGAAGCTTTGTTTGTCTTTTAGAAAGCAAGTTTTACATGGTGGTGCTTAAGATCGAGGAATGTATTAGAAAAGGTTAAAATGACACATTAAAAAAGCCATGTTATGAACTAGGATAAACTACTTTCCAGGGATATATGTGTGTTCTGTTTAAACTGTAACCTAAGCTACAAGTGGATTAACCAGGCTGATAATCCCTGGAAATGGAAGTGAGGCTCGCTCCCCTCCCTCCCTTCCTTCGCTTTGTCATCTCTCACCTTCCCTCCTCTTTCCTTCCATGCAGCAACCATGATCATAACAAGCGATGTAGCTACATTGTAGGAAGAGAGCTTTACATGCTCTCTATGGGGTTTCCTACTGAACCAGATAATCCCTTCTGGTTTTCCAACCACTCATCTACCCAGCAACTAAACCAGTGAAAACATCTACAAGCTACTGTTACAATAACTGTTACTGTTCAGGGTTTCAGAAATTACTGAAACTAGCCAGTAGATGGCTGTGCTCCTAAACTGACAGGCCATGCAAGGAGAGCATTAGCCCAAGAGGCCCCATGGTGACTCTGAAAGAGCAGCAGAGACCACAGCTCAGGTGGGATAATCGTGTTTCAAGATTTCAGAGCAAACGTGGAAGAAGGTTGTCTCGTCAGATGAGATCAACTTTCTGACCTTGACAATCTGTCTGACCTTTAGCTGTTTTGTGAAGCAGAATGGGCAAAAGTTTCAGTCTCTTGTTGTACAAAGCTGGAAAAGACATACCCCAAAAGACCTGTAGCAATAAGTTCAGCAATAAGGGGTTCTGCAAAACACTGCCTTGGGAGCCTGAATACATATTTCACTGTAAAAGTGTTCCTGATCAGTTTTCAACATCTGATTTTCCAACTTCCACCCTTTTCGCTTGTATCTCCATGTGGATTTAGTCTGTAGTTTCATTCAGGCTTAAAGGAAATCTCGGAAAGTCTGGGTTTTCACTGTATGTAACTATTAAGAAGTTTTGGTTATGTGTGTAAAATCGTCTTTTGTGAATTGGAAAACTGTGTTTTAGACAAATATATTTACCCATAAATGGATGCCTTGCTTAAATGTGGCAAACTACGTATGAACTATGTATACCTATGTAACTAGGAATAAGGTATGAGCAGAGAGATGCCTTTTTCTTGGTCGTTTGAGGTCTTGTAAATTAGATGCATGAACAATGTCTGTTTCAGCCCCTGTTTCAGGTGCTTAAACTGTGCAATTCTTGATTAGATCAAGTCCGCTGATACTAAAGCTCTTGTGAATAAAAAATAAAAGCAACAGATACAGCTGTCCTTTCAGCCATGCAGTTTGTTTATTTTCTGTAATGAGAATCTCAACTCCTCTTCTGTGTGAACAACCTGTTCCTTTTTTTGTTTCAGCTGCAGTGTTAATAGACTGGGTTGAACTGGATGGGATCTCTCCCAAAGGCTTTTAGTTGAAGGAAACGCACAAGATCAAGGAGACAGCAGGTTTGTCTTTCTGACTTAAATCTGAACGCCCCAAGATCTGCTGGGGTGGTTTCACCCTTAGCTCTGTGTACTACTTAACCTCAATATGCATTTAGGAAATGAAGAGAAATGTAAATTGCTCTTGATTCAACCTCTGATCTGTTTTAGAAATTGTATTCAGTTCAAAAATACACCCGAGGTATATATACTCCTCCTCCACCTCCACTTCTCCCCTGATAGAAGTAATTTTGTTCAAATTCAAGATGAGATGACTGTGTTCACGCCATGCCACAAACCGGTCCACCTGTTCTTGTACTCAGCTTCTTGTCCATCTCAGATACACCCGATAAGTGCAGAATCATCCGAGTATTTCTGCAGATGACGGGAGTCTGTCTTGTACTGGAAGTCTGAGGTGTACAGAGTGAAAAGGAATGGTAAGAGTACAGTCCCCTGTGGTGCTCCTGTGCTGCTGACTACCTGGTTAGACTCATAACCCTTCAGTCTCACACACAGTGTGCCTGTCAGGTAGTCTTTGATCCATGCAAAAGATTGCATTTCCTTTATGCAAATGTTAGTGAAGCGTACATCTTCAAAGGAAGACCTCCTTTTGGCAAATCAGACCAAAATCTTGTTTTTCTCTGCTTGCAATATAAAAATGTATTAAATCTGACTTTCAAGCTTTAGTTGACTTCTAATCCCTTTCCTTTCGGCAAAGCCAAAAAAGCTCCCATGATGACAATTTTAGACTAGTACACAAATTCTGTTGCTACAAACCATCTGCCATTAACACATCTATGCAAACTCATGCAGCCCAATGGAGTCGGGCTTTTTGTCTCCTGCCAGATAAATGTTTGTCATCTCAGCTTCCCTGCAGCCTTCTTTGCCACACAGAAAAAGCAGTTGCTTGCACACAATCCCTGTCATAAATAATGACATTCATTATGAAATCATCACACGACTGACTTGTCAGCTCATTTCAGTTCTTCATGAGTGATGTATTCAAGTTGGACAGCCTCAAAGCTGAAGGTAACATTTATATCGGCAGAAAACCGCAGAGCGATCTGAGCTTGCAACGCCTCATATGATTGAGGTCAACAGGAAAATGGAGGACAGGCTGCTCAAAAATGTTCAAAACAAGCTCCCTGACTGGAAGCTTTATTCATGTGGTAGTACTCGAACACTGCAGGAGATGTGCAGTAATGAGCTACATCTCACACTGGGCGGCTGAGAACTATACCAAAGTGGGAGAAAAGAGAAGGTCGGTTAATTTGCAGTGCTACGTCTCATTCTTTCACCTCTTTCTCTCTAAATGCTCTAGAGATCTTGAGTCCGGTGTTTTTTGAGAGGTCAGAGCTTTTTAGAACTATGGATTTCTAGAAAGCCATGTTTCGTATTTCATGTAATGCGTTCGAGGATTTTATGTTCTCCTGTCCTGCATATTCAGGTATCAACTAGATTAATGGAAACATTGAGGGCCGATGTGATTTGGAAATTAGTTTTACAGTATTTTACTGGTAGTTTTGGCTTTTCCTGTACCAATCTAGGAGCACTTAATCTATAATCTAGCACTTTTAGTCAATTTCATGTTTATTTTTTTGAAAGACAAAATTTGTTTTATTTTAAAGTTACATTGTGTGTTTTTGTCATTTATGGAGTAGTTTTTTATCCGTAGATCTCCACAACTGGATGCAACCGACTCATCTGTCTGTCTATTTAGCAGTCTAGGACTGTTTAACACAAATTAGCTAATTATTTAAGTATCTAGACAGCAAGAAAAAGTAGCTCAGAAAAAAATATTGGTAGAATAATAGCTATCCAGATAGTTAAATAGCTTACAAATTAAGTAGCTAACTATCTAGATGCTGAGTTATACAGCTAGCTATATAGATGGTGAGATAAACAGCTGTCCACCTAGGCATCTGCATAGCTTGACAAATAGCTAATGACAAACTACCTATGTAGCTATTTAGCAAACTATGTGTTAAGTTTTCTCTAGCTAAATTGCTCACTAGTTTAATAACTAGCTATCTACAAGGCCAAAAAACGTGCTAGATAACAAAATCTATATATAACTGGCTGGATTTATGTATATCTAGATAAGATGCATAACAAACTAAATTGCTAATTGGCTAATTGGCTAGTTTTAGGTTTTCTGTCTAGTTAGCTGTTTATTTTGCTTTCCAGATAGATAGAAGAATCCCCTGTTAGTTAAATAACTAGCAATTTAAATAGCTAGGCTTTTTTCTAGATACCTAGCTAACTATGTAGCTATGATGGCCAATTATTGCACCATTTATTGTTAAAAAAAAGGACATTTTTTTCAAAACTGGTTTAGAATAATAACTATATTTCATGTTTGCCAGCTCAAAAAGCTGGCAGTATGGCTGTAAGTGTTACTTTGCTGTTTAAATACGTTCTTTTTCTGTTCCACGAAATAATTGCAGTAAGTAATGTAAAAGGAGCACAGAAGAAGCCTATTCGATCATAGGTTAATTTTATTTTTGTTTTGCATTTCTGAATCTCTGATGGTATGCAATGCTTGATTTATGGCCAAATTCACTGCAATAAATACCACAACATATGATGCCCTTTTTGCAGCTAGCAAGCAACCTATGAGGAATTCAGGTCCTTATACATCCATTGCACCAAAATCATTAAATACACAGGAGTCTGCTTTATACTTTCATTTAATTTTTCTCTTAATAAATATTTATTTTGTAATATCCAAGCTGTATATGTGGTTATCTGATTATATCGTATTGCAGATGTGTGCTGGGTGCTCAGGGAGAACCGCAGATTTAATGTTTCCAGTAAGTGCTTGCTTATGGTGATACTCTGCTCTTTAAACATCTCCAGCTTTATAGAGAGAAGGATGTGCTGGGTTTCAATGCACAATACCCTATACATCCCATGTTCTCTGACAGCTGATTTCTCATTGATACATAGGAAATTATGCCTTCAGTGGAAGTCTGTATCTCCAACATACCCTTAATAATTATAAATGACCCCTAATTATCTCCCACTCAACACTCATTCCTTCCCAGCTGCCTGGTTTTGGCAGTGACATATTATATTTTAGACGTACGAGTCTCAGTGTTGTATTTGCACACCAAGCTTCTCACAGGGTCAGCTGTAGCCGTCTACACTTTCCGATTCATGTTCCCCTGAATGTTATAGGCATCCCTCAGCTCCATGCTCATTTGTGTTGATGCTTGGAGCTCGTACTCTTTGCAGTGGGCATCTGCTTCAAGGTGGAGCATGACAAATGCAATTAATTGGAGTTAATTGGGGCAGAAACTGGCAGATGCAGGAAGGTATGAGGCAATGCCCTCCCCTTCATCTCTTTTTCTCTACGCCCTTCTGCCACGTGAAGCAGCGTGTAGATATGTGTGAGGGGGAGCAGAGAGATAAGGTTGGGGAAATGAAGTATAATTTGCAACATGATTCCTGCAGCATATCCCATCTTCATTAATGCTTTTAGCAACAGGTCCAATGATTTCATATGGTTTGTCTGCGTCCGGAGTGCAAATTAATGATCGGCTTCAAAGCTGCTGTATTTTTATTGTTTATCTTTTTTTTTTTAATCCCTCATTACACGGGAGAATATGAGAAAGATGAAATTATTACATTCATTTGTGGTACACTATAACATAGAAAAATATATATAGACCCAAAAGAAGGCTATTTTACTTAAAACATATCAAGTGATCCTTTTAAATTTTTAATGATTTGTGTATGTTTGATGAATAAGTAACTGGCTTTGCCCACACCCTTCCATCCAGGTCATGAAAAGAATAGTACTCGCACCCTTTTTCCACTTTAGCATTACAGTGAGTCATTATTTATTCAACAAAACAAAAGCAAAACCCAGACAGATGTGTGTACATTCTTAGACAAAAGAAGGTTAAAGTGGAAGCCAGTCGAAAGTCTGTAAAAACGAATGTTATGGTTGTTTGCAGTTCTGGGGTGGTGTAGTGACCATGAACACCCAGATTAGACCTTTCATACACATTTACCTGTCTCTAGTTGTTAAGTTTTTCTCTCTCTCCAACTTTAAACAATGTGGAAGGAATAAATAGTAGGATACATTTTGTCTTACTGAATGACACATCACATGTTGCCCACAGCCTGCAAATGACTGCCTTATCCAGCCCTTGGGAGGACTCCTTGGGAAGCTCCAGCTCCCAGCACTGTTTGTACTGACTCTGAGAAAGAGACTCCAGACAGGACACAGAACCAGCAAGGATAAGCCGAACTGATCTCAGACCAAGTTTGTTGTGATAAAGTTTGTAGCATTCGACAATGTGTTAGTTCCATTTAATTTTTGTGCAAAGTTCCTGCATCTTTAATTTCCCTTCAAACATCTGACATGCTGAGCATCACTAATTGATTACAAGTTAAAGTTCCTGAATTCCTACTAGTTTATTTAGTTTATAGTGATAACTGTATAAGGTATAGGGTAGATAACTGTATAGGGTACTGCCCACAGCCATCAGCATCTACAACAACGTTTTGAAGAAACCTTCATAATGAGCTACAACAGCATTCAATTTCCCTTTGGGATTAATAAAGTATTTTTAAATTGAATTGAATTGATACATTATGAAATATAAACTGATAAGTACAATTTTGTTATATTTCAGCGGGTATGAGAATAACAAATTCCTTTATTTACCAATATTTTTATTTTAACTTTTCTCTCTTCTTTCTGAAAACTCACACATGTACTTAACTATCCCCAATTTAAAAGACAATAAGAAAACTAAACATACCATATAAGTTGTCACCAACAACAGTTTCTCTCTTAAATGCTTGAGATGAAATGTATTAAAAACAAGTCAAAGAAGATGCAGCGCAGTGTTGCTGACATCTGGTTTCAGCTACTCTCATTTTTGAGACACGATCTTAACAATTCTCTGTGATTTACACACCAACTGGGGTCACTATGAAGCGCCACAAGCATGAAAAATGAAACATTTGCATACCTCTGTTTTCTCCTTTTTTAACTCCTACAACAACTTGTGTTTTGCAGCAGTTTTTGCTGCAAGATGAAACTAAAGGAGGAGGAGTAAGAAACCAAAATTACGAGAAATGAATCATGGAAGGCATGGAAAAGGATGTTGGATACAAATAAGGCTTATAATGATCTTAGTGTTTTGGGTTTAAGGAAGAGGCAAAGATCATCTGGATCATTTATCAGGACATATTTGAATTCATATATTGATGAGTGTTAGCGACATTTTTAGATGTGGATTGAATCGACAGGGCTGGGGAAAGATGAAAATAAAGACAGAGAGGATACAGCACAAACGATGGCTACAAGACTGGAATCCCAATGTGCTTCATTTGAAACATGAAGGGAATGAGAGGAGCTGTTTAAAAATGCAACGCCTGCAGAGCTGCTCTCCTTCATCAGAGAATGACACAGAAACAGAGAAACTTCAAAGTCAGACCTAAATGTATACTTCAACCAGTATAAGATGCTGGACTGCCATCAATTTATCAAAATAAAAGTGTCCTACATATAATAATAATAATAATACATTTTATTTGTATAGCACTTTTCTAAAAACTCAAACTTTACAAGGATCAAGCTAAATTACAAAAAGAGCCGTTAAGAACATCATACAAATGAAGGAAGAAAAAAACACAGTACATTAATCATACATTAAAAGCTGTTCTGAAAAGGTGATTTTGAGATTTTATTTGAATGAGGATAGGTCTGTACAGTCACGGATGTTTGGAGAGAGAGTTCCTGAGGGTGGGAGTAGCTGTGGAGAAGGCTCTGTCCCCCCTGGTCCGGTGCTTGGTTCTGAGTGGTGGAGATAGGAAGTTGGCATCAGAGGAGCGGAGGCTGCAGGAAGGAGTGTGACGGTGGAGCAGGTTGGCGAGGTAGCATTGGGCTTGGTTATGGAGGGCTTTGTGGGTGAGAAGGAGGACTTTGAAATAAATTCCATGGGGGACACGGAGCCAATGGAGCTTCTGGGGAACTGGGGTGATGTGGTCACGGGAGCGGGTGTGGGTGAGCAGGCGAGCAGCAGAGTTTTGTATGTGCTGGAGTTTATTGAGGACATTGAATGATGAATCATAAAGAATACTGTTACAGGAGTCAGGTTTGGAGGTAATGACATGGATGAGAATTTCAGCAGCCGAGAGGGAGAGTGATGGGCGGAGACGAGCAATATGTTTTAGATGCAAAAAGGCAGTTCTTGTGATGTGGTCGACGTGGTGTTCAAAGGGGAGGTTGCTGTCGAAGATGACTCCAAGGTTGCGCATGTGAGTGGAAGGAGACAAAGTGGTGTTGTCAATGGTGAGACTGAAGTTGTTGGTGGTTTTGGTTAAGGATTTGGGATCGATGATGATGATGTCTGACTTGTCACAGTTGAATTTGAGAAAGTTGAGTCCATCTATGATTTTATCTCATTGAGGCAGCTGGTCAGGGTGGAGTGAGTTCATGTTGTGATGAATTTGGTGATGTAAAGTTGGAATTCATCAGCATAGCAGTGAAAGTGAAGACCATGGCTGCGGATGATGGAACCGAGGGGTAGCATGTACAGGATAAGGAGTAGGGGGCCAAGCACCGAACCCTGGGGGGACGCCTTGTGATAGAGGAGCAGTGGAGGAGGTGCAGTTATTGATGCTGATGAATTGTTGCCTGTTTGTGAGCTATGACTGCAGCTAGGAGAGGGTGGTACCAGTGATGTTGAGGGAGGATTGTAGGTGGGCGAGAAGAATGGTATGATTGATTGTGTCGAAGGCTGCGGTGAGGTCTAAGAGGAGGGGAATGCCAGATGCTTTAAATAGGGATCTGTGAAATTACAGAAGCAGAAAACCACAATATACAAATAGCAAAAGTAGATGAAATCCACCTAATTCCTTTTATATTTTTGGCTAACTGGGGCAGTTTAGATTACAACACACAATTCAACTGCTTTATGGAAAAATCTCTTTCCAGATCGTTGCTGCAGTACTTTATTGTTCAGTGCGTACATTAGTTTTGATTGTCAACTCTGTCGGCGTTGCATTTAAACTCTTTGGCCTTACTTTGGTTTTAATCTGCATAAACTGTACTGAAAATCCTCCTCATTCAAGGATTTATTTTCTTATTTCAACCCCTTGCTGTTGAGGACCATGCATGAACCCATTTCAGGGCCGAGTCCAAATACTCCGCCTGCCTCAGTTTGTATTACCCATCATGTTTAAAGTCCGTCCTAGTTGGAGGTCTAATCAAAGTTTTGTCTCATTTCAGGGTTCAGGACATGGACCACCTACTGCTCCGAATGAAATGTTAATTTTGGATGGATGGAGGGTCATGATTATATCACCACCTTTGACGTCTGGTGAGAATTTGACACAAAAAGACCTTCTCTTTGTCTGTCATCAGACTATTAGAGCTGCCCCATATGTGCTGGCCCTCTGGTGCCATTGGCATGCTCATATGAATGTTAATCCTCACAAATGAGCAAAATCTCAATCGGTGAGTACAGAATCGCCCGGGTCTCCTCGTAGTTGTTCGTGTGGTAACGAGGAGGAAGGTGATTAAAACCAGGTTTTCCAGCTCAGAATATCCCAGAAAGAAGAAAAAACATCTGCTAAACCTAAATGAAACAGACCAGTTTTATTATGCCCACATTTTATTTTCTTATCAAAAAACAATAGTCACATTTTCATATAAAAATAAGAAATTATGCTTCATATGTCCCCGCTTTGCTCGCTCAGATGTGGTGACGGCGCTCTTGAATTGCTGAATCTTTTAACGGTTGTCCCTATTTTCTCTCCAAAACTGTGCTGCTTTGAAGTTAGACCGAAGGGATCGCTCCGCTCCATTTCTGTATCATCTAAAATGTCTCTGATCTGAGCCGATGGCCCAGAGTACATACTCTCCTTCTTTTTCTATATTTCTTTCCTTCCTGTCACTCTCTGCTACAATGTCGTTATTACTCCTCCACCACGGAGCTATAATTACAGATGATGTAAAGGGAGGAAAATAACCACAAACCTGTCTTGATAAGAAAACTGTGGACCTCCACAAGTATGGTTTATCCTTGAGAACAATTCCCAGAAGCCTAAAAGGGACATGTTTAGCTGTTCAAAAAGCAAAGCAATGACCCGTTATCACACTGCTGAAGGGGGGCAATGGTTCTGTTCAACAGGGGAGGACAAACAGGTCTGTTGTCCAGGGCCCAGGATCCAGGGAGGGGTCCCAGTCTGCAGTGTAAAAGCCAGAGCAGAGCAGCTTGAAGCAATGTGGGAGTGGCTGCCTGGCATACGCCGGCCATCATGGGCCCAGGACTGTTGACCCGGTTGCTCACCCCTGCCAGCAGAATTAGTTACAAAGTGGCTTACAGACAACAAAGACATTTTGCAATGGTCCAAAAGCTCAATAAAAAATTGTGGGCAGTGCTGAAAAGGTGTGTGTGTGTGAGCGTATAATGTAATAATATGGTGTTCCGGACAAGCCCCCAATCTGTTAGTTTGGCTCAACCGACATCAAATTTGAGCAACACATGAAGGGAAACCAAGCATAAGAGTTAGGTACAAACTGAGTTTATTTAACAACAAAAAACAGAAACAAAGAAAATAAATAAATCAAAGCTGCAGCTCCCAAAAGAGTTGGATCTTATGATTTTTTTGGAAAGATTCTGGCCTTCAGGTCTAATTAACAATAATTTCTCTGGAGATCTGGAAGACACTAACACGCTCATACAAGCTCAGGGAGAAGACCTGGGGCTGTAACTGTTAAATATAAACTTTAATTTTAAAACTTTAAAGGAAAGTTACTACATTTATAAATGTTGACCATAATATTGTAACGTTTCTAATCAAATGGATTTGGAGAACCCAAAAGCTTCAACTAGCTAAAGATGCAAATCTTTGCATTAAAGTACAACAGTTGTTTTTCAGCTGTGTTTTCTTTGTGTCCTGTTTTCAGAACTCAAGCTGATAAAATGGTCTCTCTGTCTGCATCAGATGTTTCTGCTTGTCTAATTGCCCGACAGAGATCATCAGGAACAAAAATGATCGCTAGAAACAGAATATTTACAAGGTGCAGATGCCCAGTGTGTTGAGAAGTGTCTTTTTCATTCCACTATGGACTTTAATCACATCTTTTTCTATAATTTTACAGTGTTAGTTATTATGCTTTGGTTTTTGTATAAAAGACACACCTGATCATCTTGATTTCAGCTTTTTTCAGATCTTGACATAATTTCGGCCAAGATGGAAAAACCCCAGATTAAGGAACCTCTTAATGTTTCATGGAGCAATGCTACTCAGGCCTGTGGTAACTCAATGGGACAACAGGTGATATTTTCTTAGAAGGGTTCCATCCATCCATCCATCCATCCATCAGTCTGTCAGTGCATCTATCTATCATTGCAGCCTTCGTTCTTTTCTTTCTTCCGTTTGTCCAGTAGTTTTTGACCACTGCAGGAATATCTATAAATTCCTTGAGAACATTTTCATTTGCACTTTAAAAATGGCCAAACGCTCAAAAGAAAACTTGAGTCTGTATCAGACTTTAAAAGACTTTAAAAGACTCTTTAAATCGCCACCGCTCTGCACACCACGCTGACCCACGTGAAGCAGTGAGGGAGCTACGTGAGGCTGCTCTTCCGGGACTTCAGCTCGGCATTCAACACCATCATCCCAAGGCGGTTGGTGAGCAAACTGGGACACCTGGGTCTCCCCAACAGCACCTGTAGTTGGATTATGGACTTTCTGACAGACCGCTCCCAGAGGGTGAGAGTAGGACACCACCTGTCCTCTCCATTGAGGACCAGCACGGGCTCTCAACAGGGCTCTGTGCTGAGCCCCCTGCTCTACACCCACGACTGCACCCCCACCCACCCGAGCAACACCATCATCAAGTTTGCGGACGACACCACGGTAGTGGGGCTCATCTCAGGAGGGGATGAGACGGCTTACAGGGCGGAGGTGGAGCATCTGTCAGCATGGTGCATGGACAATAACCTGACTCTGAACACCTCCAAGTCAAAGGAGCTCATCGTTGACTTTCGGAGGTGTAAACAGGACACACAACCCATCACCATCAACGGGGACAGGGTGGAGATGGTGCCGGACTTCAGGTTCCTGGGCACCCACATCAGCGAGGATCTGACATGGACTACTAACTCTACGGCAATCCTGAAGAAGGCGCAGCAGAGACTGTACTTCCTGAGGATTCTCAAGAAGAACAACCTGCGACCAGAGCTGCTGCTGTCCTTCTACCGCTGCTCTGTGGAGTCGGTGCTGAGCTGCGGCATCTCGCCGTGGTTCTCCAGCTGCACTGCAGCAGAGAGGAAGCAGCTCCAACGGGTCATCAACACCGCCCAGAGACTGACTGGCTGCCCTCTCCCATCCCTGGAGGAGATTTACTCCATCCGCTGCCTCAGGAGAGCCTGCAGCATCATCAGGGAGTCCTCACACCCCGATCACTATCTTTTTCAACTGCACCCCTCTGGGAGGCGTTTCAGGGCAATAAGGACAAAAACAAACAGACTGAAAAACAGCTTTTTTCCTAGAGCTGTTGTTGCCCTGAATGCCTCATGTACGCTGTAACAACTGTTACTATTAATAATGACATAAACAGTAAATACATTCCGTGCAATTTCTTCAACATTAAGTGCAATATGCTATGTCCTTTTATTTTATAACTTTATAACTTTTTAATATTTATTTTCTTTAATTTGCACTACTTGCCTGCACTGTTTTGTTCTGTTTTTGGAAATTTCGTTGCACTCATGTGGAGCAATGACAAATAAAGAATTCTGATTCTAAAAAGCTGAATGTATAGGAAACCAGATTAAAAGTGCATAAAACTTGATTATAGAACATTAGACATCAAAACCTATTGGTAGTTCAGCAGAAAAAGAAAACTCAGAAAGATAAAATGCTGTTCTTGATGCAAGACGATCTTTAGTAACTGGTGAGCATCTTTAAGGGTGAATGTTCATAGTCCCTGAACTCATATTTAAAGTTGTCGACTTATACCTGACAGAGCCAGGATATGTTATCAGGTCTGAACTTAGTTTTATGTGTAGCTGTATCACTTCATAGCTGCAGGAATGCCCTCCTGACCAGCTAGTGTTGAGAAGAGGCAAACGTGTTGGGTTTTATGATGGACCAAAGTGGTGCTTGAATATTTGCATGTTTTTATAGCAAAGCAAGGAGTCTCCATTGGTTTGCATCAAATCACAAAGCATTGTTCTCATAGACTGCTCCTGTTGCTGATGGCCCTCCTCTTGGTATTTTCTCACAGAGGAACATGCCAGTGATTCGACCAAAGAACCGTTTCCAGGGCAACCGGCAAGCTTGAAAAGGGAGCAAGAGCATTAATGGGCAGCTGAGGTGACTCTGAACATTACCAAAACAACACACATTCCTTCTCTGCCTCGCTTTCCTTCTCTCTCCACGCAGGAGCTCGCGGCCTCTGATCTGTGGCCTTTTTAGGAGATGTTGAGTGTAAACGCCAAAGTGCACAACAACACAGCCTACTCCTCTCTGCCGTTTTTTCTCGGCGGATTTATAAGTGTGTCCAGAGGGACTCAGAGCCTCTCACAGCTCACACGTCCTAACTCCCCCCCCTGCAAAGTTTATCAAATAACAACCCTCTCTGCGCTGCCACACAACCTCCGGAGCCTTTTGATGTTCTCTCCAGCTCAGAACTAATTTGTATTCAGCGTATACCTCCGGTGTTTCGCTTTGAGTCCTCCCCACCAACATGTTTCAAAGTGTTAACATTGTTAGTCATGTTTTCCACACAGCAAGGTGCACCTTCTCATTTGCAGGTCAATACAGCATGTTGTAATTATTGATGGATGATATGTGCAATTAGACTCTACCTTGGAGGTGATCTGTGGAAGTAGAGAGCTTGTGGCTTCGCGCACAGATTTTTGACCCTGGTTTCAGAAAGCTTTACAGCCCCCTTTACTCTGATATCCTTAAATAAAATCTTGCATAGCCATTTGCCTTTAGAATAATCTGTGGGTGTTTTTGTAAATGTTTTTTCTCCTCAAAATCGAGCAACAGTAAACAACAACAACAATAAAAAATGCATTTTCTTTGTGATTAAAAACAGATGAACAGAAGTGTCAATTTATTATTGAAATTAAAAAAACATTTTCATATTTGAACCTTCACTCTGTGTCATCAATGCCCATATATGGTATGGGTCATCAAGCACACAATGCAATAATAAAATGCTACAGTGTTTTTGCTTATATAATTATCCTTATGTAAACTCGTAAAAAAATGAGATAGGGTTAGTTTTTTTTTTGTTTTGCAGCTCTAGTGGCTTTTATTTTTGTAACTTTTCTTTAAAGTAGGCAGACAGGAAAAGGTAGAGAGCCAAAGCCTCTCAATACATGGGCCCTGCGCTCTACATACCAAAGAAATAGCGCCCCCTACGGTAAGAGGTTGTCACAGAATTAGGTGCCTGTCTAGTAAAAAAAAGAGTAATTCGTTGTTTCTCTTTGAATGAAAAGACAATCAGATTTAACTCCTAACTCATCTGTTTTTAAACCGTAAAAAGAGAAACGGCTTGTACTTTGGTAACATTGTAACTCTGGAAGAGCTGCAGAGATCCACAACTCAGGTGGGACAATCTGTTGCCCGTACAACTATTAATTGTGCACTCTAAGGGAAAGCGTCCCATTTGGCCAATTTGCCAGAAAGGTGCTCTGGTCAGATGAGGCCAAAATGTAACCTTTTGGCCAACATGGAAAACGCTGTATGTGGATGACAACTAACTCTGCCCTGAAAACACTATCCCCTCAGTGTGGGCAGCATCATGCTGTGGGAATGCTTTAAAGTCCAGATCTTAAGTTAAAATTTGTGACAAAACTTTAAAGATGTTCGCCATCCAGTCTAAGTGAGCTTTAACTGTTGTGCAAAGAAGAATAAGCAAAAATTCAGTCTCTAGATGTGGAAAGTTGGTTGGATGGTTCTACAAAATATTAAACCAGGGGTGATGAATACAAATGTACACTCCTCGTTTCAGATTTTAATTTGCAAAACACCTTTGTGCCACTTTTTGTCTGTCAAGCACAAACAAACAGTAACATTTGTGGTTGAAATGTGGCAAAATGTAAAAATGTTCAAGAGGTGCTAATACTTCCGCAGGGCACCATATAAATCAGTGAACATCTGAGAATCACTAAGCCTCAAACAATGACAGCCAGGTGTCATAATAAGCCCTTCGGCGAGAATGAGGGATGGCGACCCGAGCCCATGCATCAGTCTCCTCGACACCAGCATCACTCATTGGCCACAAATGCTCGCTGAATCCAGCATCTCTGAGACGTATACGAGGCTACGTCCCAGACAGGTCGCAATGTCCTTGTCCTGTGGTCTCACGCAGAAGGAGGAGGAGGAATAATCAAGCGGCTGCCGCGTCCATCCCAACCCAGTGATCAAGAAGATAAACCCAGGATGAGAAATCTATAAACGCTGCCCCTCCTCATTGAACGCAGGCAGATGCATAGAAGCCAATACAGGGGTTGGACAATGAAACTGAAACACCTGTCATTTTAGTGTGGGAGGTTTCAAGGCTAAATTGGACCAGCCTGGTAACCAGTCTTCATTGATTGCACATTGCACCAGTAAGAGCAGAGTGTGAAGGTTCAATTAGCAGGGTAAGAGCACAGTTTTGTTCAAAATATTGAAATGCACACAACATTATGGGAGACATACCAGAGTTCAAAAGAGGACAAATTGTTGGTGCACGTCTTGCTGGCGCATCTGTGACCAAGACAGCAAGTCTTTGTGATGTATCAAGAGCCACAGTATCCAGGGTAATGTCAGCATACCACCAAGAAGGACGAACCACATCCAACAGGATTAACTGTGGACGCAAGAGGAAGCTGTCTGAAAGGGATGTTCGGGTGCTAACACGGATTGTATCCAAAAAACATAAAACCACGGCTGCCCAAATCACGGCAGAATTAAATGTGCACCTCAACTCTCCTGTTTCCACCAGAACTGTCCGTCGGGAGCTCCACAGGGTCAATATACACGGCCGGGCTGCTATAGCCAAACCTTTGGTCACTCATGCCAATGCCAAACGTCGGTTTCAATGGTACAAGGAGCGCAAATCTTGGGCTGTGGACAATGTGAAACATGTATTGTTCTCTGATGAGTCCACCATTACTGTTTTCCCCACATCCAGGAGAGTTACGGTGTGGAGAAGCCCCAAAGAAGCGTACCACCCAGACTGTTGCATTTCCAGAGTGAAGCATGGGGGTGGATCAGTGATGGTTTGGGCTGCCATATCATGGCATTCCTTTGGCCCAATACTTGTGCTAGATGGGCGCGTCACTGCCAAGGACTACCGAACCATTCTTGAGGATCATGTGCATCCAATGGTTCAAACATTGTATCCTGAAGGCGGTGCCGTGTATCAGGATGATAATGCACCAATACACACAGCAAAACTGGTGAAAGATTGGTTTGATGAGCATAAAAGTGAAGTTGAACATCTCCCATGGCCTGCACAGTCACCAGATCTAAACATTATTGAGCCACTTTGGAGGAGCGAGTCAGGAAACGTTTTCCTCCACCAGTATCACGTAGTGACCTGGCCACTATCCTGCAAGAAGAATGGCTTAAAATCCCTCTGACCACTGTGCAGGACTTGTATATGTCATTCCCAAGATGAATTGACGCTGTATTGGCCGCAAAAGGAGGCCCTACACCATACTAATAAATGATTGTGGTCTAAAACCAGGTGTTTCAGTTTCATTGTCCAACCCCTGTATGTGTTAAAATGACACAATGGTGGCTAAAAAGGTGTTTGACCACTATTTATTTGTAAAAATGCTGTTCCAGACCTTCACGTTTAGTGAAGAAAAAAAAAAGAAGACATTGGCTGACCTTTTTCAAGTTGTCTTTCTCTCAGAAACTTGACAGATGTAGACAGACAACCCTTAGAGTCTATATCCATTATTGTCCATAATTGATTTGCCTTGCTTTCTGTTTTCCCAGACTTCTCCTTCCCCTTTTTCCCTGTCTGTTTGATGATAATACACTAAAAGCACCCATCTTGGAGATGCTGTGTATGTTCAGTGTTCACATTTGAAAGCAAAATTTAGTAAGCTTTCTTTGCAGCTATTCTAGAAGTAGCCAAGAGCAGCCCACAGGCATGCTGGTGAATTCAGATGCGGTCAGCAATCAGCATTTTTGGAAGAAATGTGTATCTGTGGAGTTTGTGCGTGAAAAATATCTCGTCTGATGGATTATCTGGATTACCTGATGAGACAATGTTCAGCTTTACTGTGACTTGGCAAAGACTTGTTTTTCAGATAGAAGCAACTTTTCAGGCTTGTATTACAAAGGGAACTAATTTAGATGTGGAAGACGATGCCTTCACATATTGTTGTAACCAGATATTTTCCACTGTTTAAAAAGATAAATATAAAAATTTTCAGACTGAACATTTCCTGTTTTAGGTCATCCAGGATTACAAAAATGTAATCTATTTGCTAAATGTCAGAATACAGAGCGTCTAACACTATCGTGAGAAACTTGTGGGCTTCCAGAATCTTCTTATCATTGTTTGCTGGAATTTTGGCCCATTCCACCTAAAATAAATAGTGGGACTGATTGAGTTTTGTAGTCCACCTTGTTCAATTTTATCTGACATTGAGCTAAATGCTTTGTGTTGGGCACTAGCAAACATCGACTTTATCCTTACTCCATCTTGTAACTAATTTAGAAGACCCATTTGTGCCCAGGCTTTAACTTTACCTGACGTTTAGAGATGCTTCTTCAGTATTTCCACATGATGCTGCCACCCCTTACTTCACAGGATGGTGATCTCTGGGTTATCTCCAAAAAAATTAAGGTTTATGTCCCTGAGTGCATTTGAAAACTCTGATCTGGCTTTTTATGTTCCTTTAGGAGTGTGACTTCTTTGCTGAATGGCATATGTTGGTACAGGACTCGTTTCTCACTGGATAATTACCAGCTTCATTAGTTAGGCTTATTTGCACATTTTGCACAAAACTATAGTTTTGTTAAGCTAGCTCAATGTGCAAAACAACACAATAAAATGGCAAATAGAAGACAAATAGAAGGCAAGAGTGCAGAGAAAATTAATCAGCTATTTTTGCGAGTTGCTTATGAGGTTTAGCAGTAATAGGAATTTGTTTTGCTGTCCTCATGAACCTCATGATTCTTGAGCCTTTTGTTTTATGCTCTGCAAGTTTTTGGGGTGTAAATCTTTAGATATACTGCTAGTGTTTCTTTAGTCCAACTCTTCCAACCATGGTCGCACAGATTGTAAATATATCTGTCTTTCATACAACACAATGCCCTCTCATTGAATTCATAGGCTCAGATTAATTATTTGAAGTAACATTCTCTCCTTTTGCCCTTAAGTCCTAATTAAGACAAATTCAGCATGCCTGATCTTGTAATTATGAAGCTGTGAAGAAAGGAGGTTACTTCAGGACCAGCTACTTAATGCTGAAAAACAAGAAAAAGATGCTGCAACTGTGTGGGCAGGACATAGTACTGGAGGTTTTATGGCAAATTTGCAGGTTTGTTTTTAGTATGAGTCTCTATGCAAACTGCAAAACAAGCCACTGATTAATTCACCTTCTTGAGCCACTCAAGGTTAGACCAATTAGTGCAAAAAGTGGGAGCGCTGTGATATGGCAACTGAACTCAACAAAATCTTTACGCTGATAAATAAAGCAGTTAGCAAAAATCAAGAAGCAAACAAAAATACTGAAAAAATAATCATTTCCTAAGAAAATACAATGTGAATGCTGGAAACTGAAGATTTTGAACTGAACTGCAGAAAACTTGCTCAAATGTAATAAAGTAGCAGAAAAATTAGATAAGCTGAAGTTCCCTCAGAACAACCCGCTGTTCAAAATAGTTCTTGAAATATAATAATTGGCAGACACTTTATAAAAGCAAGAATGAGCTTCCAGTATATCAGAACCAGCAGATAAACTGAAGAAGCACAAAATTTCGAAACATGGTTGGGATGGAAAGTAAAGACCAGGAGAGGAGGAAGCTTCCATTTAAAAGATATGAATTGGCCAGGGTGTGACATTCCTGCGCTTATGTAGCAAAATAATTGTCTCTTAAAGAATGAAGGTTCATTTTTTTGTTATATTTTTAATGGCACCGCTTTATGACCTGTTTAGTATTTAATATTATTATTATAGTTTTAGGGTTTTGAAATGAAATGCTCGTTTGGAGCAGTGGGAGGGCATCAGCGGTGCAGCTCTAGAATGGTTTAGGTCCTACTTAGCCGAGCGTACTTTCAGTATATGCCTTAATGACCATGTGTCTTCCTCTGCTCCTCGCTTTTGGGGTTCCACACGGCACAGTTTTCCTCTTCTTCATGCTGTACCTGTTCCCTCTTGGCTCTATTTTTTAGAAAATATGGGATCTCCTTTAATTGTTAGACACATGATACCCAGATATATGTCCCACCAAAGAAAAACCCTCTGTTTTCATATCTTGATGACATAAAAGCCTGAATGGCTGTGAACATTTTAAAGTACAATGAGAAAAAGACTGAGATGCTTTGGAAGCTCCACTGAGATCCCCAATGTAGATGTCAGTTCCTTGGCCCAGTAAATCAGGCCATCAGTTACAAATCTAGGGGTCAAAGTGGATGCTGGACAAATCCCTACACACTCTCCCCTTCCCTCAGATCAGCTGATCACCCGAAGCGTAAGGTCAAAGTAGGTCGTGCTTTTGCTGTAGCAGCTCCTAAATTATGGAACAATCTTCCCTTGAACATAAGAGAGGCCTTGTCTGTTTTTAAATCCCTTCTTGAAACCCATATTTTCTCCCTTGCCTTTGACACTATCTGAGATGTTTAATATTTTAATTCAGGGGTGTTTTATTGCATTTGAAGTCCTTTTGATTTTATCTTTTGTTTATTATTGTATCATGAGACTGCTTTTTCGTTTATTCTGTGTACAATACAACACAATACAACACTGGGCTCACACCCAGTGAGCATTTTTGTTTTGTTGAAAATAAGTCCAAATAAGGACTGAATGGCTAAGACTGAATAGTGCAACAAAACAAAAGAAAAGCATAACCACTTAGTGCCAGGCCAAACCAATGACCTGGTGAGTGCTAGTTTAGTGCATTACTGATTAAGCTATCAAGCTCAACAGCCAGCGTAAAATGTATACATAACAATCCAAGACCCACATCCACTATGGGGACAGTCTATCAGCGCCATCAGCGTTGCGTCCTCTCTGCGTCATGCTTGGAAATTACGAGTCTTGCTACACAGCTCACATTTTTCTAATGGCAACAAACGTGGACTTGGTCTCTGCTACAGAGGAAGTGTCTCGTTGTCAATGCGCATTCAGTGCAGCACAATAGTTTAATGAGACTTTAAAGTAAAACTCGTGTTTCCACCCACCAGTGTAGTGTCAATATGGAACTAACATTTAGTTATACTCTGTATTATTCGTACCAACAGTTACGGCCCGTGCTTTGACTGTTCAAATCATCTTGTGCACGAAGCCCTTCAATTCTCAGGAATTCTGTCTTTGGTGGTAGGAATTGTTTTTTCCTTACAGTCAAATCAAACATATTTAACTGAAATTGTACAATGTTTCAACAGTATAAATGCCAATCATGAATTTATGGACGTAAATTCATCACTTTCAATACGAATTCATAGGCGTGAATAAACTGTCAAATTTACCGCATTTGAGATAGTAAACGTTTTACTGCCCCATGAATTGGAAGAAGCCCCTAACCTCCTTTATGATGAGGAGGACTACTGTGATTAATACGAAATCTCTCTAGAACTGTGAAGTAGTCTATGTACAATCTCTAACTACAAAACTGTGGAATGTTTTACTTCTACTTTCTAGATGACTTTTTCAACTATCTTGTTTCGTCTGCCCTTTTTTTGTTGTTTTGTATGTTATTGTCGTCACATGTTCATAAAAAACTGACATGAACCCCGCTTCAGGGTGGCTTTGACTAAACTGCTTAATAATCACCAGGAGATGCCTTACTTCAGGCCACCCTCGCTACACATCGGTGTGTTAAAAGTCCAGGAACAGGACCACATTATCACCTGGGATTTTAAAGATGTAACTGGAAGACCACTAACCCCCCAAAAAACACTAAGTGGTGGTGCTATCAACTGGGCAGACGTTGAGGAAAATCAGTTTTCCATGAATTTTCCTCCAAGGTGCAGCAGGTGGTGTCCTATATAATAAGAGGCCATGGACTGAGAGGTACAGCCCCCCCTTACTTAATAAATGGGACCGCACAGATTCAGTTTTTCAGGGGGCCCGTCCTTACTGATCCTGGGCTCTTCATAAAAGCAGAGGATCTTCTGCATCCTTTGGCTCCCCTTACACCTCCTGGGATGTGCTCGACTAAGGGGGGCTCATTACAGTCGAAGGGGAGGATTGTGGAGGTAAGTATTTCTAGTTTGCTCATAATTCATAGCTTCAGGTTTACAAAAATCCCATTACTGCTTTTCTTTATTTACAGTTGAAAATATTTGTTTTTGCTTTCTGATATTTATGCAGTCCATTTGCATTTTGCATAAATGCATATTTACTTTGTCTGCTTGAGAGCAAAATAAATGTTCTTCTTTTATATAATTGTGTATTTACATTCACACATAAAGAGCATTAGCCGTTTGAAACAAATTCACAACAATAAGCTAAACTAGTCGGTGAAGAACACATAAAACCCCATCATAGATCAATACAATGACAATCCCTAACAATATATTTCACTATGCTTTTCTGTTTTCTGCCAGGAGTAGGGTCCTGTCAGGGAAAGCAAATGTTCCTCTCAGAAATCTGCAGTTAAAGGAGGTATGGCAAAACTTAGGTTTTATATTGAAATTGGTTAAATTATTGTGACACATTTGAAATTACGGATATAAATGTGGATTTTATCAGGTTGTGTTCTATCTTTACGTCTAGTATACACCACTTTGTTCACTAAAATTGAGTTATGTCATTGTGAAATCCTGAAGAAGTTGTACTAATATCTCTCAGGAATACCATATCAGTTTTAAGATTTAAAAATAGTTTTTGGGATGTAACTGTAATGACCACCATAGTTTTTTTTTGTTTGTTTTTTAGGGAGGCTGGGGGCAGGAATATTTTGTGAGACTTAGATTATGCCGGCACATCCCAAAAGATTTGAATATCAGCAAAAAGTTTAATATTTTTTGTCCCTTATTTCATAAAGTTAAACTTGTGTAAGTGTGAAATATTTAGACCCATTTTGTCTTGTAATTTAGATGATTATGGCTTACGAACAATGAAAACTGTATGTGCTTATATTGTGTCAACAGATCAAACAAGAGGACAAATCTGAGGTCCACATCATTGCCGTGGACACCACTGACAAACTAGCTGGACGTATTGTTGGAAGATGCAGACAGCCTCTTTATTGCCAGGGAAATCTGGAAACCCTTGGAAGAGGAACTGGAGGAGGTTTGAAGGAAAACAAATTATGGAGATTAAAAACAAGCCGTGTTGACTTCTGCTATGGCGAAGACAAAAATGGCCGCCTAATCTATGGGCGCTCTGGTTGTCAACATTCCCGACATATATAACTGACTCATGACTCTAATACTGTAAATTGAAATAGCATGAAAGAGGAAAACAAGAAGAAAAACAAACAAAAATTGAACAGCGAACGACAAATTACCGAGAAGGCACAATAGCCTTGATGCTAGCGAACAGGCCGAAAAGCAATGGAAGATAATATCATTGAGAAAATCGAGGCGGACCTCTTGGATATGAAAAATCAACTGGTGGAAAATATGAAAGCGCTTAAGAAGTACCTAGACGATCTGAAAGATAACTTTAGCAAGAAATTAAATCCTAGTGCAAAAGATCTTGGCACATTGGGTAATAAAGTGGAGGAAATAGAGGAGAAATGGATAAACTCTTTTAATGAAATGGTTCTATTTTTGTTGTTGTTGGGGCCTATATGATTATGAAATCTAGTTAATTAAGGTTGATTCTTGTTTATTTTTCTATTTTTTAAACAGCACATTAATTATTTAACATTAGCTTTAAGTGTTTTAAAATCTAAGTGTTTTGCGTTAAAATAAAAAAATAAATATTAAAGAGTTTGAAATGCATGACTTAAAGGGGAATCATCTGCAAATGATTAATGCCATGAGTCTTTCTTTTCACAAATGTAGTGAAAAGTTGGTGAATGAGTTAATGACAATGAGCTTACTGAGTACATAAAAAAAGTAATTGTTTACGATCATTCTAATGATAATGTTAAATGTTAAAATTGACTTTAGATTATTAGCTGACTATTAATTAATAAAAAATGCAGCGAAGAGTTACTTGTTTGCACTAAATAATTACGAGGTGTCCATATCTGGGGATAGCTAAAACTCATTCAGGCAAATGATAACTGGACTGGGAAAAGCCTGACTTTAACTGTTTTATTGACTGTTTTTGTAAAACTTGCTCACAGCCCCCAATCAGGAGAATAAATAATTTATTTTGAATGAATATTTTGTAATTAAAAGTTCCTCAAAGAGGAGCTAATGCACCCCAGGGTATTCAGATTGATTGTCAAAAGAGTCATTATATTACGATGAATAAGTCTTGATAAAACTACCCAAACAGGCTTTCTAAAAGGATAAGTAGAAACAACAGCAGCAGTCATGTTTGATTTTAAACATAATTCAAACTGACTGAGGATGAGAACGGCCCTACAGATCGAGAAGCAATCAAGTCATGTGACAGCAGATCTGCAATGCTGTTTATTCTGGGTCCCATTCCTCAACATTCAGCCTGTCACGTCCAATAAACGCAAAGCGAGCCTCAAAGCTCAGCCTCGTTTGTAGCACTAAAAAGAAAGTTTTGCTGGAAGTTTCCAATCATCTGAGGTCACAACAAGTTCTTACAGGAAGGTAGACAGGTGTTAAGCTAAGGATTAAGTAATGTAGGTCTCTAAGCTTGTAGCAGACGATGCCAGGGCAGCAGTTCAGGGCTGCAATCAGCCTCTCTGCTCCACCCCTCTGCCTACATCCCAGTTACTCTAATTACATTACTACTGGGGAGATGGATAATCATATCTTAATGAGGCTTCGAAGACTTCAGTGCACAGCGTGAATCTCCACCAACAGGGATGCTATACCTTCATGAAATCTCTTGGATTTGCATACATTTGGTGCTTGAAAAGCCTGTTTCTCACCAAATTTGTTGCGCAGGGAAACACATGGTCACGGTGACATTGCTGAGCATTACACCTTTTGATACTTTCCTTTTTAAAGCTGTTTAGGATTCACTATAAGAATACATGCACAACAATTATAATTTAGCAGCAAAATTTATGGAGCAATATCCATGTCTGTGTAAAGCTTTGGCAGCTCCCTCAGATGCCTTTTCCTGTATTCATTTTTCAAACTGGTCTGACAGGAAAGGATTTTTCAATTACTTCAAGCTTTGGTATTGATATTTGGTATTGGTCAATGAGGTTGTGTTGGTCAAAAACTGCCAGGATGGTGGATAGTGCTGGAAATGCTAATTACCATAAAGACTGAGGTGAAGTTTTATTCATGATGAGAATATTGCTCCTCAGTATTATGAATAAGGTCTGCTCTATTTAGACCTCAACAGGTGTGCTCCTGACTGTTGGAATAAGACTAACGCCAATGGTAAGATCAAAACAGTGTTCTGAGGCCTTGAGAAAAAATATTGTAGCAATTGATGACTAATAGAAATAACCCAGACCTGAAAGGACAACCATGCTTGATTTTCAAAATAAGACAAAACATGATCTACAAAATAAAAGCCTTTAAACAATAGATGATTGCAGGAGTGGGCTTCACACTACTGTTGGAGCTCCCCCAGTGATGGGAATGGGACTATGCTGGTCCTTTGAAACAGGCTTATTGAAACTTCCAAAATAAAAGCCCACACCTTACATAGTTAATATGGATTTTGTGAGCTGACAAGTGCATAGAAAATGATTTTTAAATAGCAAGTGGGTTCTATTTAACTAATGCAACTAACCCAGACCTGAAAGTACAACCATGCTGGACTTTCAAAATAAGACAAAACATGCTCTACAAAATAAAAGCCTTTGCATTTTAAACAATAGATCATTTCAGGACTGGGCTTCACACTAATGTTGGAGCTCACCCAGTGTTGCCCATTTAAAATAAGGCTTACTGAAAATTTCAAAATAAAAGCCTCAGTCTTCCAGAGTTACTAGTAATATTTTAAGCTGATAATAGCATAGACAATGAATTTAGAATAGCAACCAGGTTCTATATATCTAGTGGAACTACGCCAGACCTGAAAGTACAACCATGCTGGACTTTCAAAATAAGACAAAACATGCTCTACAAAATAAAAGCCTTTGCATTTTAAACAATAGATCATTTCAGGACTGGGCTTCACACTATGTTGGAGCTCACCCAGTGTTGCCTCAGTCTTCCAGAGTTACTAGTAATATTTTAAACTGACAATAGCATAGACAATAAAAAAAATAGCAAGCTCTGGTCGGAGCAAAACGCACCAAGAGGCAGGCCCCGTCTAAATTTCTTCCGAAATTTTCTAGTTCACAATACTCTTCTGATTGGTTGATCAGCACCTTGTGATGACTCCTTCCCTAGATGCTCTTCTGCTGGGATTGTGAGTCACTTTTAAGGCTGTTAGGAACAGAACTACTGAAACAATCCAAAGACTTTGCTAAACCGGGTCGAAGTCAGGGCCGATAACCATCTTAGGTTCGATAATGATACCTGTTTTGGTTTACATTGTATTTGTCTTATGTTTTGTTTCCAAATTCCCACTTTGGTTTTTCTCCACACCTCCAATGTGTGTCCAGTGTCACATTTTTACCTTCTTTAAGAATGTTGTGATTTTTTTCAGGTCCAATACATTTCTAAATCCAAACTGAAGAACCAGCAAGACAGCCAAAGAACAAAGCCAGAACCAACACCCGCCCGTCTCCCAGAGACCTCTTGGCTTGGTACTCAAGAAAAAAAGATTAAGCTGCAAAACCCTTCTTTTAAACTCCTCAGAAACGGGCAAGCTTTTGATAAAAGATTTTTAATCTGTTTAATGGAGCATTTAGGTAAGTATTTTAAAATTTTAACTTTCTTTGAGTGTGTGTGTTTGTTTTTGCTTATTAAACCATTAGTTTTTTTACCTTCATGTGGTAAAAAGTAAAACAAATTCTTGATTAAGTTAATTACCAGAATTGTCTTATAGTCTTTCTAGTTTATATAAATGTAATTATTTTATCAATACAAAATAAACAGATTTTGAGAAATGAAAAGGGGAATTCATTCCTGACACTAATTATGAGACTGATTTATTTGTCAACAATATAGTAGTTTAATATTGCTTTGCAATACTACAATGGCCATAAAAGTGAAAAACATACTTAAAGAATAAACTCAATTATTTTGGAGGTGGGGAGGAGGTGTATTTTTTAGCTTTTCACATGACAGAAAAATGAAAAACAGAGTCCATGCACACAATTTTCCTTTTGGGACAGTTTCCTGCTACTAAAGATGATCACTATCCCCCTTCTGGAGGATTTGTCACAAAAGTCAAACAATGGTATAATACAACCCCAGACTGAGATCAATTGCTTAAGCAACACTGATGGTTCCTACTTCCACTTGGATGGCCAAAATCACATCTGTGTGTGCTGTTTTCAAACACACTCATGAAGGGACGTCATTACTTCTCTTCTGATCCCCTTCAGCTCCCCTATTTCCTTTCTAAATCCCCTGCTGTTAGCTCTCCTGCTGTTCTATAACGAGGATCTGATTAGGAGTGTTATAACTTCAACACCTCCACATCCTGCAAAAATTCCTGGAAAGACCTTGTTATCCCCTCATCAGCTCTGCTGCTGGCTTCACCTGCCTGCTGATTGGTCACTGCACCATCATCGTCCCTCAATTTTAAAAGGGCAAAGCAGGTTTTGGAAAATACCAACAGACTTCTAAAACTTCACAGCTTCTTTCTCCAACTTCAGCACGACTCAATTATCTCTAAGGATCTCAGGAAAATATCTAGCTAAAGTTATACAGAGCAACTCTCGACTGTAATGGTTTAGATATGGTTTAAAAATAATCTTTTATTTACCTGGGTTTAAGATTAGATAAACCTTAGACACAACCTCAGCTTAACATGACCTAAAGAAAAAAGCCAATGGTAAAGAAACTGTTTGTGGACACCTTGTGATTTAACCTAAACAACTTGAAAACTACCATGTTTGCGTTATGTTTTTACACCGCTATGCAATTACTTCTTTTTAATGATCGCTGTTGTTTGTAAAATGTCAGTTTGTTGTTGGTAAGAATCTACATAGCTAGTTTTGTCCCACTCTTATGATAACAAAACACAAACAGTCCGGGTTACAATTTACTCATACACGTACTCATCGTCTTCCGCTTATCCGGAACCGGGTCGCGGGGGCAGCAGACTCAGCAGAGACGCCCAGACGTCCCTCTCCCCAGACACCTCCTCCAGCTCCTCCGAGTGGAGCCCAAGGCGTTCCCAGGCCAGCCGAGAGACATAGTCCCTCCAGCGTGTCCTGGGCCGTCCCCTGAGCCTCCCCCAGGTGGGACGTGCCTGGAACACCTCCCGAGGAAAGCGTCCAGGAGGCATCCGGTATAGATGCCCGAGCCACCTCAACTGGCTCCTCTCGATGTGGAGGAGCAGCGGCTCTACTCCGAGCTCCTCCCGGATGGCCGAGCTCCTCACCCTATCTCTAAGGGAGTGCCCGGCCACCCTACGGAGGAAGCTCATTTCAGCCGCTTGTATCCGGGATCTCGTTCTTTCGGTCATGACCCCAAGTTCACGGCCATAGGTGAGGGTAGGAACGTAGACCGACCGGTAAATCGAGAGCTTCGCTTTTCGGCTCAGCTCTCTCTTCACCACAACGGACCGGCACAGCGCCCCCATTACTGTGGCAGCCGCACCGATCCGTCTGTCGATCTCCCGCTCCATTCTTCCCTCACTCGTGAACAAGACCCCGAGATACTTAAACTCCTCCACTTGAGGCTGGAACTCCTCTCCAACCTGAAGAGGACAAGCCACCCTTTTCCGGTCGAGAACCATGGCCTCGGACTTGGAGGAGCTGATCCTCATCCCAGCCGCTTCACACTCGGCTGCGAACCGCCCCAGTGCATGCTGTAGGTCTTGGCTAGATGGGGCCAGCAGGACCACGTCATCTGCAAAAAGAAGAGATGAAATCCTCTGGTCCCCAAACCAGACCCCCTCTGGCCCTTGGCTGCGCCTAGAAATCCTGTCCATAAAAGTTATGAACAGGACCAGTGACAAAGGGCAGCCCCGCCGGAGTCCAACATGCACCGGGAACAGGTCCGACTTAGTGCTGGCAATGCGAACCAAACTCCTGCTCCGCTTGTACAGAGACCGGATGGCCCCTAGTAAAGAGCCACCGATTCCATACTCCTGGAGCACCCCCCACAGGGCATCACGAGGGACACAGTCGAATGCTTTCTCCAGGTCCACAAAACACATGTGGACCGGTTGGGCAAACTCCCATGAACCCTCGAGTGCCCTGTAGAGGGTATAGAGCTGATCCAGTGTCCCACGGCCGGGACGAAAACCACACTGCTCCTCCTGAAGCCGGGGTTCGACTATCCGCCTGACTCTCCTCTCCAATACCCTGGCGTAGGCCTTACCAGGGAGGCTGAGGAGTGTGATCCCCCTGTAGTTGGAACACACCACCCCAGTCTGCCAATCCAAAGGCACTGTCCCCGTCCGCCACGCAATGTTGAAGAGGCGTGTCAACCATGACAGCCCAACAACATCCAAAGACTTGAGGTACTCACGGCGAATCTCATCCACCCCCGAAGCCTTGCCACCGCGAAGCTTTTTAACCACCTCGGTGACTTCAGCCTGGGTGATGAAAGAGTGCAACCCCGAGTCCCCAGCATCTGTTTCCACCAGGGAATGCGTGATGACAGGATTGAGGAGATCCTCGAAGTACTCCTTCCACCGGCCAATAATGTCCCCAGTCGAGGTCAGCAGCTCCCCACCCCCACTGTAAGCAGTGTAGGCGAAGTACTGCTTCCCCCTCCTGAGGCGCCGGACGGTTTGCCAGAATCGCTTCGGGGCCAACCGGTAGTCCTTCTCCATGGCCTCACCGAACTCCTCCCAGGTCCGAGTTTTTGCCTCTGCCACCGCCCGGGCTACGGCAGGCTTGGCCTCACGGTACCCGTCAGCCACCTCAGGAGTCCCACAAGCCAACCACAGCCAATAGGACCCCTTCTTCAGCTTGACAGCGTCCCTTACTGCCGGTGTCCACCACCGGGTTCGGGGATTGCCGCCGCGACAGGCACCGCAGACCTTACGGCCGCAGCTACGGGCAGCAGCATCGACAATAGATGTGGAGAACATGGTCCATTCGGACTCTATGTCTCCAACATCCCTCGGAATCTGGTCAAAGTTCTCCCGGAGATGAGAGTTGAATACATCCCTGGCCAAGGGGTCCGCCAGACGCTCCCAGCAGACCCTCACTATGCGCTTGGGCCTGCCAAGTCTGTCCGGCTTTCTCCTCCTCCAGCGGATCCAACTCACCACCAGGTGGTGATCAGTGGACAGCTCAGCCCCTCTCTTCACCCGAGTGTCCAAAACATGCGGCCGAAGGTCTGATGATACGACAACAAAGTCAATCATTGACCTCCTGCCTAGGGTGTCCTGGTGCCAAGTGCAATTTATTTAAAACAAAAAAGTGAATATCTGCGAGGGAAATCGTAGCTTTCAGTGACAATGAGATTTCTAGAAACAGCGTTGACCACTTAAATTCTTCACTGAGCAGATGTCTGGAGTAGAGGCTGACATTTTTTCGGGAGTCCCATGGGTCACGGCGGGACGGGAGACAGCATCAGTAAAGATCACGTGATTGGGACGGTACAGGATAAAAAATGAACGGGAGCAGACGGGAGCGGGAGCTAACCAATAGGAGGGAAAATAAACTAGGATCAATTGTCTTTGGAAATGTAAAACTGAGACTTTGTTATAAACGTTAAGAAAAAAAAACTTGAATCGACGCCGCCATTGTGTAGTTTTTTTCCAAGAAGCCTATACTATAATGCGAGTCAAAAGAACTACACAACCCACAAGCCAACAGTGCTTCTGATCGATGTTTTCCACCTGCGTTCAGAATGGAGGGAGCAAACGCAGGTGGAGAACTGGACGTGGTAAAATTGGATTTGTAACGTAAAGTCAGAAATAAGGACTTATCTATTAAACTCATAGAGCTGACAGGAAAGTCGCAAATATTACCGAACTTCAGGAGAGTAGCGATGTTAACACGCAGTCTGCTGCTTGTAAAACGTGTTTAGTCGTAATCAAGTTCACCAGTGATTAAGGGACACTTGTAAGGCAGATTCTGGATTAAATCAGCCCTGCATCTCTTCATTCATCAAACCAAAAGTACCATAAAGTCTCATCTGACCAACAAAATTGCTGCATGTGCTCTAAAGATTTAAGAGGTAAGGTACGGAAGCCCGTGAGGGGACATGGGGAAATTTATTTATTTTGCGTCTCCACGCAATACTTTTGCGTTCGGCATTTTGGAGCAACAGCACAGATGACAAACTGCTCATAAAACAAACACTGATATGTGATTGATATGGTTTATTTGTCATATGCAGGTTAACACGCAGTAAACAAGGCGATGAAATGCTTAGAATAAGAAGAACCGTTCAAATCACGATAAAAACAAAAACACGGCGTACAAAAAAAAGTCCACATCATGCAGCAGTAATAAGGAAACAAAGTGTCACAGATGTGGTTTTGTGCAGTTTTATGGTCCAGAGTTCAGTAGTTTGTTTGACAGCTTGTGGATAAAAACTGTCTTTTAGTCTGATTTGAAGATAATTTTATTTAAGGCTGATTTAAAAATAAAACTCAATAAATCTCAAAACGGGTGTAGTGTTTGTTTCATTTTTGCAGTTATCTGGTTTGGAAACTATCCCACAAAGTATTGCGAAATAACGCAAAGACTATTGCATGGGAACACAAAAGAGAAAAAAATCCCCCCATGTCCCATCGCAGACTCCGTAGAAAGGCTTCATCAAGGGAAGATATTAAATAAATATGTTGTGAAATAGAAAAAAATTGAATGTACCATTAAATGTACAATTTATTTAATACATCATTAAATATTAAGTGTACCACTAATTACGTCATGTCGTCTTTAAAATTATACTTAATTATTCAGTGGCACATTTAATTGCATAATAGTCCATTTCATGATATAATGGTACATTTATTGTTTCTAATGATGTATTAAATAAATAAATGGTACCTTTAATTTAATGGCACATTTAATGTTACATTTCTTTCATGTTACATTTACTTCACTTATGGGACATTCACAACATTTATTTATTTAATGATGATTTTATTGTATTAATTTTGTCCAGTTTGACCCTCCATTCTTGATGCCTGTATAGGAGGTCATGTCAGAATTTGAATCAGGTGTTCTGGAGCAGACACACATCTAAAACTTGCAGGGAAGAGGACCAGGGCTGTGAACCATTGAGGTACAGTTTCTAAATTATGAAGGTAATGCATTTTTGCCCTTTTGTTCAACAAGTACAGTTCTCTTACTAGGTGCATTTTTCTTTCGTTCCAGCAACTTGAAACATAAAAGTGATGTCATTGTTCAAAGGAAACGATCACTTAATAAATAAGTAAAATACAACTAGGTACATTTTGTTTATTCAACTAAGATAGGCTTGGTCTGTTTCCTTGTTTGATATTTTATTATTTCTTCATTATTATTCTTTTTACTTTAACTGGCCTTTACTACAGCTAAAAACAGGGACCTAACTGGTCCTTCAAAGAAAGAAATTACCAAAAGACTAAATGAAGAAAACAAAAATGGGAGTGGCACAGGAGTGGGAGTCAATTTACCAGGAGTGGGACGGGACAGGATTTTTTTTGTTATGCTGGCCTGGGATTGGGATGGGACAAGACATTTTTCTGTGGGAGCGGGATGGGACAGGAGAGAAAATCCACTCCCGTGTCACCCTCTAATCTGGAGCAGCAAGACAATTTCCACAATTCATTACTTTTGTGTCAGTTTAAGCCAGAGATGTCTCTGAGATTTTTGAAGGCCAATTATTGGAAGAAGCTGTCAACGCTGCTTCTTGAAAAGATGAAGAGTCCCAGATCTTTACACAACAAACCTCAGCATTCATGTAATGAAATGTGACAAATGTTTGGAACCGAAACTTATGAGCGTAATTGTCAGGCAAATTGTGAATTAAAATTTTTAAACGAATGCTGAGTTATTTATTAAACTAAACCTAACAAGTAAATGGTTTTATTATAATGAGTTATTATTTCACATCAGTAATTTTTATGTTTTTTTTATTTTCCCACTTGTAGTGTACATGTGTTTAACTTGAGTTTTTTCCTACACCATGGCATTAAGAAAATTCGCTCTATTATCTTGCAGCAGATTTAAGAGATTGATTTCAAACCCGTCTTCTACCTGAAAATGTCCAATTAATTAGTGCTTAGGGACAGCAGGCAAAGCCAGTAGCCAGCTTTCACCCTGGGCTGTGCCCATCAGTCCATCTGTTTCTTTTGAAAACTAATTTTCTGTCCAGGAAAAAAACACCTTAGAAGATATTGTCTTCATTCTTCTTATCTTAATATTGATCATTAAAGTGCAAAGTTCAATATATCTTCTCATGTATATCCACCACAATATACGGTAGATTGTGCAGGACATGAAAAAAAAAACACATCTAAGGCCCATGTATAGAGAGGCTTAGGCTGTCGAAGCGGCTGTCCCCTGGTTCAAGTCCCGGCGATCTTTGCTGCATGCCTCCTCCCTCTCTTCACCCCATTTCATGTCTGCCTACTTTCAAGAAATGGAAAAAAAAGGCCACTAGTACCGCAAAACAAATCCTAAAAAAAACAAAAAAGTGTTTTGAGCCCAAATAACTATACACTAACAAATTCAAATTCAGCACAGGTTTAACTGGAGCAGAGAAGGTGTACTGCTAATCCTTTCCAATATACTGGTCCTTCTCAAAATATTAGCATATTGTGATAAAGTTCATTATTTTCCATAATGTCATGATGAAAATGTAACATTCATATATTTTAGATTCATTGCACACTAACTGAAATATTTCAGGTCTTTTATTGTCTTAATACGGATGATTTTGGCATACAACTCATGAAACCCAAAATTCCTATCTCACAAAATTAGCATATCATTAAAAGGGTCTCTAAACGAGCTATGAACCTAATCATCTGAATCAACGAGTTAACTCTAAACACCTGCAAAAGATTCCTGAGGCCTTTAAAACTCCCAGCCTGGTTCATCACTCAAAACCCCAATCATGGGTAAGACTGCCGACCTGACTGCTGTCCAGAAGGCCACTATTGACACCCTCAAGCAAGAGGGTAAGACACAGAAAGACATTTCTGAACGAATAGGCTGTTCCCAGAGTGCTGTATCAAGGCACCTCAGTGGGAAGTCTGTGGGAAGGAAAAAGTGTGGCAGAAAACGCTGCACAACGAGAAGAGGTGACCGGACCCTGAGGAAGATTGTGGAGAAGGGCCGATTCCAGACCTTGGGGGACCTGCGGAAGCAGTGGACTGAGTCTGGAGTAGAAACGTCCAGAGCCACCGTGCACAGGCGTGTGCAGGAAATGGGCTACAGGTGCAGCATTCCCCAGACCTGGGCTACAGAGAAGCAGCACTGGACTGTTGCTCAGTGGTCCAAAGTACTTTTTTCAGATGAAAGCAAATTCTGCATGTCATTCGGAAATCAAGGAGCCAGAGTCTGGAGGAAGACTGGGGAGAAGGAAATGCCAAAATGCCAGAAGTCCAGTGTCAAGTACCCACAGTCAGTGATGGTCTGGGGTGCCGTGTCAGCTGCTGGTGTTGGTCCACTGTGTTTTATCAAGGGCAGGGTCAATGCAGCTAGCTATCAGGAGATTTTGGAGCACTTCATGCTTCCATCTGCTGAAAAGCTTTATGGAGATGAAGATTTCATTTTTCAGCACGACCTGGCACCTGCTCACAGTGCCAAAACCACTGGTTATGCAAAAATACAAGTTAAATGCTGCTAAAATGTGCAGGAGGGTTAAGCAGTACAAGGTACAAACATTTCCACAGTTAGAACACAGGGTTTGCATGCTTTTATCAGTGGTCTTAAGCAATTTTACTCTGTTTATATTTTGCCAAGAAAATAATCAGCTACATCCCTGCACTTCATTTCTTTGGCGTTTTACCTGAACACAGAAAGCTCCATTCTGTGAAGGATAATTACAATCCCACATTACAGCCATTTGGATGTCATTTTCATCTGGTTGGCAGCGCTGGCAGTTTCTTGTATTACTCTCTGTCTCACTTAATCTCCATCTCTCTGTTCATTCCACATCCTAACTACTCTGCAATCAAAACTGCCAGTCACAGTTAAAGCCTTAAATACCTGACGATTCCCCAATCAGACACACCACTCTGACTTCACCTCAGATGCTGCTCCATCTGTCTGTGACTCTGCTAATTTTTAAAGACAAACTCATCATCGCCTGAGGGTGACGAGTTCTTCATCAACACGCTGCAGTGAGTTACTCAAAACAGTAGATTATGATTACAATTACCTATTGACATCCTCTGTTTAATTTTCCTAATTTTGGCCCTAAATTGTGGCTGTCGTTACTGTTTTGGATATGTTTTCACTCCAACTGCATAAATTGAGAAAACAAAACTTGGCATTAAAGCAAGGCCCTGTTTACACAACAACAATCCACTGAAAACAAGATTTGTTTTTCGTTTCTGTTTACATCTACATAACGTTTAATTGACACTAGCAGAAATGTGAAAACTGTGTAATTTTCCTGCCATGACACCAGTTGGCAGTATGTCCTTTGAAACTCAACAACATGCGCATGTTCTCTGATGTATTACTTTATTACTATAGAAATGTAGATTCATGCTTCAACCATTTTTAAAGTATTTTACCATCTGTCGCTTCTATCTGTTAGATCACTGAATATCCAGGTGCTTTTGAGCATAGTTTTTTTTTGGCTCTTTTTTTTAGAAGTAAATTTAATTAGACCTTTATTGTTCTTTAAACCCAGCTATTTTGCTCAGCAGTGATTCAAATCCAGGGAAGGTTCACCACTTTTTCGTGTTTTCTTTGTTTGTGGAAAATGGCTCTCACTGCTGTGTGCTTAGAAATTGCTTTGTAACCCTTTCCAGACTGATAGATGTCAATTACTCATCTCAACTAATTATTTCTTGACTTTCTTTGGAATGGGACTCAATGATTTGCTCTTTGAGATATTTTAGCCTACTAAATGTCGTCAGACAGGTTGCATTTAAAATACTAGCTGTTAAAAATTTGTTTAACGATCGAAAGCTGATTTTGATTCTGAAACATTTAAGTGTGACCAAAAAAAAAAAAAAAAAAAACAGGAAATTTGTAAGGATGCAAATACTTTTTCACAGCTATGGCACTGATTTTAAATCTGGATAAAGCAAAACGTAGGTGTGTCCAAACCCTGGAGCACATTTAGAAAACAGGGGTTTCATATAAGTTACTTTCCCTTTAAGATCCTCATCAGCAGAAGTATCTGATCCACTTTCTTAATCCACGAGCTCAGATTGTGTCCTCAGTTGATATCCTCTGTCGCTGTGATTTACAGCTGACTCTAACTTGACCCCTTTCAGTTCATGCTTCTGCTAACTACTAGGACCTCGTTGAGCTTAAACACAAAGATATTAGCCTCCAAGGTGGCAACTGTGTTTGACAACCAGGAAAGAGGAACCATCTGAGCAGAGGAGGGAGTTGCATCTAAACACTCTGAGGTGAACACCTGACTCTATAATGCCCCTCTTCATTGTTTGTGTGTCCGCATCTGTGGACTGTGTGGGGTCATGTTGCATAACTGCAAAGCCTCTCAGACTCTTCCTGTGGCTCATTAAATGTGTGAGAGGATAAAGATGGGGCCGACATCATTAGCACTCAGTTTCAATTTGAGACTCAACTGTACTGCAAATCCACTCAGTTCACATTCATTTAATTAACTAATCCACCAATTATTGACAAAACTCAAATGAAAACTACAATTACAATTTTGCCTATCTATAAAATCAGATATACATGTGAAAATTTAACCTGACTGAACATGTCTACAGTAATAATAATACAACATCCTAAAGTTAGTGGTGCAGCTCTCAGTTCATCTTAGGTCTCTCAAGGTATCAGAGCAAAATGTCTTTAGAGTCGAATGCATATTAAATAACTCAGTATTAATACTGATAAACAGCATTAAATAACAGCAACGTTTCTTAACCCTGGTCCTGAGGGCCTAGTGTTGAGGTTGACTCCGCTGCGCAGTTGATGCAATTGTGCAGTTCTACTGTTGAAATCAGCCGAATCCATCAGCACATGTGAGGATTTGGGTCTTTTTCTTCATTTGATATATTTACATTTTTGATTTTGCACTTCACTGCTCCCCAAGAACCTTTTAAGCCGCTTTACACCACTGCATCCAACACTTTGCATTGCACTTAGTGATGTAAGACTTGTAAGCAGCTGCTAAACCATGAAAAAACTATCTGATGAAACTTTTCTATGTGCTGTTCTTGAGCTGATCTGAAGGCCACATGAAGTTTGGCGGTTTGTAGCCGTTGATTCTGCAGAAACTTGGTGACGTCTTCCCACTCTTTGCAGAAGCAGTCTGCAGTCCTAGATCCTGGGTTTTATACACCTGTGGAGGTTATTGGAAGACCTGAATTTAAGGATTTTGAGGGGTGACCCATTACTTTTGGCAATATAGTGTATCTGAATGTCACTACATTTATTTCGACCAGACCAATTCAAAGGATTAAAAGGAAGTTTGGCTCTATGGAAGCAACAAATAAATAAATAAAATATGGTTTTAGTTGTTTTGCAGAGTGTTGTAGCTTGTTCATATAATTCCGTGAAGTGTTTTAAAATTCAGAGTAAGGAGATGAGAAATGTATTAATTGAATGGATGATTTAGGTTAGAATAAAGTCTTCTGCAGGGCGTCTGCGTGCAGAAACCCCTAAACTATGATTATAACTTGAGGTTTGATGTTTCAGCCTCAGGATCAGCGCTCATTACCCAACCGCTCCTCCACAGACTCTGCATTTTATCGGTCCCTTTACTCCCATAGACACGATATGATGGTGAAAGGCAACACAGCCTAATTCCACTTGACATCTCTCTGAGGAGGAGTTCATTTGAATACCACACCCCACATTGAGCATCCGGATAATAATATGGGCAATTTGGGCGCTGCATCAAATGGTGTTACCATGTATCAGGCAAACAGGGCATCAGTGCCTCACACTGCGTCTTTTTCTCACTCAGAGCTGAACAGCAACACATCAGTGAACACTTCATTGCATGAAAAAGACCAAGTAGTGGCAGCTGTGTCCTGCTACAGCCTTGCTTCCTGTTATTCTGGAAAGCAACTTTCGGATCAATAAACCTCCAGCTACCCCAGCCACCAAATGGGCCCTTTATTGCTGCCTCAGAGAGCCAGCTCCCCTCTCTAAAGGACCACTTAGTGGGCAGACAGCACCATGAGGAGGGCTGTTTAGCAGAACGGCGAGCTGCTGGTCAAGTAACCAGAAAATGGGTGGCGTGCTGCAGATGTTCCATCAGCGCTTTGAGTGAATCACCTCTGATCTGATGCAAATTTATGGGCTTACAGCTGCTGAAATATGAACAAGTCTTCATGCAAAAGCTTTTCTAACTTCTGTTCATGGCTGTGGTTCTCAGATCCAGATGGTGTTCAGGGCTCAGGCGGTTATTCAGGTTATTGGGCATCAATGTGCAGCCTCACAACAGTGATTTCCTCCTGCTGCTGCACTCAGAACATGCTCACTCCATTCTGATTTTAGTATCAGGGCTATTTTCCAAAAAAAGAAGTGCATAAGTTGAAGCTTCATTTCTGGAGGCAGACATTTATATACAGATAACCTTTTTGTCTTCGCCATCTGATATTTGCTTGAACTCTTTATTTTTTAGGTCAGTTAGGGTTACTTATAAATTTACGAAAGCCTAGATGATACTTTGTAACATTTTGACAACACGGGAAGCATAAATTAACAGAAAAATCTCTTTAAAATTTTTTAGGAAGAACCTAAACCAGGATGTGATTCTCCTGCTCTTACATATCCACAACCTATGTTTGGGTGTCGCTAAGTACCTTCATTCAGTTAGATATTCATACCTTTTCACCCCAGGCTATGTTCCGTAAGCCCTCTATGGATAATACCTTCCTCGTTATCCATCTGCACTCCTCCATGACCAGTTTTTTCCCCTTACTGTTGTAAAAAACTGTTATTTTTAGCACCAGAGAAAGGTGCAAGATTGGCTTTCTTTTTCAGCAAGGTGCTAATGAAATGTATTCCTTCCAGCTACTGTGCAGTGTATAAGAAAAGCTATCAAACAGGAGTGTTTGATTATTGAACCATTGCAGATTTCTCTTATTATAATTGCATTTCTGAAAGCTAATATATACCCCTAACCAAAGCTAATTAAACATTTGGGACCTGCGTGCAGCCTACCTGACAGGGAGGATTTTCTTTTTGCAGACGGATCTCAGACTTCTTGCAGAGACAGAAATCACCTCTGAGATCTTTTATTGGCTCGAGACCCTGACTGTGCTTCGTTGAGCAAATGATATGCGGATTAATGGAGATGGGGAAGGAATGGTTTAAAGAAAAATTATGATAATTTAAGGACTGTACAGCATGCTGATACATTAAACAGATTAAATTAGTCTGGATTTCGAAAGAAGAAATATGTTTTGAAGCATATTCTTGTGTTTTCATCCATCTATTATGGCAAACTGAACCGTTTTTCAGATTATCAGTCTCTTTTGGCTCTTTAGGTGCTAACTATTAAACATTTTCACACCATCTAGACCTGTAGCTTCATTTCGGTATTCAGAGCTCTTCCGTCTAGGTTAATTTGTTTCCATAAGGTGTCAGTAGGTATCAGTGCATGGTTGTTTGTCCTGTGCGTCTCTGAGCTACTCTGTGATGGACTGGCAACCTGTGCAGGTTATACGCTGCCTCTCATCCATTGACCGCTGGACGATGGATAAACATAACATGACAAAGAAGCCCATTCGTCTTGGCTATTCTTCAAAATGGGAAAATCAAGAAAACATGCCAATAAATTGTCTAAAATCTTATTTTATTTTAATTTTGTGTAAAAATATACTTGAATGACTAAGTCACTTTAACTTAATTTAACAATTAATTGGCACTGTTTTGTGTCATTTACTTAAAAGAAATCGTAGCCAATAACTAGGTAGTATATTTAAATTGAAACAGTCTAGTTTAGTTGAACCAGTTGACATAAATAGGTTAATTAATTCTATTGTCATTTTTTAGTGTGTGTGTTGATTCTTAGAAGTTGTCCATAGTGACAGTGAGGGCAACGTTTAGAAGAACTGGAACTGCGACAAACGAGACTGGATGAGGATCCTTGTTTGTTTTCTCACCACACAGTGAGGACGATTTAAAAGGAGGTAAAAAAAATAATAAATCTTAGAAGCTCACTGCTAGAGAACAGCAGAAAAGAGTGGGATCCTCAGCTCTCCATAAAAACCATTAGATGTTTTATTCTGCCCTATCATCACAAACATGTGGAGGTTAGATGACACTAATATTGAACTTTATGGAAATAAATACTCCAGGTGGGTCTGGTTTGAAACACGGGATGTGGAAAAACACCTCATGCCCACTGCTAGGTATGGTGGAGGATCTGTGATGCTGTGGGTCTGGGAACCTTGTTGGGGTGAATGGCATAATGAAGTCTTTGAAATACCAGAACAGTTTGAATAAAATCGGATGGGTTCTACTAGAAAACCGCAAACATTTTTAACAGGATAATGATCCAAATCAAGCTTCTTTCATGGCTGGGTCCATCTAACTCTGATCTGTGACTATTATCCAACCACAAAACAAACTCCTGCTCATTAAGACTGGCTTGTGATGGAGCTCGTTGTGCCTTATCTTTATGGCAATCAGAATCATAGCTGCTGAAGCTTCAGACGAGCAGGATACTTCACAGACAAAAGTGTTTTCGATGAAAGGGAACGCTGCGTGGAGTGGTCCAGCTAACCTCTTGTCCTCATCATTTGTCTTTTTTCTTTTACCAGGTTCTGCTGCTCCAGGGTCCCACAGGGTGAAATCTAATCCTGCCAGCAGCGAGCAGGAGCCAGTTACAGGTCACCAGTCCATCATAAGTTATTTTTGTTATATTTACTGGTGCTCAGTAAACCTACAGGTCATACTTCTGTACACAAAAACAGAGCTGTGTTGTCTCTGTTAATGTGGTTGTTATTGGTTATGACATTTATTTCCCATCTGAGCAAAATCTGTTTTTATTTGTCTGCAGGAATAGTTTAATGCTGAGGGATTATTAAATATTCTGGGTCAAAAATCTGTATCTATGGGGACAAATGTATGCATAACAAACACTTTCAAATGTCTGTGGAGTAAATTAAAGTTGTTTCCTATTCATAGATTTTCATCCTGTTAAACCTTTGCAATTGTCACTCTGGGGGGTTCCTCTGACTGTGAACTATTGTTTATATTTTATGCAAATTTAATCTTTAAGCTCATTGAAATGCTTATGAATGCAAGTGACAATAAGCTATTCACAAGCTTACACACATCAAAAGGTTTTGAAAAGGAACTCTATGGACTTTGCAGGTCATGTTCAGTGTCTCTGCCTTCACATCGGTGAAGGTTTTCTGTTTTTCTGACTCCAGTGTGAGCAATTTGAGATTGTATAAATTAAACTTTTATATATTCTGCCAGCTTGAGGTGAAAGGTACAAGTGTGAAAATGAAAGAAAAGAAATACGAGTTTGTGTTAGAGGAAAATAACACCTTATATCAGCCTAAATGCAGACATAATGTGTGAAAAACAGGCTACACTCACTTCTTCTGTTAGAACTAGTCTGGAGCTGCTAATTAAATAATACACAGATCAACAGCAACTGTGAACAGCAGTGTAAAGGTAGGTAATTACATTTTTGGATCTATGGCTTTGAGAAAGTTGGCTTCAGTGTATTTTATTGGGATTGTAAGTGTTACAGCAACGGAAAGCAGTGCGTAATTGTGAAGTGGAAGGTAAATAATGTGTAGTTTTCAATTTTTTTTTACAATTAAGAATAATCTAAATTGTGTCCAGGCCCCTTTAATCTGATACCCCAAAAGTAAAGGCAATATAACTGATCAGTAAACAGTCATTTAAATGAGGGGTCGGCAACCTTTACAGTCCAAAGAGACATTTCTACATTCGGTCTTACCGTTTAATAAAGTTTGTCAAGAGCCACAAAACCTACCTGATACTCAGGAAAAAGATCAATTAGCACGTTTTTTTTTTTTTTTATATGCACTACATATAAATGGGATCTTTGTGCAATCTTTAACGACAAGGATTACATGTTTCCCTACACTGAAACATAGTGATGGCAGCATAGTTCCTGCGGGATGCCTTTCTTTACCAATGACAGAAGGTCGTCTGAGTTGAGGGAAGATGTATGGAGCTAAATACTGGACAATCCTGGAAGGACACCTGTTAGAGGCTGCAAATGACTTGAGACTGGGGTGGAGGTTGACTTTCCAGCAAAACAACGACCCTCAAAATGCAGCCAGAGCAACAAGGGAATGATGTTAGAATGGCCTAGTCAAAGCCCAGACCTAAAAACTCAGTGGCAACCCTAACAGATGCTCTCTATCAGATCTGCTGGAGCTTGAGCTTTTTAGCAGAGAAAACTGGTAAAACGATTCAGTCGGCCGGTGTGCAAAGCCGGTGCAGTTGTAATTGCAGCAACATGTGATTCTACATTGTTTTAACTGAGAGGCCTGAATGTCACACAAATTCTTACTTATAAACATATTTTACCCTGTGGTGGTCCATATAAAACTCCAACAAGAAAGCATCCCCTCAGAATGATGCTGCCATTCTGTTCAACATTCAGGTGACTATTGGTTAAACTAGATTATTTTTAGGGGCATTAGATTAATACTAGATAGACATGCAGGTGATACTTCTGAGATATAAAAAAAATCCTAATAAAATTGTGTTTTTAATGTTATAAAAACGCATCACACTTCCCGGCTGTTTTAGCACCTAAACTCTGTAATGTGGATGCTCCTCAGATCTCCAAACAAACTCCCACCTGTGGTCCCTGAGTGTCCTACCTGCAGCCAGCTGCATCCAGCCGCAGATCTTGTACACGGTTCCGGTGCTGCAGAAAAAGAAGAGCGCGAAGCAGCCGATGCAGGTGAGCACCAGAACCATGGACATGCCGATGAAGACGGAGGCAGCCTTGAAGGCGCCGGAGGGGATGCTGTTGAACTCCGTGAAGCTGCCCTGACAGACCAGGTCCCGGGAAATCCCGTTCCCGATGCAGTAGTGGTACAGACCGAAGTAGCCCACCTGCGGGGTGTCCGCGCCGTCTCCGATCCAGTAGGGCTGGATGAAGCACACCACGTTGACTATGGCGAAGAGGATGGTGAAGATGGCCCACAAGACGCCGATGGCGCGGGAGTTGCGCACGTAGTTGGTCTGGTAGATCTTCGCAGCCTCCGAGGCGGGGAGCATGGTGGTGGTGGTGGTGGTCGTGGTGCTGGGGGCCCCGGGGACCATGTCCTCTGGACTGTTCTGCTCTGTCCTCTGGATCTGTGCTCAGCAGACGAACATCTGCCTCATCTGGGCTCGGTATTCAGCAGAACTTCTTGCTTCTAGTCGCCTCGTTTACAGCTGCAGCCACAGCATCACTGCATCCTCGCATCCATGGAGTCCTCTCTCCGATTTTTATGCCTCAGTCTGCAGAAAACGAAACGTGCATTCCGGCAAAATCCTTTCCGCGGAAGGTTGTTTTCTCCATCTGCGCTCACATTCATCAGCGGGAAATGTTTCCTCCTGAGCCGGTGTTTGTGACTCCAGCGGGGGGATGACACCTGCCTGATGGGTCCGTCCTCCTCGCCGACAGAGCAACAACTGCAGCTGATCGTACTGAATGAGAGCTGGAGGAAATCCGTGGATATTACAGGGCCAACCCACAGCACTTAATCCTATTCTGACGTAGTGTTATTGCAGCAGGGCGCGAAATCTTAAACTGAAACATTGATGGAATAAAACTGCACTAAACATCATGCATTTCCCACATTTGAATTTTTCATTCTCATTTGCGTATTTATTTTTTTAATTTGCATTTAGGGAAAATATGACAAGCATCAAGGGGTTGGAACATTTATTTCTAAATGTTTTTTTAAAAGTGTGCATCAGTCAGTCGCATATGAATGTTTTTAAAAACAAATTTAAAAAGGAGAAAACAAGTTTATTGATTTAATTACATTTATTAATAGTTTTATTTATTATTCGTATATTTCCTTAGATTAAAAAATGGTCAGTCCTATTTTTTTTGTTTTTAAAAATGTCAGAGGAAAGGATAAGTCTATAGGAATGGCATCAATTATTCATTCATGTTCATATTCATATTGTAGTAGTATTTAGTTTTCAATATTTAGGGAAGATGAAGACAAGTTTCAGTCTCAGTCATGTGCTGGATTGTTTTGTTGAATTTCAGAAAGGATAAAACGAGCTATAAGAAGTTGCAACATTTATTCAAGCTTTTCTTAGTTTAACACATTTTCACTCTGACGATTATTTTTTAAAAGTGAATTTCTGAAAGAAGAGGACAAACTTAAAATAGTTGCAACAGTTATTTATTGGCGTTCTTTATAAATTGTTCTGTCTCATGAGCATACATGTTTTTAAAATATGAATTAAAGATGTGAGAGGAGACACTTTAAAGAGGTGCAACAGTTAATATTCATGATTTTTCTAGACCTTTAAACCTTTTAGTCTCATCTCCCTAATTATGTTTAAAATATGAATTACAAACAAATGGGTATAAATGTGTTAAGACATTTATTTTACGCATTTTCTTAACTGTGGTTTAGTCTCACGTGGAAAGTATGATTTAAAATATAACTTTTATAAAAATGTACCCATGTCAACGAGTTTTTCAGCCAGCTGTTACCGGTAAGCAGTGACGTCGACTGGCAAACTACATTACCCAGAAACCCATGCCTTCATTTGATTGGTTTGCCGAGTGATGACAACGTGTGACGCAATCTGGGAGCGCGGGAATTTTTCGGCAAGGATTTGTTTCGTCTCTCGTTTGATTCCGACTTTTATCGGACTTTAATCGAGATTTTCTGTTTGTTAATAGATTTATTTTCACTTATTAATGTTTCCACATCAGCTCCTCGTGTTTATAGCTTCTATTTTTCAGTGTTAACACTCGTTTGATTTACATTTACGCGTGAACACGTCGCCTCTTCTCCACCAAAAGGAGGGGGGGGGGGGGTATGTATAGTCACTAGCTAAGATAACCTATGGATTATTTTAACCCTCCCCGCCGTTTAACGTGTTTATTTCTATCAGGGAGTGAACAGAGCTGGATGGCAGGGCTGCTAGAGCACCCAGGGTACGACGAGGAGAGGCTGCGGAGGGTGTCAGAGCAGCTGCCCTGCAGAGAGCTCCAGGCTGGGTTGCTGCTGTCGCTTATGGGACAGGTACGAGTCATGGCCCGGTGTGATTACCTGTGTCACCACCAGAAGCTGAAATTATTGATGCTGTTAGATGTTTCTTTTTTCAGTGTGAGATTATTCTTCTACTTTGAAACATTGATTTATGAGTTTTTGCACATCCAGACCAGAGGTGCCAACAAATATGCCAGAAGTAGCTTATATTATTCTCCAAATAAAGATGAGTCCTTATTGCTTAATGTTTTTGTATGAGGAGTTAATGTCCAGCTTTCCACCATAATTCATTGCTCTAATTTATAAATCACATGAGCAGTACTCTTGTATGGAGTCTAAAGAGATGTGTAATTGTGTTTATTCAGCCCCAGCAGTACTGCTACCCTTCACTCTTCATCTATGGTCATCGAGCCTCAGGAAAAAGTCATGTGGTGAACGTTTTTATGAAGGACCTGGAGGTGAGAGAAACACTTTTACGGTTAAAAGAGCGTCGTAAAGAGACACATTTTTTAACATGTGACACACAGAGTTTCAAATCAAATGTTCCCATCCAAATTTAAACCGAAAAATGTTAATCTCCTGTTCATGAGATGCACCAAGTATGAGAACTGGCTGAAAACACAAAAAATAGTGTGTTCTTTAAATCCTTTTGTGAGTTTAAAGTAAAATAGTAATCTCATCATTTTCTGTTAGATTCAAAAATGGCTCCTGGTCAAAATTAATACCATGGTTTTCCAACTATAGCATATCTGTCTTAATCATCTTACCATCCAGTGTAAGAAGAAGATTAAGCTATAATTTGAGTTTTATAGGCTTTAAAAATGTTCTATTCATTTATCCTAAGTTAGATTGTGACAATTGTAGGACATCCAGGACTCATGTCTTCAGAAAGACGTAGAATTTTAGTAGCTGATTTATTTATTTAGGATGTATAGAGGAAAAGAGCTAAGTGTCATCAGCATAACAGTGCATATAAAAAGTAAACAGATTAGGAAATAACTGTGACTTAAACCAATTAAAAACAGTTCCTCTAATCCCAACATATTCAAGTCTTAAGCGCAGATTTGTTTTCTCAGGATTTAGAAATAATAGAGCCAAGGATGTTGAAACTGTATGTCATGTTTTCTAATATTTCCCAAGGAAAGCATAAAAAGAGTAAAAAGAATAGGTCCAAGTCCAAAACCCTGCGGAACACCATACTTGCTTTTATTATAAACGATCAATTTCAGACATGTACAAACTGAACTTAAGTAGTTCTTCTTATCCCAACGTTAGGTTCAAATCTGGGAAGCGGGTTTATTTTCTCAGGGTTTAAGGACGGATTAAGACGAACATCATCAGCTTGATGGTGAAACTCTATATTATGTTTTAAGAGCAAAAAGAATAGGTCCGAGTCCAGAACAATGTGGAACAGCATTAATTTATTACGAAGAGTGGATTCATTATTTACATACACAAACTGAACTTAGAGCGGTTTGTCTTATTCCAACAATATGTTCAAGTGTTTGCATATATCGGGCAGTTAAAGGTTGATCTGTGCATCTCTAAATTAATTACTAGTGTATAAAGGGAAGAAATGGTACAACAAGTAATTATTTTATTTAAAATTTCAGATAATTTAGTTTATTGTACGTTTAATATCTTTGGGGATTTCTTAGTTTTATTATTTATTTTGGATTTCTGAATCAGCTAATAGCAGCTAATAGCTAATAATTTGGTTTGCTTTGTGTAGAAAGGTGTTAATTATTATATTTTTTGCCCCAGAAGCCATTAACTGGTTGATCACTTGTCCTCCTGCCGTCTGCAGCTTCCTCATGTCACAGTCAGCTGTGTGGAATGCGTTTCTGTGGCGCTGCTGTTTGAAAAAGTGCTGCAGTCTTTCTTCGGTGGCGACGCCGCCTCGCTGCTTCCCCGCAGTCCTTCCCTCTCAGACTTTGTTCGCATCTACAGACAGCAGTCCTCCCAGTCTCCTGCCAAACAGACGCGATACATCGTGAGTTGCTCGCAACCATCTCTAATCATTAAATGCCCCAATCTATGACACTTATTATGTGCATACTAATGTGATTAGGTGTAGTAAATTGGGACATTTTTTCGCTGGTAAGTTGTCTACATAAAAGGCCTCAATGAAGCTCCCAGAAACAGGCCTTGTGTGTTTTTCAGGTAATGGAGAAAGCTGAACTTCTAAGAGACGCTGATGTCAATCTTCTCCCTGCTCTCCTCCGTCTTCAGGAGCTGGTGAGCATTTTCTTTATTTATCGTTGGAGGCTCTTCATTGTTGTTGTACTGTTCAGATGATGAAGAGACCCTCGAAGAGCTTCGTTTGTAATGAATAACCTTGAGGTGAGAGGTATGAGTTATTTCATAATGCTGTTAGGAAAGAGGGATGGCAGCCTCTCACTGCATTTAATTAAACGCTCTCACCATATTTCCTCTTGTAAAAGCTGAGAACCTGTCTCTGCTTCAGTGTTGGTGCAGTTGAAAGTGATAATTAGGGTGTAGATTTATGACTATTTCTGCTTTCTCCTTCACAAGTTCAGATACTTTTCTGTTCAATATCACAGATGTAACTTAGAACCTCACACTTCCACCACCATTTTCAGTATGATGGTTCTGGCCTTGGACCTCTCCCATGGAGGCCGTATTTGCCCTGTTTCTCTTTCCTATTATTAAATCATGACCTCTGATCTGAACTGAGGCAGTGAGACCTGCAGATGTTTCGATGTTCTGGGATGTTTTGTGACCTCCTGGTTGAATTGTCAAAGTGCTCTTGGAGAAATTTTGGTTGACCTTCTCTCCTGGGAGCATTTGCTGCTGAGTGTTTTCTCCAGTTGTGGATTATGGCTCTTACTTTGGTTTGCTGGTGTCCCAAAGTCGTAGAGATGGTTTCGTGACCCTTTCCACACTGATAGAAGTCATTAACTTAGTTTTCTAGTGTTTTTGAATCTTTTTAGATGATGTGTTGCTTTATGAGATATTTCAACCATCAGAGAGGTTCCGTTTAAAGTATTTATTATATCTGAAGGTCAGATGATTTTGGTTTCAATCAACTTAGTTGTAGTTCTTTTTACGACTTCCCAACCTTACCACCTTAGAAAGTGTCACCAAATATATTGCAGGTATAGAGAGCCTTAATGCTTGCTGCTTAAATAATTAGCGAACACTTATTGCGGTCCAAGCTGTTCTTCTCTGATATATTGGCAGAGTGATGCTGCAACGCCAATAAATTTGCGATATATTGTGCAACCCTAGTCTAAATAAACTTGTTCATACGTTAACAAACTTTGTAGACGTTGCATTTTGACAATATTAACCTCTACAGGATCAGATTGTTTCAGTTCAATGTGATCTAATGATGGCGACCGTTTGCACAGGTTAGAAGAGCAAAGTGTGTCTTTCACCGCCTTGGTGTATAAACTGCCGCTGCAATGCAGCCAAGGAAACTCTCAATGTCAAAACTTAATGTTTCAAATTTAGGTCCAGTAATTAAAACCTGCCCCGTCTTTTGCCTCAATCAACTCAAATTCATTTCCATAACATAACAGACAGGAAACATCGGAGAGAGAGAGAGAGAGAGAGAAATGGCTGTATCCATGGATACACCCTTTCGCCTCACTGAAATGTGTTGTTAAACAAAACCGCACGTTTGTGGCATTTTATTTTTAGGTGAAGGACAACGTCAGCGTCATCCTGCTCAGTGAAATCGTTTGGGACAAGTTCAGACCCAACACCGGCTGCTTTGAGCCTCTTCTGCTTCATTTCCCAGACTACAGTAAAGGTATCAGCTCTCACGTCTTTCTGCATAATGATGCTGTCACTTGTAGTGTGGGACCAGAGAGATGTTCCTGTGATTTTCTTCTAACACCTCGAGCAGCGACTGCAGGGACATATTTCATTATGAATTATCATGAGAATAAACTGTGCTGATGTGCTGTCCTATATAGCCAGACTTTAGTGTAATATTTAAGTGCATTTTCTTTGCACGTCTGCATTTGAAGTCATTTTCACTTCAGAAGATTTTATTTTGAAGCCATTTAAAAGTCCGACCTATGAATCCTTCAAGCCGGACCTCCAGGGATGAATGTTTGTCATGTTGACATCTAACGGTAAGCAGACTTGTCTACATTTTGTCACTTTACAGATAAACTGTTTCTGACAGACCAACATGAAGAATGCTGGTGTCTGAAAATTTTCCTGAATAAAAAATGTGATGCTGCACGGTGGTGCAGTTCGTAGCAATGAAGGTATTGGGTTCGAATCCCAGCCTGGGGTCTTTTTCCATGTTCCTCCTCGCTCATGTTTCAGTTCTCTCCAGGTTTTTGGACTGCCTCCTCTTGCAGTCCAAAAACACCACGGTAATGTTGATTGGTTACACTTAATTGCACTTTGGTGTGTGTGTGTGTGTGTGTGTGTGTGCGCGCTCGGTTGTTTGACCTGTGTGTCCCTGTGACAGACTGGCAACCTGTCCAGGGTGTCCCCTGCCGCTTGCCCAGTGGCCGATGGTTAGAAGGTCAAGCAGTGTGAATACTTTTAAAAGGTGCTATATTTTCTGAAACCTTGCATTCAGTGGATGATCGGAAGAAACTTGCTCATCGTTAACATTTGGGGGGGCTGGAGGGACATCTAACTGTGTTGAGGGAGGATATGAACATGACGGGTGTGACGGAGGATGATGGTGAAGAGGAGGTGATGATGGTTCGTCTCTCAAGTCCTATAAAAGATATATAGACAAGATCGCATTTTGTTGTATGCTTATTTTTATCCCTAAAATTTTTATTTCACTTTAGGTACAAAACTACTTTTGACACTTTTTGTAAGTGCAGCAAAAACATTTGTGTTTTCTCACAAAAGGTCTCTAAAGGTACCCTTGACAACAGTCTGTGGAGGCTAAAAACTAGCAAACAAAGCAGCCAGTCTTGAAAAAACCAGAAAACGTTGATCTGTTCTGCTTTGGTTTTGTAGGACTTCTCTTTCTGCGTGACCCTGATGTGTCCAACTTTTATCTGTTTGTAGGCGAGCTGCAGCAGATTTTGTCCACAGACCGACATCCTTCATATTCAGCAGAGTTTTACTCCTCCTACATCAACATGCTGCTGGGGGTCTTTTACCCCATCTGTCGGGACCTCAGAGAGCTGCGGCACCTGGTGAGAAACACACACCTTACTGGGTTACTGTGGGCTTTTAAACTGGTTTCATTCATCAGTCATTTTTCTTGTTTTGTCCCATTTCAACCAGGCGGCCCTCAACTTTTCAAAATTCTGTGAGCCCGTCGCAGCAGGGAAAGGTAGAGCTATGAGTACAGGAGCGTCTTAAAACATGAGAATATCATGAAAAAGTTCAATATGTCTTGTTTCTGATTTCAGAGAGTGAAACTCATATATAGGTTCATCACAGTGAAATATTTCTAGCCTTTATTTCTTGTCATTTTGATGATTATGGCTTACAGATGATGAAAACCCAAAATTCAGTGTCCTCCGTGACCTTCGGGTCATCTGCATCTTTGTCTTGACAATATAACACAGATTCTCTATGGGGTTCTGGTCAAAAGAGCTCAGCAACACCATTGTCATTGAACCAGATTCTGGTACCTTTAGCAGTATGGGCTGGTACCATGTTCTGTTGGGAAATGAAATCAGCATCTCCATAAAGCTTGTCGGTAGAAGGAAGGATGAAGTGCTCTAAAATGTCCGGGTTAACGGCTGCGTTGACTGTAGACTTAAGAAAACCCAGTGGACCAGAACCAGCAGATGAAATGACATCCCAGATCATCACTGACTGTGGAAACCTCAAACTGGACTTCAAGCAATGTGGATTTTGTCCCTCTGCAATCTTCCTCCAGACTCTGGGACCTTTATTTCAAAATAAAATGCAGACTTTACTTTTATTTGGAAAGACAAGTTTGGACTGGAAGGACTGGAAGACCTGGACTGAGGAACAGTCCAGGTCTTTGTCTCCTCAGTCCGAGAAGCCCATGTCTAGTATTAGTCTATGCACGGTGGCTCTTGCCAGTGCCTTTTTTCCTTTCACTCAACTTTCTATGAATCTGCTTGAATACAGCGCTCTATGAACAACCAGCTTTTTTAGCAATGACCTTTTGTGGCTTCCCCTTCTTGTTGAGGGTGTCAATGACTCTTCTGGACCTGTGGTCCAGTCAGCAGTCTTCCTCATGATTGTGTTCTACTGATTTGAACTGAGAGACCATTTAGAGGCTCAGGAACCCTTTGCCGGTGTTTCTTTGTTATCTGTGAACCATAAATCAAAATTAAAAAATATTGAAATATTCCACTCTGTGCAATGAATCTATATGAGTTCTACTTTCTGAAATACGTGAGAAAAATTATTGAACTTCGTTATGATTTCCTAATATTTTAGATGTACCTGTATAATTGTATTGGATAACTGCAGTTTGCATCTTTTAAAATAAGCCCAAAGCAGAAAAGAAATTTTGGTAAAAACGAATGAGTTTCTGTTGGTGTTCAGTGAAGGAGACGGACACACACAAGCTGTGGAAATACATCGAGCCTCATCTGAAAAAAGCCATGCAGACAGTTTACCTTCGAGAGGTGTCCAGGTTTGACTTTTTACCTCAGTTTGCTCCTTAACTAACCTCTGATATTCTGCTGAAATAAATCACAACGCGGTGCGTGGTGTTTTGCCTTCGTTTAGTCTTCAGTGGGAGCAGATGGAGGAACATGAGACCGGAGCCCTGAGAGGTGCCAACACACAGAAAGCATTTTATTCACAAGTGTTAGAAGACTATAAATAAAGGTGAAGTGTGTGATGGTACTGGCTGATCGGATCCGTCTCCTCCCTTCAAAGGTTTATCAGCTCACACTCATGTTGAACTTCCCTATTACTCCAAGTTCCTGCTGATTGCTGCCTATCTGGCGTCCTACAACCCTGCCCGCACAGATAAACGCTTCTTTCTGAAGGTAATTTATCTCTCTAGAGGGTTTCACCTGCAGATGTCCTGTTGTTTAACTGAATGAAGGGTCTTGGTAAAGTGTGTTGTGTAGACTTCGCTTGATGTGCTCTGTTTTCTCCCTCTAGCACCACGGTAAAATAAGAAAAACAAACTTCTTGAAGAAAAACGAGAAGGTGATCACCGTTGCCTTACCCGGCTGTTATCGGCTCATGTTTTACCCACAGCTGTGTCTTAAGGTAAAGCACATCTACTCACTGTTTTTCAGACGAGTAACCACCTTCTGGGGCCGAAGCCCTTCCCTCTGGACCGCTTGCTCGCCGTTTTCTACAGCGTGGTGGACAGCCGAGTCGCTCCGACTGCCAGCATCTTCTCCCAGGTCAGAGCCCAGCAGGTGGTTCTGTCATGCTGTAGTCAGGAGTTTTTAGATCTGAAGTTCAAGCACAACCATCCAGGCTGGAAAACTCTGTGATTTAGCCTTAAAGTAATGTGAAGGGACTGTGTATTTAGTTTTGTTTTAAGAATAAACAGTTTTTAGTGAATTATCCACATCAACAAGCTGGAAAAGCTGTCTGTTGTAGAGGTAAATTCTTTCTCCTCTTTGTCTCTGTTTAGATCTCCTCTCTGGTGACTTTGCAGCTGCTGACTCTGGTCAGCCACGACGACCAGCTCGATACACCCAAGTACAAATGTGCCGTTTCCCTGGATTTTATTTCTGCCATATCCAGGTGAGCGTGTGGCTGCTCCTCTCTCATCCTCCCGAGTTATTTAAGGGGAACTGAACCTAACAGAGTCCTGTGTGGTGTGGTTTATTTTCCAGGACGGTGAACTTTGATATTGTGAAGTATCTGTATGATTTCCTGTGAGGCTGCGGTGCGTGAAGGAGAGGTGACGCATGGTGACTGTAAGATAAAGAGAGGTGTAGTTCTGCAGGACAAGAGTTTGGCTCAAGGAGAAACCCAGACTGCTGTTAGGTGTCGCTGCCACCTTGTGGCTAAAAGGTGACCTTATTGTTTTTGTATTATTTGTGACCATGTTAAATTTGCATTTGTATAAAATAAATACTATACTGCCACATTAACTTTCTTTATATTTATTTAAAGCTCACATGGTAGTTTTTCCTTATTTACAGTAACTATCCAAATGTGGCATTTTGTGTTTGAAATGTCATGTTTGTATCAAAGGAAAAATAGCCGGTTAATTATTTATAAATAGCAGACATACAAATAAAAGCACAAAACATTTAGTTTCAGAAATGCAAATGAAGATGACTGCATCACCTGCCTGTGGAGCGGTTTTCCTGACGTGAAGCGATCCTGGCAACATTCAGGAGAGCCTTTGACCTTTGCTCCGAGGCAGGAATGCATCTCTTTGTCTTTTTACCTTTTTAAACCACAGCTTGCAGTTTCATGCCTCCTACCTCAGCAGTTTTTACATTTTATTCTTACATATTCTTGATTTATTTTAGGTCCTTTCATGTGACCTTTGCTTTGGTTGTTTTCTGTGCCAATGACCTCCATTTAAAAAGCTTTTTTGCTGTTTTTTTTTCTGTCATCACTGCAATTTGAGTTATTACATTTTATTTAGTCTCTAGCGTAAAAATCCCTCCATGTTTTCCTGTTTATTATTAAATATATTTTCCATGTACTGTAAGTCTACAAACTTACATAGTATTTTTGACATTTTTTATTTATTCATTTGTATCAGAACCACTTCCAGGTTCAGATAAAACCCCCCAACAGAACTCTTTGCATATATGATATATCTCCATCTCAGTCTGTTTGCTTTAGCTGCTAATTTTATGTAAAAATCTACAAAGTGGACGTTTTAAAAGTATTCATACCCCTTGAACTCCCCATGTTGTCCTCAACAGACGTTCACTGTATTTATTGAGTTTTATTAACCATGTGAATTTGTTCGGTCTTTAACTTTCATTCATTTTCTATACATTTTTACAGTCTGCGTTTTTGTAAAAATGCCTCCAATGGTTAGATTTTTAGATGTCCTCAGAAACGTTTACATGTGACTTTATCAGTAGAAATAAAAAATAATTTACCTTTTTTATTTAAAGGTACAGTTCATTTAATCAGGACAAAACTCTAGTTTTCACATCGTGTTTTTATTGTTTTTTTCTCAGTGTATAAATAGACAAAAGCTGAAAATCAAACATACTGTTCAGTGTTTCAACTGAAGGCACCAGATGAGCACAGCTGACAACAGAACCAGGATATTCCTGACCTCTGTCTTCATGCTGATTTTTAAGCCAACCCTTCAGTCAAAGAAACACCCACCCACGCCCTCTTTTTCATTTCTGTTTTTAAAACGTGGAAAAAAAGTTAAGGATAGAGAATCAAATCCCCATTCTCCATCAATTGGGGTCTAATGTTTAGCCCCCTGCAGAGTCGGTAGTTTCCTCCTGCAGACCCCGCAGGTGAGAGCGGGTAAATAGATTGGACTAATTTGATGCAGAGGGACTTTGGTTCAGAAAATAAAAGCAGATCTGTGGAGCTCAGTTGAGTGTGTAATTTCCATTCAGCTCCACCATCGTATCCCTCTGGGTGGAGAAGTGGACCTCTGGAGAGGTCATCCTTCATGCCAGGGCGGCCTTATGACTCTTATAAACCAAGGACAATGACCGGAGTGAGTCAGCCCGTTTTAAAGTGCATGAGTGTCCCTCATTAGAAGATTAAATTTAGGACATGTCTGTGTTGTCAATAGTACGGCCTCATAGGCAGAGCTGTGAATGAGGATGAGGTAGTTGGGGCGGACAGAACCTAAACACTGTGCCTCCTGCTGTGGATTATAGCCATAATATGACGGAGGTCCAGACTCTTCATCATCACTTCCATGAAGTCTCCATCACTGCGAGCGCCTTCCACAAACTCCTCCAAAGAGAGCTCACCTGTTCAGAGACACGCTGTCAGAATAAATTCAATTCAGTTTATTTATTTATTTAGTGCCAATTCACAACACGTGTCGTCTCAAAGGTTCTTCACAAAGTCAGGTTCATACATTCCAATTAATCGTAACCATTGAACAGTTCAGTCAGATTCAGTTATTTATTCAAATTGGATAAAAAGTTTTTCTATCTAAGGAAACCCAGCAGATTGCATCCAGTCAGAGACTTGTAGCATTCACTCCTCCTGGATGAGCATGTTGCTGAGAATAAATGTGGCCAAAAGAAAGTACACCCTCTAGCAATTCAAGGGTTGAATCTTTAACCGCTTCTAAAGGGATTAAATCTAACCTCGTGTAGAAAAACAATCAAATCCCAGATTTTAAAGTGGGTGTACTTTCTTTTTGTCCAGAGCTTTTGCTTCATTTAATTGGCGGCAACATATTAAACATTAAGTAAGAGACTTCAGAAACTGATGACTCATTTACAGACAAAACTTTCACTTTAATAGTTTTTTAAAGTAGAATACTCAGTAGAGTACTAAAATTGACAGTTTTTCTCCTTTTAAGATAGATTATCACTTTAAATTCATTTTCTATGGTTAAAAATAAAAGAGGAAAACCATTTTAATACCATAAATGCTTTAAAACATCACTATGTGGAACTAAGTTAAGGAACGAAACAGTTTGATCTATCGCTGAAATATATCCAACTTTATGTAGTAAAAGCTGGAGTATGGTCTGTTTTTACTTGACCAACTGTAGCTACGCTTAATTATGTGGCAGTTTTAACTCTTAAATGAAAGATTTGAGAATACTGATTTGATAACAATGATCATTCTAATAGCTACAGCATCCTAAAGTGATGTTTTAGTAGGTTTAAAGACCTTGGAGGATTTTCTGAGGTTTTTATAAATATCTCCCTCTGTTCCCATCAGATAATCCTGGATGTCCTATGCGTTTTCTTTCTCCTCCTTTCTTGTTAGAGCAACATGTCAGACGTGGCACCACAAGAAGAGACATATAAAGTTCTGGTCCATCCTAGAGATACGCTGTCATCGCTGTCCAATGTGATCAGCTGAGCCCAGACAGCCCGTTTGTTTTTGTCATGATTACCGTTCGCTTGGAGGAGACTGTTTTCTAAGTAACTGCTGAGAAACCGCTTCCTTATCATCCACTTCTGTAGCTAAAGCCTCTTACATTTATTTGCCATTATTTTGTCTCATGGTCGGGAATGAGATACTAAATACTCCATCTAAACATCCATGCCTACTAGACAGAAACCTGCTGTCTTCTGTCGTTCCTTAGAGAAACCGGGCCGGTCACAAGGACGACGAGCCAAGACTCCTTTGGCACAGAGATAAGGACCTGGACGTAGGTCCTGCTTGCTGGCTGAGAGCCTGAGATCCAGAAAGCAAGTGACGTCTCCATTGACATGAAGTGGCTAAATATTATTAATTTGCTGAACTGGACAAGAACATAGTATGAGGAAGACAAAACTTCAAACCCATCCCCCTTTCTCTTAGCTTCAGATAAGATGAAAATCAGATCAAGCAGAGATCTTTTCAGGGTCTCATGAACATTTGTTGAAGTCTAGACAATCATTGTCTTAATCAAAAGAATAACAAGCCATAATGGCTCAATATGTTTGACCTAAAATCGAGACTAAACAACTCGTCCCATCAGAAATCTGACTTGTACATCTCTATTAATCTGGATGTACTTTGCAAACTGCAGGAAAAACTTGATATTTATTGTTTTAACGAGTTAATAAGGAGCTTTATAATTCTCAGTATGCAATATGAATAATGTTTTTATGCAGTTTAATAAAGTAACTGTTGGTTGATTTAAAACAGGGGGCTTATAGAGGACCCGCAAATATTTTAGCATCTGTCCACACATCACTTTTCATGTCTTATTTTTCTACAAACACTAAATAGAAATCACTACACTACAGTCCAGATCAGTTCTTGTTCAGGTGAACTTAGAAGTTGTTCTTTGTTTTGTCTTTACTTGACCTTTTCTTGGTTTCCTTAATGTCAGACTGAATTCAAAGTGGGATTTGGAAACTGGATCAGGCACCGAACGTCAACCGCCCCCGCTGTACTCACCATCTCCATTAACGTCAATCCTATCGAAGACTCTGTTGGTGAACTCTTCTGCGGTTGAGTCCTGATTGTCGTTCCCGTTGATTGCCCGGATGGCCTGGAGGAGAGGAATTAAAATCAGCGCGTCGCACTGAGAAGGAGATTTAAGAAACGTGCAGGGAGAGGGCTGTGACGCTACCTTGATGATGTTCAGGAGTTCATAGCGGTCGATGCAGCCGTTTCCATCCACATCGTAGAGCTTGAAGTACCAGCGAAGCTTGTGCTCCATCTTTCCCCGCATCACCAGACTCAGAGCCGCCACGTACTCCATGAAGTCTATGTAGCCATCCTGCAGAGATCAGTGTTACATTTGTGCCAAATGTTAGATTATAATCCATAACTATACCTTCTTGGCATTTACTTTTTTTATTTATTCAAAGCTTTAATAAGTGAAGCAGCACACCGCCTTCCTGCTGCTTCACTGATCCTTTGCCAAGACAGATTATCTCCTGGACTGTCTATGCCACAACAATCTCAGCATCAAAGCATCGTCTCGGGGATAATCTCCTTGTTCAATCAAGCCGCAGATTACAGCGGCCTTTTGTTGGCCCAAGGAGGGAGTAAATATAGCTTCTGAGACTGAAATCCTGTGACGACCCTGTCAGTCGCACAAAGTTGCTCCCAATTAAACTGAAATTGGGCCGAAAGCTTGTAGCTGGGAGGTTGATTTAAAGGCCTGCTTCGCTGGAGTGGACATAAATTAGATCTAACAAGTTTTCTTGTTGCATACATTTAAGGAAGCCTCAAGAACAGATGTTTTAAAGAGTCATGCTGGAAATGTGACGGTTATTTCTAAAATGATAAGCTGCTTAGTTTTACAGATGAACAGAGTCCTGGAGCCTTTTAAATAATTTTGTGTTTTTTGCTGCTGCATTGGCTGAAGCAAACTTCTGAAATCACTGCCAATTTGAATTGCAGAATTAGTTATAGCAGGATTAGTTGTCAAACTAACTGTTGTATTTAGTAAATCTGTGAAGATAAAATGTCCCCATTTCATTTTATGATTTTAAAGAATGAGATAAAAAAAATAATTCTTTAAGATTTAGGTTGCTTATGATCTGATACAGTTAAGACAAGAAATACAATACCAAAAAGTTTTAGCTTTATTAACAGTTTTAAATGTCTTTAAAAAGAAGATTAACTTTAACAAAATTTAAGACAAAAGTTGGAACAACAAGATTTTTCCCTAAATATGTGTAAAACTAGTGCATTTGTTAAATTGTTTTGTGTAAATGTAGTTTCTGTTAGATCAGCCAGGCCAGCAGGGGGCCCTAATCAGCTGCGATGTTTTCTGATACGCTCCATTTTTTTCAGCAGTAGTGTCCAGAGCCAGTCTTAACGGTGACCTGCATGGTTTGGATGTTTCACTGGTTCAACACACCTGAATTAAATCAATTAGCTGTTCTTGCAGAACTTGACGTGTTCAGGAGCCAATTCAACCGAACAGGAACACAAACTTAAACATCGGCCCTGTAAAAAAAAAAACGACTGGACGCCCCTGCATTACAGCTTCTAAGAGTTTAATGCCGTTTAATGTTGTTTTTCAGTCCCAGTTTGGTAGTTTTATGCAATTCTTTTCCTCTTACATTTATTTTATGCGTCTATTTTATTTAGTAGTTAGCAATAATTGCCTTTATTGTAATTAGATTTTTTTTCCCCAGAAAAATATGCATTTCTTCTTTACATCAAAAAGTATAAAAGTTTTCTTTCTTAGTTTTTTAACGAAATAAGACGGAGAACTAAGCACCTAAAATTAATTACGGTCTGTGTGTTTAGTTTTTTTTTAGAGACCCAAAAGTAAAAATGCAGACTATTAAACATGTGAAGGAAAAACCTTTTGGTGTAAATACTTAAAAAAAGCAGGAAAAAACGACATTTTGTTCTGTTTTAACTGACCTTGTTCATGTCAAACGTTCGGAACATCTGCTCTATGTAGGCATTGGCCTCTGAGTCCAATCCTTTCAGCCCGAAGAACTGCTTGAACTCGTGCAGAGTGAGCTGCCCCGATGGACACTCCGTCATGAACTTCTTGTACCACAGGTGCATCTCCACCGCCTGCAGGTCGTCCACGGTGCACCCGTTGGAGTTGCCCATGTCTCTTAACAGCTGGAGGTGCAAACTGCTGCTGCTGCTCAGACTTCACTGCCAAATTGGTCTACTGTGAAGCGGATCTTATCCCTGTTCACAGTCACCTCAACACCTTTAGGTTGAGGGTGGTACTTGGCAAGGGCCTTTTGTAGTTTTGCAGATCTCCACGCCCACTTGACATTCTCCTTGGTTTTAATCTCTGGCTGTAATCCAGGAAAACATGCAGTTGATTAGCTTAATCCCTCCATTAAAAGGGCAGAGTGGCCTTCCCGCCTTTGCCCGGGGATGTGCTGACACGCATGATGCAGGTTTCATCCCTCATGTGCCAACATGCATCATGGCTGATGAGACATATTGTACTTCATGCGGACTGGATAATGAGTGGTGCAGCTTTAACGACCACGAGGCACAATGGAGAAAACGCTAGGGGTCTACTGCTCCTTCCAGTAGTACAAGCATTCCTCCTTACACATTATTGAGGCTGATTAGCTCTTACTAATTGTCCTGTCATACACATGAACCTTTACCATGCTAACCGAGGTCTGCCTAATCTGAGAAGGAGCTGCTGGGTTTTGAGCATCGCATGGTCTGACCTTCGGGGGAATTTCCCGGGACTTCCTCTTCTGGGAAAATTGGCAACTAAGTGCTTTCCACTTGCTCTTCCAACTGCTTCTCTTAGGTCCTTGCTGACGTCTTTCCCTCTTGGCATTGTGTCAACACTTCTGTGCTAAGGAAGCAGCTAGGGTGTACTTATCTAATGTGTATAGGCCCTTACAACCCTGGTGCCTTTTTCCTTTTCATAACCTCAGAAGCCTTCATAGAACATCTATATTTATATAGAGCTTAATTTACATTCAGACGGACACTTTTTTAAGAGCTAGGCGATATGAACAAAAAGGTTAACATTATTATCACAATACAACTCCAAATTGACAATCCAATTATTAAGAAAGTATCTTTTTCAATGGAAACTAAAAGATTAAAATAAACAATAACTTATTCTAAGTACAGATTTCCCCCTTATGCAGTCCATTTTGGTGTACCCCAAGGTTTTGTTTAGGGGCTGCTGCTGTTTTTACTGTATTTAAACATTTTGCTTTCTTTACCAGCAGTATATTGAGGCACAAAACCCATTTGCAATATTGTATAAAAGTGTAATTATGTTTCCGCACAAGAATAAAATAATACTGGTTGCAGTCTGTTCTCTAAACAATGCTTATATTTTGCCTGATTGGCTCTTGAGTTGCCCAACTTATTGAATTTTAAAGCCTACCGTTATTTTCTGTTCAATAACATTTTGCAATTGCAAATGTTATCAAAATTGAAATTTATTTGAGTATTACAGTAAAGAGGGCTGAAAACATATGCCACACTTTTCAGATATTTTTTGTTTTTGCAAATTAATTTACCTGTAGCAAAACATGAAAATTGATGTTCACAGATGGTCTCCATCCAGTCTGACTGAGCTTGAGTTATTTTGTATCAAAGATTGGGTTAATGTTTCAGTCTTGATGTGCAAAGCTGGTAGAGACACACTCAAAAAATGCATGAACAGACACTGCGATAGAAAAACATAAATGTATTATCCTACCATTACAATAAAGAAAATTAAGTTTATGAATGCTGGCTGACCAAATGTATATTTTTAATTACATCTGTATAGTTTTACTATAAAAATCCCTGAAAAACTGCGAGCGAAACGGAAAAAGGATCGGTCCGAAGCTTTTTCCAGGTCATTTGCAGCTTTAACTGTGTTTCTTTCCACAGGTAAAGAGATTACAGAAGATTAGTAAAGACGTTTATTTCAATACAGCACACTTAGAGTTCAGGAGAACACGTTCAGAAAGCCATATGATCTATGTATGAGTGGGAGAAAAATAATAACAGATGGTAGTGGTTTCGAATAACAAATATGAAATTCATGTTTTCAGCAGCTAGGTGATTATATGTTAATAAGTATATATTTACAATTGTTGTTCAGAGAATTCCTGATGAATTTACTTGATAAAATGTATAAACATCAAAATAAAATGTATAAACAACTATGAAGTTACAGTTGAAATTGTAAGTTTAAGAGTAATAACAGAAAAAAAAAGCACATTGGTCAGTGTTTAATAAAAATATGCATGATAAGGTTAATGAATTCCCTTCTTGTAAGGTAAGTTTATTTATATAGCGCTTTTCAGTAACAAGACATTCAAAGCGTTGTAGGGCAATATATATACATATACACACACTATATATTTCTGAAAGTTAGCACTACCCTGTGACACAGCAGAAGTACTCATATCAGTAGGTAGGTGACTGGAAACAACACAGCAAGCCCTGTGACATTACATATTATGTAACCATATACACAAATATTCAGCGCTTTCTTGAGGCCCAAGTTTCTTTTTTCCTCTTCCATCATGGTCAGTTTTCTTCCAGCTGCTCTGTAGTGTTTTACCCAATTGGCAGTCAGAAAAAGCTGTTCAAAACACCTGAAGTCACCGGTCCAGGCAGATCTCCTTGGTAACAACGGTTCTCCTCTTCCTCCAGTGCAGATGCTGGTAGATGAAGTCAAAAACTGATGCTGTGGTTTGTGCAAACAGGCTGGTCCACTTAATGGCCGTCCCCATCCCCTGCACAAAGCGCACCACAAACTCCCCAAACAGTGTGGTGTAGTGGGCCAGCAGGAGCAGATTCCTCCACAGCTGCTTGCCATAGTTAATAATCACTTTGACTCTTTGGTCATATCTTGCCATCATAACAATCTGTATAAATCCTGCTAAGTTGTCAGTTTTTGTCTATTTGAGCTGAGGAATTTGTTCAGACATCCCCTGAGGAGAAAGGGTGTGTGTATGCCTTTAAATCTATAGACGGTCTCCCATAGGTCCCAGCTGTCCAATCAGAGCAGAGAAAGTTTTGTTTCCGGGAGTGTTTGGTGATGTGGCTCTAAAATCCATCAGAAGAAATAAAGAAAATCAAAACCGGACGGATTTATTACAGAAGCACCCGCATAGGTAAGATTAAGATGTTTTCTTTTTTTAAAAACAGACTGAGGGTCGCAGCGCAGCTGTCAGCAGAAAACAAACAGGTAAAAGTCGGTGAAGCTCAGGAAGGGTTATCCTTATTTACCTTTAGCAGCGTTAGCTTGCTAAGTAGCCCCGGCTAACTCATTGCACCGTGGAAAACAGCAGACAATTTAACGATTTGTTTCCACCAATCTTCTTCTCCGTCTTTATTTCATAGCAGATTTAAAAATAGCTGCCAGTTAGCTGCCCAACTTCACCGCCGGTTTTCGCGTTTAGCTACCTTTAATCTTCTCTTCGCGAAAAGATTGACGCAGCCGCAGTGGAGTTTTCCAGGAAATTCGACTAGAGTCGGCTCCGCCCGGCCCACTTCGGAAAACAAGGAGAAGGGAGTCTCTTCAATGTGTTTACCTTTGGGTTTAAAAAGAAACCCAACTGCGTCTGACTTGTTTATATCTCACCTGGTGGGCGTAGTCTTAATCTTCATTCCCACCTCTATCATGGGCGATATACAAAAGTCTTAAACCACCTCTAATTTCTTCAAGATTTGCTTTCAAAGAGCCAAACATTCATGAGGTCATCAAAAATCCCCTTGATCAATAGCATTGTAGGCTCTCAATGTTTTATTTTTTTAAGACTTTAAGAGCTGCTTTTACCCTAATTCTCCATTGAGTCCTTGTCCCATAACATGACATGTAGTTGCAGAGTACAGATTAGGTTAAATGCAAGTGAACAGATCCCTTAAACAACTATAAGATAAACAATATCTGGTAGTCATACCTGAGAAATCAGAAGGAAAAATCCAGCAATGGCTGAAGCTAGGGTGCTCTCCATTCTGAATGAGCGAAGGGAACGACCACCTCAAATTAAAGAAAATATTCCTTACCAGAGTTACCCAAAACCACAGAATCTCCCTCCTGTTTTCCACAATACTGTTCCTTACAAAACAATTTTTACCTCTTGAGCCATTTCCACATTTCGCAAGAGTAAATCCACAAAACGCATTGTATTTTATATGTAATAGACCATCACAATGTAGTGCCTAATTGTGAAGAAAAAGGATACATGCTCTGCAAAATATTTTCCAAACACGTTTTTGAAGGGTTTGCTGAGTCCTTTGTAGATGCACCCTTTGCTGCAGCTCCATGTCTTTTGGAGTCTACTAGCTTTACACGTCTAGATACTGAAATATTTACCTTATTTACAAAGTGGATCGAGCTCAGTCAGTTGAATGCAGAGCATCTGTCAACATCAGTTTTGTCACCGATTCTCAATTGGTGTTCGGTCTGGACTTTGACTGGAAAATTCCCACACATGAATAAGCAATGACGCTGTTACAGTGCTGGCTGTATGTTTGTTAATCTTTTTTTTTTTTTTGTCTCCTCACAGTCCAGACTTTATGTTAAGCCGTCTGGGCAACATCCTCCAGGAGCTTTCTGGAGAGGAGGGTGCAGATGGAAACCAACAGGTGATACATGAATTATACACATGATGCACATTATTCAGAAAACATGTAAAAAAATAAGAACATCATGAACTGTCTCTCGAGCTTCTAAATGTATGAGTTAATGTGGGGCTACATGTTCATCAGATTATCACGCCCCTGTTCTTTAATCGTACACGAATTTAGTTCGTTCCGAATGTGTTTATAACATTTAAATATTCTGTATTTTGTTCTGACAAACCTAAATGTATTTTATTGGGATTTTAAGTGAAAGAGCAACAAAAAACAGTCACAACATGCTTTTAATTTATTTTATTTGCGCATTGCAAGATTGATTTTTTTGTTGTTTTTGCTGAGACGTCACTTTGATTCTTATTTGATTAATACAGAGTTATGCTACTCTGTTTCTTTAATTGCCTCTTGGGGATAAATATCTGAAGCCCAGTTTGAGTCTGAAATTTGCACATAATTGTAATCTAATACCACTAAATAAAATCCAGTTCCCTTCAGAAGTTACCTAATTATTTGCAAGCCTTGGAGGGAAGTGGTCCCAAACCCTGGTCTTCAAGGCCAAAGGTCCTGTATGATTCTGGGTGTCCCTTCTGCAACACACCTGATTTATATGAATGGATGATGAATGTGCTTCTTTAGCTGTTGTCGGCATGCTGAGGAGCATATGTAATTATTCTGATCTAAAACGTGGAGGGCAGTGTGAGCTGAGGACCGCAGTTAGGCACCACTGAGATATGGGACATGGAATATATGTGGAGCAGGGGTGGCCAAATTTACCTCCTCGACATGTTATCAAGTGCAGGAGCCTGCTAATGAAGGGTTCATTCATTCATTGTTGAAGCAAAACACTCTGGACAGCAGGTCTTGAGGATGTTTATACTGTTTAATTTGTACTGTATTGCACCGACTACGCCAAAACAAATTCCTTGTATGTCCAAAAACGTACTTGGCAATAAAGCTTTTCTGATTCTGATTCTGATTCTGATTCTGATTTGAGTTGACACCCCTTATGAGGTAGAAGTTGCTCTGGGTTAGAGGAGATCACGATGAAACCTTTTGTCTTCATGCTAGATGCTATTCGTAGCAGAAAGCAAATTCTGCACATTGCCCTAAACACCCCATGCCGAAACGCGGCAGCGGCTGCATCATGCTGTGGGAATGCTTTAGTTCGACAAAGTATGGACTGAGGAGGACTTAGTACAAATGGACGCTTGCTATTTGTAAAAAAAAAAAAAAAAAGGTTGGAATTCATTTATTATCTTCCTTTCCAGCCAAAAAAGAATCCACCAAAAAAAAACTTGAAGGTGGTTTTTATAAAGCAACAACATGGTAATGAAGGCAAGGCACTGTTAATGGCATTTTTAGAAAATTTGCATCACTCTCTTAAGGGTTCTTGACTCTTAGTTTAATTATCTCTGTCTACAGAGCATGCTGGTACCTCAGCTTCCTGCCGGAGCCGGCCAGACTCCGGTGGACGCTGAGGTTCCCGAGGACGCCATGGAGAGGCTGGCCCACCTGGAACAGCTAGTTTTCCAACTGAAGGAGCTCATTCGAGACAAAGACACACAGCTGCTGCAGAGGGAGACAGAGCTGACCAGTAAAGATGCTCAGTTCAAGGTAAATAACCTTAAAGAAGTTTTCTTTGGTTTGTTCTGCTCAACATTTTTTAAAGTTGGAGTAAATGTTTTTCTTTGTGTCTGCAGAATGAGAAAGAAGAAGCTGAAGCACGCTTCACTAAACTCAAACTCCAGGCTAAAGCCAAGATGGCGTCGCTCAACAAACAGATAACTGAGCTGAAAGGTCAAGCAGGATCAGTGGTGAGTCCGAGACCTTTACTTTCCCTTCACTACACAAACCTTCACATTTATTTCTTCTCTTGTACTTTAAGCTGCATTATTGGTTAGCCTGCTTTGTCTCCAGCAGAGTCCAGACAGCTCTTTTACTGCTGTTGGTGCTGCAGTTGAGGAGGAGCTTCAGCACCTGAGGACCAAGCTGGGTGAAGAGGAGGCCAACAGCCGGGAGACGAAGGAGCGGCTCTTAGCCACTGAACAGCTGCTTCAGAAGAAGGAGGCTGCGCATGCTGAGCAGGTGATGATCCTGGGACTTTAATTACTCAGACAAGCTCGGCTGTTAAGGTGTAACTAGTGTTTAATTAATTTAATTTGGGTTGATTTTCTGGTTCACAGCTGCGGGTGCTGCAGGCTGTCATCAGCGAGAAGGATGTCCGTTTTCAGGAGCAGATTCAGAGACATGAAGAGGAGCTGCTGAAGGTCACCACACAGTCCCAGGATGGCACTGAGCTTCAGCAGGTATCACGCCTAGCTATAATTATTCATTAACTATCTGATGTCTAGTTGATCAGACCCGTTTTAGCATCAGTGCTGCACTCTTAAAACGCTATAGTGATATTTTTTAAAGCAGTTGCACGTGAAAAGCAACAAGGTTCAGTGTTTGATTAGGTTTATCCTGCATATTTTCCACAGAAACAGTAGTTAAAAATCTTGGGTGCATTTACAAACATCCAGTATCTGTATCATGGCCTTTCCCATCATGCATCATGGGTTTACTCGTCTGAGGTTTGGACCATTCTGCCCCTGTAGCCCAATTGCTCCTTTCTCAATAGAAACTCTGAGGGTCGGGCTCATCAAGTGCCGACCTAATTTTCTGCATAGTCCCTCAAAGTTTCCTGTTGCCCGAAGCATGCAAGGAGAAGCCGAATTTAGTCCTAAGTAATTTATTCCTAACTAATTAGTTAGTGATAATTAAAATGGATTTCTTGTTTCCTCTGTAAAATGACAGCGATATTGACAGAATGGTCAAAATCGCTTATACAAACCATGATTCTCTAAAAATCAGCTTTGTTTGTTTTGTTATTCACCAGATTTATTTCTATCCACGGCTTTAACATTTTTCTGGTTTGAGTTTAGTGTTATTTATTGTCTGCTTCCAGACTGAAGCCAGTAAATCACCAGTCTGCTGAAACTGGTTGCATCCTTGTTTCCAGAGATGATCTGAATTTTGTGGCTGACTTTTGATCTCTGGTTTTATGAAGGTTTTAACATTCTCATATTGATGGATATTCTTTTTAATTTATCTCTAGAAAAGAAAGTGATTTGAATGCAATTAAACAGCATGAATTATCAACATTTTACTCATTAAGCAACAAATGTCAACAAAAATGTGTGTTCCTAATATGAAAAAGAAGTCAGGACACCCTACCCCTTAATAGCAGAGACTCTTCCTGTAGCCATCTACCAGTCTTTGATTGGTCTGATTTCAAGTCGCCTCATATCTCACTGAGATTAACATCTGGCCTTTGACTAGGCCCATAAAATCCCTTTTCAGCCATCTCAGCCAGTTTTTGATGGATTCGTTGGTGTGTTTTGGGTCATGTTGGTAATTTCTTTCAGAGATGCTCTCACATTTTACGTATTAAATATATCTATAGGTCAGGAAGACAAAGACTGTCATAGGCTGTCCTGATTATTTAAATAACTGTAGGTCTGATCAGGATTAGAAAAACACATGGGTTAATAGTAATGGTACAAAACTGGTATTCCTGATTTCCCAGACTCTGGAGACAGCTCAGCAGCGCTGCACTGAGCTCGAAGAGGCTTTAAACTCTCGCTCCCAAGAGCTGGAAATGCTGCAGCAAGAAGTGAGCAGTGCTGACCAACAAAAGCAGGTAGAGATCCTGAATGACTGCATGCTTGAACCGCTGCTTCCTACTGTGTGTTTGATCAGGATATCACGTTCATACAGGAAAATACACAAGGCGCACCCTTTGTCACACCCACATATGACGTTTTAGTGTCTTCTCCTTCCAGATCTTGACTGCTCAGTTTCGGCAGATGGAGCAGGAGCTAAATGAGGCTGTCAGGCTAAGGGAGGAGTGGGCTGAGCAAGTTAGCCAGAGGGATGCAGAGCTCTCTGCTCTCAGAGCCAGCCTGGAGGTGCTGGAAAAGGAGAGGACGGAGGTGGGGAGGCAGGAAACCGAGCTGGCCACCCTGAGAGAGGCAGCGCTCATCAGTCAACAGGACCTGGACAAGGAGAAGATGGAAGTCTCCAGGTTGGAGGCAGAGCTGGCTCGGAGGAAAGAGGCCGAGCTCGCAGCCGCCCAAGGGAACAAAGATGCTTCAGAGAGAGACGGGGAAGAAATCAGCAGGCTTCAAAGTGAACTCGCGTCACTTAGAGAAGCAGAGTCGGTGGCTGGCCAGGCCATGCAGGAAACTTTGGAACAAGAGAGGTCAAAGGTCGATAACCTGCAGAAAGAGCTGGCAACCCTCAGGGAAGAGCAAGAAGATGTGCAGAAGAAGGAGATTCTGGCTGAAATCTGGAGACATCTTCGTTCTCTTGCTCCTGAAATGATGCCAGAGGAAGTCCCCGTTGACCCCTCTCTGCTCCTGGACTCTTTGCGGTCCGTGGAGACACAACTGACGAGACTGAAAGATGAAGGCAGAGAAAGGAGCGAACAGTGTGCCCAGCTCACCAACACCATGGAGGACCTGCAGGGTAAAGAGCTTTTCTTCTACTGTCAGAATGTAAGCTTGAGATGGGGGTACTGATCGGTTTTCACGTCTGATTTCCAGAACAACTTCACATAAAAACAGCAGAACACGAGGAAGCCGGTGTCAGGATACAACAGCTGGAGCAGCAGATAGAGGTCAGTACTTCAGCTTCATCTGTTTATCAGGATTTTCTACTTCCGTCCTTTAATTAAGTTTTTTTTTTTTTTTTGCCTTATTTGTTTCAAAGCCTTGCTAAATTATTAACACATCTTAAACATTTTTTTTTTTCCCTGCAATAAAATCATAATTTTCAATCTTTTTTATTTGTTTAGCGTGGTGCCTAACTCCAGTCCTCCAGACTTGCTATCCTGCAACTTCTAGATGCATCTCTTCTTCAACACACCTGAATTAAATGAATTCAGTTTGTTGAAGAAGGGATGCACCTAAAAGTTGGAGGGTAGTAGCTCTGGAGGACTGGACTCGGGCACCCCATCTCAACATGCCCAGGTAAAAAGAGGTTAACGTACTTCTAAAGCACAGTTTGCAAAGTCACCTTTTACCTTGAGGTCAGGTTCTGTCCTTGCTCCGGGTCACAGCTTTAGTCTGGACAGGTGATTTGCACCTGTCTGATACAGGACAGGCGGGACGATGTCTGTCTGCTGTCATGCAGCAGACAATGCTTCAACTCAGCATATTTAATCCCCTCTTCACTGAGCCGACCTTCACCTAGAACCACAGACACGTGAGCCATGCTGGTGATAGAGGTTTAACCGGGAGAATATTTCAAAACATGTGCTATATCTTTACGTCCTCATTTTATGTTTATTTCCTCATTTTATTTTTCAGTAATAATGAGCTGCTTTGTCTAGATTTATGCATGCTGCCGTGAAAAGTTAATTTTTATTACCAAATTATATATTTTTTTCTTGTTGTGCATTATTTGTTAAGATTTTGTCCTCTTCACATTTTTTTCTTAGATGAAAGACACAAATGTGCCTGAAGTTTCGCTGGATTCATCTGAAGCTGAAAAAGGTAAATTAGTTTTTATCTACACGTTATCTAGAAGATTACCCAGCTGGAAAGAGCACACTAATAAAAGACAAATAGGAACAAAAACACACAATCCTGTTTTCTTTCTTTTTTACATTTTTCTTTTTTTCATGTCATTTGCTTGAAGTTTTACCAGCTTGTCTGGTCTGACGTTCACCATCTGGGGCATGAATGTCGTCCTAATTTTGGGTTTTAATCATTTTTTTTCATGTTTCATTCTAGAGTTGACCGATTAGACAACAAACAACTACAGTGATTTTAAAAACAAGAATTTCGTGCACAAGCTGTAAAAGCTTCTGGCATAATACTGACTGGATATTTGATCACTCTCCAAAATCAGTAGAGTTCATCTAAATCGGATGTTTGTTTTTTTTTGGATCGGGCCCAGCTTTTAGGCATAATTAATTAACTTTTAATAAAGTTAAAGTCGGGACTTTCCAGAAGGTTAATGTCTTCCAGTATCAGTTTGGATGTGTTTGGGATCATTGTCAGTTCCCACGTTTCAACCATCTAGCTGCTGTTTTGAGGTGAAGTTGAGGAATTTGGAGGTATCACTCCTGCTTTATTATTCTATGCATTTCGTGTATTGGACCAGAACCAGTTGCAGCCAACCAACCGCAAGCTTGCATCGGTTGGTACTGGATTCTTCTGGTCATTGTTTGGCTTATCCTTGTGGGCAGCTGCAAATTTCAACCGACCTTCTGGGTGTCCATCATCTCGTTTGGTCCGCTGACTCTCAGTACATGAAGATGTTTTCTGCTGTTCCAGCATCTTCCAGTTGATAATAGGTCTCAGTCTTGGTTGTTTCTGGGTTTTTTATGAAAATCTTAACCAACTAACATTGATCTAAGGGCAACAGTTTGGCTGGAAACCGACCAGTTCAATGAACTCTATGGATTCTCTGAAGGACTGTGGTCCAAATGTCCAGCCAGAATTATCTGAATTATGCCAGAACCTTGCAGATTGTTGCAGATGCTGCTGTTTTGGATACGTGGGCCATATGGGCAGTCGCCCAGGGCGGCATTAGAGAGGGGTCACACAAACGGCGGATAAAAAAATAGAACTGTCAGTTGCGCCTCAAACAAGTTTTTTACTGCTTTTATTCATGTGCAGTTAGTGGGGAGTTGCCACACCCTGCTTGCTGCGGGACTGCATCGGATATCATCCTGCCACTGAATTTTTAGCATTTTGATTGGTTGGTTGGCAGCAGTAGGATATTCATGCCCATGATGGGTATATGTAAATGTCTAACCAGAAATGCTCATATTTTACGCATAATCCTGGATTTAGTTTAGTATTTGACCAAGTTGATTATATTAAGCTTAAAATATGTTTAACTTTACTCGACTGCAGTCATTTTAAGCTATTTAAGATAATTAACTTCATTTTGACTGTAATTCCAGTCACGTTTAGTTTGAATGTTTCTACTATGATGTGGTGCAAGTCAAAACGTGGTTGTTTTTTATATTATCTTGAACTTCTGCAGCACGTATATTGACGCTGGAGCAGCAGCTTCTAGAAAAAGAAAATGAACTGGTTGCCTTACGAGAATCCATCATAGTTGCTACAAAACTAAGCTCAGGAGAAGCATCATCAGTGGAAATAAATCAAAGCCCAGATCGGGATGAGGATGCCATCCCAGCTCCTGCTGAATCCTTGGAAGATACACAAGATGAAGAGACCACCTTAGTTGCAGAGGACACCTCGGTCATCTCCATTCCTGCTGATAACGAGAGCAGCCCAGAGCTCATCGGTCCCCAGTCTGAGTCTCCTGAAGAATCAAAAGGGACCTCCTCAGATGAGATGATGACCAGCACTGATTCAGAGGTGGCCCACAGCAGCTGGACCCTCCTGGAAGCCATGAATCAAGACGGAGCTCAGGAGTGGCCCTCTGTCCTGCAGGACGTTGGTCAGTCCTGGGTGGCAACAAGCATAGATCAGGAAGCCTCCACATTCCAAGCAGAGTCGTCATCCTTGGTCATCAGAGAGACGGTCCAGGTTCACCTGACACAGCAGAGTTCCTCCTCCACCGGTGCAGAAATGTCTCTCTTTGCCCAGGCTTTAGCTGAAGAGCTGCAGAGAAGGTACAGTGAACTTCTGGCTGAGCTGCAGAGGCTTAAAGAGGCAACTGCAGCGTCACAGGAGAGAATCAAGAGTCTCGAAGAGGAAGCACAGTCCCTCATTGTCGCCAAAGAAGAAGCTGAGGCCGAAGCACTCAAGTTGTCCAAGGAACTTGAGTCGGCCCTGGAAAACGTCAACATGGTGGAGAAACAGAAAGTTGAAATGCAACTTCTAGAAGAAGAGTTGGAGATTTTAAACAATGAAAATAAAACGAAGGAGCAGAAGATTGAGGCTTTGCAGGCAGACCTCGAAACAACGCAGCAAATTCTGTCTAAGCAGGAAGGTGAGGCTAGTATGCTAAGTGGTCAGCTGAAGGACAGAGAGCTCCTCTCCTCTGAGCTACAGAGGAGGCTTCATGAAATGGAGAACAGCTTGTTGGAATACTCTCAGACATCAGATCTCCACAATGAGTCTTTATCAAAGAAGGACTCTGAGATTCAAGAGCTGCAGCTTCTTCTCACCCAGAAAGAAAAAGAGGTGATTGAGCTTAATGACAGCATGTCCACCAAACTCCTTCAAGCAGAAGAAGAGAAGTTTAAGATGAAAGGGGAAGTAAGTAAAATGACGGAGCAGATAGTAGAGCTGGAGAAGGTCAGAGATGATCGACAGCAAGCGCCTGGTGAAGACAAAGAACTGGCTAGCTTAAGGAAGGAGAAGGGAGAGGTGGAAAGTCAGCTGGCAAACACAAAGAAGAAGCTGCAGGCAGCACTGGTGCAACGCAAGGAGCTCATGAAGAAAGTCAGCGAGTTTGAGAAGAAAGCAAAAACGTTGAATGAAAAAACAGAAGAAACGGAGACAGAAGAAGCTTCTGAAAATCTCTCTCAAATACCTGAGATTCAGAACTTGAAGGCCAAGATCATGAAGCTAGAAGAAGCTTTAAGATCCAAAGAAGAGGAAGTGGAGACCCTTGAGCAGAGACTTGTCCATCAAGATCAAGTCCTCGCTGAGACACTTGCTCTGAATCGAAAGCTAAGTGAAGAAGCTGAAACCATTGAGCCTGAAGCCTCATCTGAAATGACTGTCTTAAAGTCTCAAGTTGCCTCTCTAGAAGCAGAGTGTGAAACGCTCCAGAAGAAGGTTCAGGAAGCCCAAGAGTCCCGCAAAGAAACCATCCGCAAAGCCAAAGAGAAAGACCGGCACCATCGGGAACAGATGAAGCAGCAAAAAGAGGACTACAATGAGCTGATGGAGCGCTTTGAGGTGCAGAGCGGCGAACGGGAAGGTCTTCTGGACAAGCTGAGAGAACTGGAAGAAAAAGTGAGCTCCGATCGAGGAGATCTACATCCAGAAACGCCTCAGAAGCCTGCTGCAAATGATTGGGTTCAAGAGGATTGGGTGGACTTTGTTGCATCTGAAACGCATTCATCAAAACCACAAGCAAGCGATCCAGGTCCGCACCCTTCAGAGCCATCTCCTGTCGTATCTGCACAACTGGAGGAATCTCTTAAAGCTCTTAAAGACGAGATCCAAAACGTTCGGCATGTGAACTCTGAGCTAGAGAAGCAGCTCCAGGAAACTCATAACAGCCTGTCGCTCAAGGAGTCTGAGATAATTGAACTGGGTAAAGAGCTGAACGCACTGAGAGAGAAGGAAAACCATATCTATGCTCTCTCTGAGGAGATAAGGGAACTTCAAGAAAAGTATCGCCAAGCTGAGGCTTATGCAGAAACCCTGAAGGCAGAGCTGGAAGCTGCATCCAGAGCTTCTGCAGAATCCTCCATTAAAACACTTCAAGCTGAAGTGGAGGACTTCAAGCAGTTCCTGGACAACAAGAACCAGGAGATAACGGGGCTCAGTCAACAGCTGAGTGAGCAGAAGTCCCTCATACACTCAATGCAGGACTCTGTGTCTGAGAAAGATCAGCTGATAAGTTCTTTACAGGAGGAACTGAAGGTAGAGCAAGAAAAAACACACAAGCTGGCTGAGCTTCCAAAAAAACAAGAAGATGACGGTGAGGTAAAGCTCCAGCAGCTTCAGCGAAAGCTTCAGGCTGCTCTGGTGTCTCGCAAAGAGGCCCTCAAAGAAAACAAGACCCTAAAGGAGCAGCTCACTTCAACTGAGAAGATCATAGCTGAGCTGCAGCAGAAGATCGATTCAAGAGAAGAAGAGCTGGAGAATCTAAGAAGCGAAAGAGCAAGATTGATCGAGGAGGTTGATCGGACGTTACTGGAGAACCAAAGTCTGGGGTCCTCATGTGAGAGCCTGAAGCTTGCAATGGAGGGAATAATCAACGAGAAAGACGCCTGTAAGAAGGAAGTGGAGCTGGCGAATGAAGAGGCGGCTAGAATGTGTAGGGAGTGGGAGGAGAAGGTCCAAGGGATGAAGGATGAATATGAGACTCTGCTGAAGTCTTACGAGAACGTGAGCGACGAGGCAGAACGTGTGAGGAGGGTCCTGGAAGCCGCCAGGCAGGAGAGACAGGAGCTGGCGGCTAGGGTGAGAGCTCACGAGGCTGCAAGGCAGGAAGCTGAAAGACGAGTGGAGGAAGCGCAGAAAGAGGTGGACTCTGTGAAGGACAAGATGAGAAAGTTCGCAAAGACAAAGCAGCAAAAGATATTGGAGTTGGAGGAGGAGAATGAGAGACTCAGAGAGATGCAGGAAAATTTGGCTTCCAAACAAGATGACCAGGTCATCAAAGCTGAAACTGAGCACCTTCAGGACGAGATGGGAGCTCTGCAAGCTGAACTGGAAGCTGCAGCAGCAGAAAGAGACGCTTTAAGGCAGCAGATTGAAGAGCTGAAGGGACAACTTGCTGACATGGAGGAGAAACACAATAATATGTTGGCAAATCAACTCAGCTCTGCACCCGTTGTAGAGGAGGTTGTCACAGCTCTGCAGTCAGACGCCATCATGACTGCAGCAGAGTCTCAAGATGACCTTGTTGATGCAGAAGAAAAGGAGTCGGTACAAATGGCAGAGAAGGCTCAAACCTTATTGGAAGAAAAGATAAGGGAGATGGAGGCTCTGAATGCAGAGAGGGAATTTTGGCAAAAACGGGAAGCGGAGCTCCAATCTGGACTGGCCTCTCTTGAACAAGAGCTGCAGGAGAGTAAAAGCAATCAGAACCTTCTTGCTTCCCTAGAAAAGAACCTTCTGGAGAGCAACAAACGTGAAAAACACCTGATCGAAGAAGCTTCAAAGAGGGAAGCCCAGTTCAAAGAACTCCTTGGAAGTCTTGAAACCGAAAAAGACAACCTGGAGGAGCGGCTGATGAACCAGCTGGCCCAGCTCAATGGGAGCTTCGCCACCTACCAGCAGGAGGCAGCGGACCACCGGGAGCGCCTCTCCGAGATGCAGCGGGAGGCGGAGAGGCTGGAGATGGAGAGAGCCGAGCTGGAGGTCGTGGCTCACAGCGAGAGAGACCGAGCCACCAGGCTGGAGGAGGATATGAGGCAGGCCCGGCGAGAGAGAGCCGAAGCCGAGGCAGAGTCCGGTAAGCAGAGGGAGCTTGAGCAGCAGCTGAGGTCCGCCCAGAGGGTCAAAGAGGGCAGCCAGAGCCGAGCGAGGCAGCTGGAGGAGCTGCTGAGGGAGAAGCAGCTGGAGGTGCGGCAGCTTCAGAGGGACTCCATCCAATACCAGGAGAGGATCAGCGAACTTGGACGAGAAGCTAAAGCCCTGCAGCTGGGCCAGAAGGAGCTCCAACGCAGGCTAGAGCAATCACAGCTGCAGAGCTCCAAAACCTTAGAGGATCTGAGAAGGACTGAAGCACAGATGGAGAGCTGTAAATCCCAACTAGCTGAGGCACAGAAAGAGGCGAGCGAGGCAGTCTCTGCAAGAACAGCCATCGAACGAAGCATCCAGCAAAGAGAGGCTGCGCTGAAGGCTGAGGCAGAGCAAACTCTGGACTCTGTGAGATTCAGGCTGGGAGCTGAGCTAAAGGAGATGGAGCTCAGACTGGAAGAGGTCTACACGGAGCGGGAGAAGGAGGAGGAAGCTACTCTCCAAGCCAGAGAGATGGCAGAGGCTGCAGAGAGGCGAGCCCAGGAGACCCAAGCTCGTCTGGATGAGTCTCTGGCCAGGTTAGCTGCCTTCTCTCGCAGCATGTCCTCCCTGCAAGATGACAGAGACAGAGTTCTGGATGAAGCCCGGCAGTGGGAGACTCGCTTTAACAAGGCTCTGCAGGGGAAGGAGGCTGAGGTCCGCGAGGCCGAAACACGGGCCAAGGAGCTCGCAGACCAGCTTCAGAAAGAGACGGCACTGAAAGAGGAGCTCGAACAGTCAGTAAACAGGTAAAAGTTGTTATTTTTATTTGTCTTGTTCAAATTTTAGCCGTAAACTAAAAATATGTTTCGTTTCAGATTACAGAAAAAAGAAAAAGATTGGCAGCTGAGATTGGAAGAAGAAGAAAAGAAAGTCGCAGAGCACCATGCTCTCCTCGAGCAGGAAAGAGCAAAGCTCGAGGCAACCACAGCCGAGTTGAAATCCGCTCAGAACGAAGCCCGCACCCTTAAAAACGAGCTGGAGAGTCTGGGTCAGAGAGTCCGGGCTCTGGAGGAGGCTGTCGGGAAACTGTCGGCCGAAGTCGATCAGACCAGAACCGAACTGAGGGAGAGAGAGGCGGAGGAGAGGCGTCTGTGTCTGAATGTGGAGCAGCTGGAGACGGACCTGCGTTTTTCCAAGGTCCTGACGGAGAGCTTACAGACGGAGTTGCATGAGAAGGAAAGGAGGGAAGTGGAGCTGCTGGGGGAAAAGGAGCAAGCTGTGGCACAGGTATACAAATGGTTTCACTCTGACATTCAGTCAGACTAGGAAAGGTTTCAGCTGTATATTCCCTCTTCAAATATTTTGTTTCTGTGCATAATTTCTCACCAAGGCTGCAGAGGAGGCCCGAAAAGAGGCTGACAGCAGAGCACAAGATGCCGAAAAGGAGCTGGAGCAGAGAAGAGGAGAGGTGAGGGATCTGGAAGAAAAACGTCGGAAGGCAGAGGAGGAGAGCAGCAACTGGAAAGCCAGACTGGACTCTTTTACGAAGGCGATGGGCTCTTTGCAGGACGACAGGGACAGAGTGCTGAACATGTACAAGCAGCTGGAGGAGAAACACCTGCAGGTAAGTTAATAGACATGATTCAAGGAGTTTTTGGCAATTTTAGGTTTGATGCTTGAAGCAGTGGTATGTTTATATGGGTCCTATTGGCAGTAGCCATGGGTGCCATTAGAAAGCAGGGGTTGATTACTCTAATCCTAACAAAGGTTTTTCTATTGATCCTTTAGAAAGGTATAATTAATTTTTGAATAAAATGTAAATTAAAAGATTTTTATTGATTTTTGAGAGATGGCTGTCATTTCCTATCGGAAACCAAGTTGTTGCTTGAAAACGTCTGCCAGGGGTATGAATAATCTTAGGCTGCGCAGTCTCTGACGATTTATTTTTCAATAATTGTTCTTCTCTTCTCCAATTCCTAAACAGGCCCATTCACCTCATCCACATTTATAAGCACAAACCATAATGTTTGTTTGAATTTTATCAGATAAATCGACACAAAGTAGTTAATTCTTGTGCAACATAAGTCTGTGAAGATCCTGCTTTAGTTTCTGTTATAACATCTGTGTTGTCTTCCAGGTGATGTTGGAGAAGGATGGTTTGATCCAAGAGGCTGCAGGGGAGAACAACAGCCTCAAAGAGGAGCTTCGCTCTCTGCTGGTCCAGAGGGATGACATGTATGCAGAACAGGCAAAGCTGTCTGCTCAGCTTCATGGGTACCGAGATGAACTCAACCAAGTTTTAAGCATGAAGGACTCCCAACACAAACAGCTTCTGGCAGCTCAGAGAGAGCGGATAACGTCCTTGGAGAGGGAACGCGAGGAGCTGGAAACTCAGCTAAAGAGCCTGAGCAGAGCCAGAGAGGAAGAGATACGAAAGGTGGATACTGAGACTGTTAGTCAAGCCTCCAATGTTAAACCAGCCTCACAGGTGATGGATGCACCTGGCGCTGAAGTCGAGAAACTGAGGGAGCAGCTGCAGGCAGAAAGAGCCCAGGTGGAGGCTTTGGAGGAGCGTCTCCTCACGGAGAGGCAAGAGCATCAGAGCGAGAGCAGAGAGCTAGCGGAGCTACGTTGGGAGGGAGGCGTGATGCGCACAGAGTCTGAGAGCGCTCAGGAAAGGGTGGCAGAGCTGGCCCGAGATCTGCTGATCGTCGAGCAGAGGCTGCTGGAGGAAACGGACACCACAAAGCAGCTGAGAGCGGAGAACCAGGCCTTCGCCAAAGCCATGGCCTCCCTGCAGGAGACTAGAGATGAGGCGGTGAACAAGGTCAGGGAGCTGAGCGTCAAACTGGAGGAGATGAGCAAGGCAAGAGGTCAGGCAGCACAGAGCAGCCCTGGAGGTGCAATGGGGGAGGTGTGGAGCCTGAAGAACGCCCTGCAAGCCCTGCAGAACGACAGAGAGAGACTGGTGAGCTGAGAACTGCTAACAGGTCGCTTTTAATTTAGATGAGGAGCAATTTGTCACGGCTTTCCTTCATTCTGTTTATGCGCAGCTGGAGCAGCTTAACTCGCAGACGGCTGAGCTAAAGAAGCTGAAGTTGGAGCTGGCTCGACTGGGAGCAGGAGAGCTTATTAAAGTCAGCCAGGAGCTGTTTGAGGAGAAGAAGAAGAGTGAAGACATGCTGGGGACCATAACACAGCTGGAGAACGTGGTGGAGATAAGAAAGCAAGAAACAGAATCCCTCAGGTTCCACCTCTCCATGAGATCTTTGTCTATTTGCAAAGCAAAGTGGTAAATTTTGCCTTTTTAATCAATTGACTTTATGTGTGTTTAGGCTGGAGAAGATGGACTGGATGGCTCAGGCAGAGCAGCTGAAGCAGCAGACGCTCGCCACGCTCTCAGAGAAAGACCATCAGCTGCGCCAGCTCACCGCCATGCTGGAAGAAGCTCGGGCTCAAAGGCCCAAACTCAAACAAGAACAGCTACAGAGACAAGTAGGCCTTTTTATCATCCACTACTATTACACAGCAGATGAAAATATTTAAAAAATCAGGCCTTTCAATCTGGAAATTTGCGCATTCTTACGGATTCTGGATCTCCAAATGTCCCTGCAGGGCACTGAGGAAGGAGACAGTCCTCCTGGAGCCCCACAGGAGCGAAGCACCCTGTCTGAAAGCCATTCCTCTAAAGCGGAGGTCACAGAGTTACAGCGGAGGTACTTTATAAACTCCATTACCCTGGAAACGTGATAGTGGCATGACTTAACAGAATAGATGCTGATTTTTGTCTTCTGTACATCAGACTAGAAGAAGAGACTCAGCAGAGGCTGGCAGTTGAGGAGCAGCTAATGGCGACACAGGATCGCCTCAAACGGTGAGCTGGGGCGTCTAGAAACAAAAAGACCTGGTCGCAGTGAGCGAACTGTAACAAAACTATAGAAATAACAAACAAAGGGAAAAAAACACAAATTAAAGATAAAGAAAGTGATAATAATAATCCTAGTAATTTATAATAATAATTAAAACCTGACTAAGATATTATGATCAATGCATCAATTTATAATTAATAACAACAAGGAATGAATTATAATTATATATGAATGTAAAATAATATAAGTAATCACCAATAATAAATATATTAAATAAAAAATCAATAAAACCCTCATCATTAAAAACATGACAATGGAATAAAAATAAGAAAAATAACAAAAAATTAACTTATTTCCTTAGACCCAATGGAGAAAAATAATAAATATCTAAAAATTATAAAATAATCAACTAATAAAAATAATATAAATTACTTTCAAGTTTTCAGGCTAACAGTTATTCAGCGTATAGACAAAATAAACTAGGAAGTGACTGAAGGTGGTACCTGCAGTGCTTTTTGCCCAATACTTGAATAATTCTTCTATTTATAGATCACGTTTCAGACATCTGAAGCTGCCCTTCATGTTTATAAAAGTTGTAAATGTTCATACTTTAGAATAGTTTTCCAGCGTTTCTCCAGATCCGTTTTTCTTTGAGCCGTTTTCCAGGCATCTTAACTGTGAAGCATTCAGGCATGGAAAATACTCCTAAACTCAAGAATTAAATAAAAATACCCAGAATGAGACATTTTTATTCTCAAAGAGCTGTTTGTGTTCAGCAGACGATCAGTTCTAGGATGAATAGCATCTCTGAGCTCATTGAGATTTAATAATTAACTTAAAACTGTGCACATATATTTATATTATATTGTAGATATGTTTATACTGTTTAATTTGTATTGTATTGCACCGACTACGCCAAAACAAATTCCTTGTATGTCCAAAAACGTACTTGGCAATAAAGCTTTTCTGATTCTGATTCTGATTCTGATAAAACCTTTGGAAGAACTTAAACCTTTTGGGCTACTTAAGCTTTATTTTATTCATTTTACCTTAAAATTATGCTTCGTTTCCCAAAGATTTTTATCTTTAACTTATTCTTTTTAAGAATGACTTAATCTTCTGCCTCTTTGTAGCATAATCTTGACATACTTTTAAATTCGGCTATAATGTTTTTACAAAAAAAACCATTTACAGTTGTATTTTTCATCAGTTAAAACATTCATAAATGTGTGCACTCAACCTGACATCTGTTTTTATTATTCCCATAAGTCACAGCCAGGCTTCATGGCGCTCTGCAAACGACGAGGATAGCTCTGAGACGGCTGTGTTTATCGAACCGCCGGAGGGAGCCGTCACCCGGGTTAGGCTCCTCTAATGTTCTGAACCACCTCATCTGTCACCTTAAATGAAGATCCATGAGCTCATCATTTCTCCTAAACATGTGTTTTACCCTCGCAGACCCGCAGAAGTGGTCCGAGCTTGTTGCGGATGCTCCGAGTGGCCTTCTGCTCCCGCCAGCGCACCCCTTTGCTGCTCGGCCTCTACCTGCTCACTGTGCATGTCCTGCTGCTCCTGTGCCTGGGCGGATACCTCTGAAGAAACCTTCCAAATACGAAGGGAGTCGGTCAAAGAAAATAGAAATGTGTCGGTATGACTCATAATGTGACATGTAATACTTTTAAAAAAGTGTCCAAAGGATGCTCTGTACAAACAGTGCACTTTACAGTACTTAATAATTTAGCCAAAGTATATATCTTTACTTCGGGAGGTGTTTATTTAACTATATATTCATGGTTGACCTTATGTTGGGAGATATGGCTTCAAAACCCAAGCAGGACACATGCAAAGGGACAATTATTTAATATTCCTACTAAAATAAACAAATAAAGCACCGATCCGGGTACATTATGACCCTCACCTATGGTTATGGAGATAATAAATGAGCTTCCTTTGTAGGGTTGAGCCACCGCTCTTTCACATCTAAAGGGGCTGGCTAAGGTAGTTCTGGCATCTAATCAGGATTTCTGCCAATGCCTGAATTTGGAAGGAATCCCTTCTGGCCCAGGAACGCCTTGGTATGCCCCAATATAAGCTCTGATAAGGGCATTTTGGGTTTCCCTTCCGGACCTGTCGGCTTGCCATACTGATCACAGTTGAGCGAAAGATGATGGATGAAGGAAAAAGTCAGAATCAAGTTTTTACATGATGTGCCTTTTAGATTTGAGATTCAAGTCCCTCAAAATACAAACAAAAGTTATGGGAACCACAAAATTTAGTGTATTTAATGGGATGGACCAACACAAAGCAGAACATAATTGTGAAGTGGAAGGAAAATGATACATGTGTTTTTAAAAAACTAAACGTGTGGCACACGTTTGTATTCACAGCCACAGTGTGTTACAGGGACAGTTGCAGGTATTTTGGGGGTGTCTCTACCAGGTTTACATATCTAGAGATTAAAAATTTACCCATTTGTCTTTGCAAAATTACTCAAACTCAGATTCCATGGGAAGTGTCTACAGATTCTCACTTAAATCTAGGTCTGGACTGTGACTAGGCCATTCTAACATGAAAATGCCTTGATCTGAACCACTCCATTGTAGGTCTGGCTGTATGTTTAAGGCTGTTGTCTTGCTGGAAGGTGAATCTCAGTCCCAGTCTCAAGTCTTTTGCAGCCCTAAATTGTTTTCTTCCATCGTTGTCCTTGAGCTCCATCCATCTTTCTGTCAACCTGCTTCCTTGTACCTTCTGGGAATAATAAACATACCCACAGCATTACGCTGCCACCACGTTTCACCTAGGGATGTGGTGTGTTCAGAATGATGTGCACTGTTAATTTTCTGCCACACGTTTTCTTTACATACATGTAGTCCAAAAAAAATTATCTATTCGTCCAATTTCTTCCACAATGGCTTTCTTCTTGCCTCTCCTACATAAAAGACTGATTTATAGAGTGCACCGCTAACAGTTTCCCTTTCAGCAGCATTTCCCACCTGAGCTATGGATCTCTGCAACTCCTCCATAGTTACCATCAGGCTGCTTCTCTAAATTCTCACTTCATCAGGTTAGGTGGACGGACCTGTGAGGCCTTCACTGAACAGCGGAAATTATATAGAGATTACATTACAGACAGGTGGAATCTATTAACTGATTGGGTGACTTCTGAGGGGAATTGGTTGCACTGGGTTTTCTTTAGGGGTGTCTGAGCAAAAGGGGCTGAATTCTAATTAAAGTTTAGATTATTATTTGTGAAAACAAGTTGAAAATCATGTGTCACGTTTCTTCCACTTCGCAGCTGAAACAATGTTGCGGCTGTAATGTGATAAAATGCAAAATAACTTAAGGGGTTTGAATACTTTTGCAAAGGACCGTAAATCGGCGTTAAAAACCTGCGAAAGAGTCAAATTTGCTTTGAAAGGTTCTACGCGCTAATATAGCTAGCTATGCTAAGCTAGCTACACTAAACAAATTATGCTAAGCTAGCTATGCTAAGCTAGCTGCGAGATTAACAGTTGTTTTGAGGAAGCGGGAAACAGTTATTTTTAAATAAATGACTTTAAGTTGAGGTCATGATGCGAAATTTATCTCCTCATAACCTTGTTTTATGCATAAAAACGGAGCACGTTGCAATTTCTGATTTTACACCTTCCTGTATCGTTTCTGTTTACATTCCTGATGCAGTTTTTGTTTTCCTCGGACAGATTTATGTTTCACTGCTGGCCTTAGAGACGATTTTCCCTTTTTGTCCATTAGGATGTTGCTGCATTCCAACAGATGAAGGATGATACTTTTTTTGAACGATATCCCCTACCATTAACTTAGTTTTAATGTAATTCCTTGTTATGAAATATCTGTTAAATCACCCTCCATATACACCATGCTTGTCGCGTAACACTGGGCTGCTAAACTACTCTGCTGTCACCTTCTTTAAAAATCCACACTCTTCTGTGTTATTTCCTCTTGTAAATACCTGTTCAAAGGGCTGTATATGGAAAATATAAAGTAATTATAATTGTGGTGGTTTGGATCAGGGAACAAATTGGTCCAACGTTAATTTCCTGTCGGTTTTTGTTTACCTCCTCATTGGGATCATGGTGACTCAGAAAATCTGAACCTTTTTAAAATGACTATTAACATAAGAATGAAGTTGGGGTTCAGTCCAACAGAACATTTTTACAGTAAGTACTTGTGTGTGAAACACTACAGTTCCTTTTGTTCATGGCTGGGGGGCAGATTGTTACTGCGGACACAAGTTTGTGTACAAAGTTTTTAATAAAGGATGTTTTTAAGTGGAAGTTAATGTTTTTTTGATGTTTTTTGGGTTTTTTTTGTGCCATATTTGAACAGGACAAGTTTTCTAATATTTGAAGCACGGTCCTTTCTTCTCCTCAGGTTTTCCACAGGATTAAGGTCTGGAGGCTGAGTTGCCTAATGAAGGTTGATTTTTGTATCTGGTGAACTATTTGTAGATGTGGTTAATATTTTCAATTATTATCTTGTCCAACAGGTTTTTTGTTAGTCTCATGATGTTTTTACAGTTGCTATGCCCTCCAACAAGGTTTCCAGGGCCTTCGGAAGAGAAACAGGCCCACAGCATCACAGAGCCTCTACAATACTTAACAGTGGTCATTTGTTTGCAGATGGAGTGTTTGATTGAAAGGTTTAAATATAAAATAAAAGTTCCACTTTAGTCTCATCTCACAACAGCACAAGTTTCTAGTTAAACTCCCAGTCGATTCTAACAAACTCCACACATAAATGTTACTGGTTGTATAGTAAAAAAGGCTTTTTCCCGTTGGCATGTATATATTGTCTGATGGCCAAGATGCACCTCTTGGCTGCATTTGTCTAACAGCAAGCTTTGGGGATTTTTTTAATTATAATTTTTTTTTACCTCCCTGAGCATCCTGCTCACTTTGCATGGTGGCAGGATAAACTTCATCCCCATCCAGCTACGGATGTTTAGGTGAGGAGTTATTTTCTTGTAGCCATTTTCTGACTAATGAAGATCAACATTCTGATCTATTTAAAATCAAGTATTAAGTGCTTCTGGTAGATTACTTTTACAGGAATTTTTAGGGTAGCCGATATTTTGACATTTGTGAATTTGTAAAAAAGTTTCGTTTTTTTTTTTCTCGGAGTAAATACATTTAAATTAAAGTATATATTTTTCTTAAACTTCCAGTATAAGATTATTCATGAGCAATAAAAATGTAATGTAGGGTCTGGATGTAATTTGTCTATTTGAATTGATAATCGGGAGATTTAGTAAACATGGAGTAGTAACGCTTTAAGAGTCGCAAAAAAATAAAACATTTTTAAACTTTTTTTTTACATTTTCTAACCATGAATAAGCAACAGCTACTTGGAAATTAAACATTTAAAACTCATAACCCGATGCTTCTAAATGTTGTTTAACTCTGCCCCCTGGTGGTCTAATTATTTTTACTACAGGTTAAATCACAGCTCATCTGGGCTGCGGTTCTGTTGGTAAAAAGGTAAGAACAGCAGCTTCTTTTTAAACAAACAAACAAAAAAAAAAACACTTTATCACTTAGTCTCGAATGTTGTAAGATTTCCGGGGGTGCTTAAATGCACCACGAGTAACAGTTTTAGTTTTCTTAATTTTTAAAGACTAAAACAACCTGCAAATCCATTTTAGGTACTGAAACAGCAGCAGATCTTATGTCAGTTGTTGCCGATGTTGTGACAGACAAAAAATAAATCAAAATTTTACTTTTTTGGACGACATTGCGGGTTCCCGTATGTTGGATGCGCGTTCATGTGACGCCCATCAGGTCGTCTGAACCTGTGAAGACCTTCAGGGAAATATTGCTTCTGTAATATCCACCTATAGACATCTAAACTGCGCATCACCTCGAAGGTAAAGTCATATTTTCTTCTCTTCTGTGCTAAATTACTAAAACTGCAGCCATTGTTTTTTTTTTTATATCATAAATGTTTCCGCTCTTCTTGAGGAAGTAACTATAATAAGCCAGTAGGCAGTTAATCCTATTCCATAACTCAACGATTTATACCTTTTAAAGGTTGTTTACATATGATAAAACCGCTTCAAAGTTGGCATGAAACGTAAAAGTAAAGGTTAATCATAGAAATCTTATTAAGTTTAATTCATTCTCATAAATTGTGTTACATAAACTTGAGCTTATTTGTATTAGAAGGATTTGCATGACATAATTCTAACTTTTAATATGTTGGTTTTGTATTTTTATGAAGAATCTAATACATAGGCGCAGTAATTGTAAAGAGAAGTGAAGTTTCATGCTGAGTTTAACTTCCTTTTTGTGTCTTTGTGTTTGCACTTTGCTCTATTTTTTGCCCTCCAACAAACTGTCACAAATTGCATTCATGCACAGAAACTGCAGCTTTCATCTGCGATCTGCGTATTGATCTCATCCTTACTGAGTTGTCTGGGCTGCTGTGTTTTACTCCCCCAGATGTGGAAGTCAGTGGTGGGCCACAATGTGAGTGTGAAGGTGGCTGCAGAGGGGGACGACTGGGAGACAGACCCTGACTTTGAGGTACTGGATACTTCCTGGAGCGTGCATCAGCATTGTGTCTATATGTCTATAATGGGTCTGTTTCTCAGCAAACCTTTTCTGTTGTGTATTAAATGCATTTCAGAATGATGTATCCGAGCAGGAGCAGAGGTGGGGGGCCAAAACCATCGAGGGCTCTGGGCGCAAAGAACACATCAGGTGAAAACAGAAGGAGCAATCTGTTTTTATTTTTGATGGAAATAATGATTGTCTGGAAGAGGAGAATAAATTGCAGGTTCTTAGTGGTGTTGTGTTGCAACAGGAAGAGGAAGTGAGAGCAGAACTCATGTTGTCAGACAGCGAGTCAGTCCTAATATGGGTAATAACCGATGAGACAGTGTAAGAGATTTAAAATACCCCATACAAGGTTAAAAAGAACATTCAACCAGTTCAATATGAATTGATCATTGCCAGATTTTCTCTTAATGAAAGATTACCTGTTTGCCGCTATTACTACTATATTAATTCTCCTAAATCATTTTTTAAGTCTTATTTAAAATCAGTTTATGAAGAAATTAATGAAAAATGCACAGATTGTCCGATTCTAATTATCGATATTAGTAAACCTCCAGCCTGCTGATTGTGATTCTTGGTTATTATAATTTCACAATATGAACAATAATGCAACTGTATTAAATTACTGTTTTCCTTCCTGATGTCTTGTTGAACTGAACTTTGTCAACCTTCACAAGAACATTTTCAATGTACAAAACTTTATAGATGGTTAAATCTGTTGAACGTTGTCTATTATAATGGAACTTCATAGGTTTGGAGCTTGATACTTTATACTAGTAAAGTCTAATATCTTTATTTACCTTTTGTCCGATGATCTCAGAAAGCCCGCGTGTTTTAAAACATCTCAGCCTACAGTTAGTTTTACCACATTTTGTCATGTTCCAAACACAAACATCTATGTTTTTAATTGGGATTTTATGTGATAGACCAACACAAAGAGGGGGAAATTGTGAAGTGGAAGAAAAGTGACACATGGTTTTCGAACCAGGAAACTATGAGAAGTGTGGCGTCCGTTTCCATCCAGCCCCCTCGACTCCGATACCCCTAAAGAAAATCCAGGGCAACCAATTGCCTAAAAATTTGTAAACAGAGCCCACCTGTGTTTAACTTAATCTCAGTATAAATGCAGCTGTTCAGTGAAGGCCTCAGAGGTTCGTTGGAGAACATTAGTGAACAAACAAAATCATAAAGACCAAGGAACACAGCAGACAAGTCTGGGAGACGGTTGTAGAGTACCTTAAAGCAGGTTATTGAACAATATTCCAAGTTCTCATCACCTAAACTGACAGGCCAGGGAAGGAGAGCATTAATTAAAGAATCAGCCACGAGGCCTATGAGGAGCTGCAGAGATCCACGGCTCAGGTAGGAGAATATCCACAGGACAATTATTAGTTGTGCACTTAACAAATATAACCTTTATAGAAGAGTAGCTAAAACTAAGTCACTAGATGTCCTAGTAAGGTACACTTCAGACATTTTGGAGAAGGTGTTCTGGCCAGATACATCCAACATTAAATGTTTTTAATTACTTGGAAAACACCATCACTATTGTTAAACATGGTAGTGACAGTGGCATGCTGTGGGATCGCATGACTGAGAAGATGGAGGGAGCCAAACACAGTACGGTTCTGGAAAAATAACTCGTAGAGGCTGCAAAAGACTTCAAAATAGTGGCCTAGTTAAAGCCCAGACCTAAATCCAATGGAGAATCTGTCAAGACTTGAAAATCATTGTTCATAGACACTCTCCATCCAATCTGACTGAGCTTGAATTGTAATGCAAAGTAAAAATGGATGCAAATTGTGCAAAGCTGTGAAAACCACCAAAGGATGTGCAGCTGCAAAAGGTGGTTGTACAAAATACTGACTCAGGTGGGTTGAACACAAATGGAGGCCTCACGTTTCATTTTCCTTCCACCATAAAATTACTCCCTACTTTGACCTGATTGGTCACAAAAAAGTGTGAATACTTTTGCAAGGTCTGAAAGACATTTCCATTTCCATTCCTTTTATTTCTTCAGTGTTGCTGAGCTCAGAAGCAAGGTCGCTGAGGAGCACGAGCAGGTGAAGCAGAAGGATCAGACTCCCAAAGCATCATACGGATATGGAGGGAAGTTTGGGGTGGAGAAGGACCGGATGGACTCGGTAAACCAGTTTTAGTTGACCTTTTCCACACATTCCCCGTCTCTTTGCGGTTGTCTGATTCATGTCTTCTGTCCAGGCGGCTGTGGGCCACGACTACGTGGCACAAGTGGAACAGCACTCCTCCCAGAAAGACATGGCGAAGGGATTCGGTGGAAAATTCGGTGTTCAGAAAGACCGCGTTGATAAGGTCAGAACACAAGATCACACCAGTTGAATCTTTACTGTAAATTTTAATGTTTTCTTTTCTTCTTGTAAATGTCACCAAAACGCCAACTCAGCATAACACCTTCTCTTAACGTGTAGAAACCAGTAGATGAACCATGAACATCTCAGTTTAAGTAAACTAAAATCTTTATCTGTGCAGTCTGCCATGGGCTTCGAATACAAGGGAGAAGTGCAGCAACACACCTCTCAAAAAGGTCGGTCCGCCGTGTTGCTGATAAATAAATGTTTTAGATCTTCAACGTTTAAACTTTTAATTCTCCATTTTAGATTACTCGAAGGGGTTTGGAGGAAAGTACGGAGTGGAGAAGGAAAGGGTGGACAAGGCGGCTTTGGGTTACGACTACAAAGGCGAGACGGAGAAGCATCAGTCCCAGAAAGGTGGGTTTGTCCTCATCAGCAGGAGGGTTCGGTTGATTCTGAGCTTCCAATAGTTTATTTGAACCGTTTTTCTTTTAAAGGGTGGAATAATGATTCAGTGTACAACTTTTTTCTGTGTAAAGCACATTTTAAAATCTAGCATTTGGGGTTTGAAGGTAGTGTGATCCACACAAGGTAAAATACAACCATACAGACTCAAATATACACGTACATCTCAAACATTTTGAATATTGTGAAAAACTTAAGTATTTTTGTCACTAATTTCAGTGATGGTTTCACATATATATTCATTACCCCTCGCAATTTCCCTTACCGCACTTTTTTCTTCCACTCAACTTTCCATCAAAGCAGTATTTAACTTTTCCACGACATTCTACTTTTTGGAGCTGTACTTGTATACAAGCTGGTGCTTTAAGTGCTCTTTAACAACCCAGCAACAAGTTCCTGGCCCAGTTCAGGCTTTGAAGCATAGTTTCAGAACATGGAAGTTTGGGCTTTGGAGGTGGTTGTTCCTGAAGCTCAACGGACGTAAGTTTTGAAAACATTTACCTGTTGGAACAGGAAGTTTCAAACGTAGCTCTTGTTCTGAGTTAAAGCTGAAAAATTTGAAGGAAGCGTTGCACTTGCAGCAAAACAGCCCCACACCACAACGCTGCCAATGCCGTACTTGTCATTTTTTTTCACTGGTCTTATGTTTGACAGCGTCATCGTGACTCTTCCAAACACAAAAGGCTTCTGGCTCATTTCTATGACGTTAAAACAAACAAATCCTTAAAACAAAATCCCAAAAAGCTGCAATAATCTGGCTGCGTAAGTGTTCACATCTTTAGAGAAATACTTTGTGTGATGCACTTTTTGATCCAATTCAACATTTAGTCTTCTAGGGGGCACAACTAATCTCAATTATAGTAAATCTGGTGAACCAGAAGTAACGTTCAGCTGGCCTAGTAAGACTTTCATGACTGTTGCTCGTTTGCATCTTTCAGCTAAAACCGTAGTTTGCAGGGAAGCTATATATGGAACAACTGGGACATTGGTAAAACTCCAGAACTGACAAAAAGCTATGTCAGAACCTGGTCAGGGATGATGCCAGTAATACTAAAGGAGCAGCAGAGTTTCCAACAAGTACTGGTTCAGTTCAATATTTGTCAACAATCTCCTGTGTTCTCCTTAAGTCTGGACTAAGCAGTTGGACTTACAGATGGAGGCCTTTTCTTCCAAACAAAACACCCAGGTCCGACTAAATTATCCCCAAACCTCATAGCGGATTGTTTTATGGTCTGATGAAACAAACGACACAGCATACACTTAGTGAAATATGGTAGTGGCAGCATCATGCTGTGGGGTTACTTTTCTTTAGATGTTCGTGAACAGCTCTAACTACCAGCCGGTTTGGACCCAAATCATTTAATAGAGTCTGAGCATACATCCAAATCACAATCTTTGCAAGAAGGATGGGCAACCATTAAAACATGAAGTTGTGGGATGCTGATGGGCTCCAGCTAAAGACTGGATGATGAATTGAATCAAAAGGTGCTTGAGCAAAGTTTTAATTATTTAAAAAGTAGCCATTTTAACAGGGGTGTGTAGACTTTTTTTAGGCAAACTTCTGATCACAACTGTTTATCCATTAACTTTGCATTTGCACCGTGTTTTTCCCAGACTACGCCAAGGGCTTTGGAGGGAAGTACGGCGTCGAGAAGGAGAAGGTGGACAAAGCCGCCATGGGCTACGACTATAAAGGAGAAACTGAGAAGCACCAGTCACAGAAAGGTGAATAAACTCAAAGTTGGCATCATATAAAAGACGATACGAGTGTTTTCTCTAAACCATTTTGTCCCACATTCAGATTACGCAAAAGGATTCGGTGGGAAGTACGGCGTCGAGAAGGAGAAGGTGGACAAAGCAGCTCTGGGATATGACTATAAAGGCGAGACGGATAAACATCAGTCACAAAAAGGTGAGAAAAGGTCTACATAGAATATATTCCTTAAAAATATAACGCTGTTACCTCATTAGGCTAAAGAAACCTACTTCTGTTTAGATTACTCCACAGGTTTCGGTGGTCGTTATGGAGTACAGACCGATCGAATGGATAAGGTCAGTGTCAAGGATTAAATTATACCTTATTATGATTTGATCTATTAATGTATAATAAAACCTTTTTAATACATTCTAAAGAAGATGTAGAATATTAGATAAAGCTGGTTTTACACAGCTGAATGTGTGACGGTGATGTCATGGCTTTAAAAGCTTCTGATAGGTTCTGATAAGATTGTTTCCCATGTGGTGGGTTAATCTGTGCATGGTGGCTCTTGATGCACTGACTCCAGTCTCAGTCCACTCCTTGTGAAGCTTCTTCAAATGCTTAAATTGATTTTGGTTGACCATCCTCTCAAGGCTGCAGTTATCCTTGTTGCTGGTGCATCTTTTACCACCACATGTTTTCCTTCCACTCAACGTTCCATAAATATGTTTGGATACAGCACTCTGTGAACAACCAGCTTCTTTAGCAATGACCTATTGTGGCTTATCCTCCATGTAGAGGGTACAAATGACTGTCTTCTGGACATCACGTCAGTCTTCCCCATGATTGTGTCTCCTACTGACAGGCTGAGGGACCATTTAGAGGCTCAGGAAATCTTTGCAGGTGTTTGGAGTTAATTAGCTGATTAGGGTGCTGACACCATGATTTCCACTATTTAACTTTCTCACAATATTTTAGTTTTCTGTGACACTGAACTTTGGGGTTTATTCTCTGTAAGCCGTTACCATCAAATTTACAAAATAGAAAGGGTTGAACTATTTCACTATTTCAGACAGCTTCAAATTGTAGTTATGCTTAAGAAAGCAGTGATTTTCTCAACACATTATCAAATATTAAAGGCTGTTTAGCCCAAATCCTTTAAAACTATGTAATTTGAGTGTTGTGATCCTCTAGAGCGCAGCAGGCTTCTCAGAAATGGGCTCAACACCATCTGCTTATGAAAAGACACAACCATTAGAGGCCTGTAAGTTCATCCGTCCTGTGTTGTCGTAAGAAATAAAGCAGAAAGGATCACTTATGTTCTGCCTTTATTAAAGTTTTTGTCTAATTTCTGCAGCGAGTGCAGGCGCCGGGAAACTGAAGGCTCGCTTCGAGAGCCTGGCCAAGGCTTCAGATGAAGAAAACAGGAAGAAAGTAGAAGAAGAGAAAGCAAGAAGACAAGCCCGAGAGAGCAGAGAGCGAGAGGAAGCCACACGCAGACAGCAGGTACTGCCATGCTTTCTTGTGAATCTGCATTAAGGTGTGAGGAGCTCTCTGGACAAAAATAAGGGATCTACCTTTGTTGATTTGATCCTTTAAGGAGCAAGATAGTAGAAAACAGGAAGTCCATCCTCCGCCTGCTCAGGAGGAACCAGAGTACGACATGCCGCCTGCAGAAACCTACCAGAGCATGCAAAAGATAGAAGAAACGCCTGAGCAAGAACCTGAGGTAAGCCTTAGGTGTACCAAATAGCAGTTTTTAAATGTCTGAAGGAGGTGTAGCATTTTCTGTTTTTACATTCAGGGGGAAGAATTAAACGAGGAGCTTCCAGACCTGCCTCCACGCTCAGAGGATCTCCTCGAACCGCCGAACCCTCCTCTACCGCCGCGGCCCGCAGACGTGGAGGAAGAGGAGGGTGACGGAGAGTACGCCGAACTTGGTGAACCACCTCTTCCTGATCCGACAGGTCTGCCTCTGATCAAAGTTCTGATCAAAGCTTTCTCATTTAAAAAGCAGAAATTTTCTCATCAGAACATCATTTCTGCTCACAGAAGCGCGTGGAGTCTACAAGGAGGTGTCGTCTGGCCAGAAGGCAGTTGCAATTTATGACTATGAAGGAGGTAAGACCCACTCAGTCCACTACCTTCAGTTCACACCCTAAGAAATGTAGAAGCAAGTTTATGAACAGATAAGGTCAGAGGTTTAAAGACACGCGTCATAGGTATTGTGTCAAACCACAGTTTTGGTTGCTTTACATATTTGACCGTTCTTCTAGAATTTGAAGAGTTCTGTTATATTGGTTTCCTGGGCGCTGATCTAGCAAGGCTCAGGTTAGGATTTTTGAAAGGTCTTTCCAAAAGCAGAACTGGAACAATTCAATTCAGTTTATTTATATAGCGCCAATTCACAACACATGTTGTCTCAAGGCTCAACAGTCAGGTTCATACATTCCAATTAATCCTAACCATTGAACAGTGCAGTAAGATTGAGTTATTTATTCAAATTGGATAAAACGTTTTTCTATCTAAGGAAACCCAGCAGATTGCATCCAGTCAGTGACTTGCAGCATTCACTCCTCCTGGATGAGCATGTAGAGACAGTGGACAGTCACTGGCGTTGACTTTGCAGCAATCCCTCATACTGAGCATGCATGTAGCGACAGTGGAGAGGAAAAACTCCCTTTTAACAGGAAGAAACCTCCAGCAGAACCAGAACCAGGCTCAGTGTGACCGGCCATCTGCCACGACCGACTGGGGGTTTGAGAGAACAGAGCAGAGACACAAAGAGAGCAAAGAAGCACTGATTCAGGAGTACTTCCTATGGGAAGGAAAAGTAAATGTTAATGGATGTAGCTCCTTTAGTCGTTTCATCTAGAAAGAAAGAACAGATAAACTCTGAGCCAGTTTTCAAGGTTAGAGTCTGAAAGAGAGCACATAGAGTTAGTCACAGTAGAAGCTCAGTCAGTTTCCATGTCTAGGAGAGAGAAAGGGTTAAACACTAAAAGACAGGGCCAAGTGGATCATCGGTAGAGGGTGAGCATTAAGTTGTTGTCAGCAGAAGCTCGGACGATGCCCCTCTCCAGAAAGGTGTCACAGGTAGACACAGAGTCAGGCCAGGTGTAGCTTCTAGGAAGAGAAAAGAGAGAACATAAAGTTAGAAGCTGAAATAACAGCAAATAATGCAAAATTGGAGAGTAGTGTGAGAATGTAGCGAAGAGGGTGAAAGTGGTCATTATGTCCTCCAGCAGCCTAAGACTATAGCAGCATAACTACACAGATAGTTTCAGTTTATTTATTTATATAGCGCTTATTTACAACAATGTCGTCTCAAGGCACCCTACGGCGCGGGGAGACCAGACCAAACCGCCGAGTGCCAGAGCCCGGCCACCCCAGAACGGGCCACGTGTAGGGGCACTAAGTAAAATAATAAACTGATAAAGTTTGTCCATCTAGAGAACATCAAACTATCTCAAAGTTCCAGCTATACGGATTACTGCTGGTAGCAAAATAGTCCCACAGCATGATGCTGCTCCCACCATGCTCCACATCCGTTTTTGCTGCCTACTTGAAACTTACTTGGTCATTGTGAACAAAAAGCTACGTTTTTGTCTCCAACTTCTCTCCAGAAAGAATTTGGGTTCTTCTTGAACATTCCTGAACATGCAACCCAGTTTCCCTTCAGTTTAGGGGAACAGTTTGGACCTCTATTCAGACCTTGGCAAACATGAGACACATCATTACCGTTGTTGGAATTGTTCCTTTTGGAATATGAAGTTGTTTAGAAATGCATCCTTATATCTTCCTGTTCTCAAAAACTGAATACAGAATTACGGACTTTCATAATGAATGCATGTCTTAATACTCTGTTTTCACAGAGGCGGATGACGAGATTTCCTTCAATCCAGATGATGTCATCACCAACGTAGAGATGATTGACGAGGGCTGGTGGAAGGGCCAGTGTCATGGACGCACTGGTCTGTTCCCATCTGCTTACGTCCAGCTCATGTAACGACTTTGCACACGCTTCCCTTTAAAATCCCAGGTTTATTCAGCTCTCCAACTACTGTAGCTTTTCTATTTATACAACAAATCATTTTTTTTTTCTATTAATGCAAAACTTTAGGTGTTTTTTATTGAGGATCTGAAGGAAAAACTTGAAATAATTAAAGACAATAAAGCATTTTTTAAAATGTAGCTTGAAATGTTTATTTTTTGACCCATTCTTTTGAAACAACTTGAAGTTAAACACGTCATTCAAACTTGGAAGATATTTCTATACTTCATAAGTCTCAATGCAGCAAAAGGAACAATAGAAATGACAAGAAGTCACCTTTTATTCAGGGTCCTTTATTTCATTTTAAACATAACAGGCCCCTGGTGTGTCTTCTGTTAACAAGACCGGCTCTTGGCTCATAAAAAAGCTGCTGTCCCATAAGAAAAAATGCAGAATTTCAGGCTTTTCATGCATCCATGAGTCTTCCAGCAAAGAAGAATTATTACATCCCAAGTCTTTGAAACCAAACGCCTCGATTTGCTTCACCAGGCGATTCCCTTCTTCTTCTTGACCTTGCCCGTTTTCTTAGTCACCCGTATGGCTTTCATTTTCTTGGCCTGCCGCTGGCTCATCCATGCAGGATACTGTCCATGTTCGTCCAACAGAGTTTTCTTGCTGCGCTTCTTGTCCATGTCCATCTTCCCGTCTGAAACAAAGGAAAAGCAGTCTGAAAGTTTTCAGAATCACCAAAACTGATTCAACTATCACTGCAAATTAGGTTTACTGGCTGAATTGACAAGCTGGCTGCTGTTTGCAATAAATAAATCATACAAGAACAAACTAAATGGCTCAACATAAACGATTCAACCCCTTTCTTGGGGATCATGTTTGTAGGTCTGGCGTCCAAGCTTTAGCTTCCTCACAGACAGCTTTTCTCCCATGATTTCCTGATAGTTGATATAATCTGTTATGTTCTGGGGGAGCAAAGCAGCCCCAGAACTGAGCCACCACTATGCTTCACTGTAGGCATGGTGTTCTGTTCAGCGGAAGCTTTATTCTTCTTCCTCCAGAACAGTTTTTAATTTAGCCAATTAGCCTAATTTGCAGAGGGGACATTAATATTCAAAGCTGTTTAGAATCTTGCTTCATATCTGACACAAACTTTAACTGAAACACAATTCTTTGCCAGTTAATTTAGCTTGAATCTTCCACTCACCACACTCCTCCTCCTGTGCTGCCATCTCAACATCAGTCTGCTTCGTTATCTTGTCGGCCGGTACCACCGTGGCGATGTCCTGCAGGTCGCTCATATCTGCTTCTCCTTTTTTATCCAGACTCAGAGCCTGTTTGAGTCGAGCCAGCTCCTTGGGGGCATTTTTCTTCCTCTTCTCCGCCCGCATCTTTCGCTTCCATTTGCTCCGAAGACTTTTGGCCATTTTTAGGGTGAGCTGAAAAGAACCCCCAAAAAATTCAAGTGCAAAATAAAAAAAATATGGCAACACAATATTAGTAAAACATGCAATTGCGATATTATTGCAACTCTATCTGTTGCATTTAACACATATTGTCCTGACTCTTTCCATCAGTGTGAGATAGTTGCCTCATAGCTACTATTATTGTTTGTGGATAACTGGCTAAGCAGATTACCAACCTGCAGCACATGAATGCATGGTACTGGGAATTTACAGGATGCCAAATATTGCATTCAGGCATCTCCTTTGCAGCTGCAGCAGTGCACACGGGTACAACAATGATGACAGACACTCATTCTGCAGCTTTAATATCAAGTTTTTATTGTTCTGTGGTTTTACTTTGGATTTTTGCAACATTTAAAGCTAACAGTTTGCATATATGAAATGGGACGAATGCTTTTTGGCAACTTTCACTGTAAAATTGGGGGAAAATATTACTTTAAGTATTTATGGCAAGAGCCCAAGGAACCCAAATGAAGCAATTTACATGCAACTCTCCACAAATAAATATTTGAAATAAATGCTGCCAGTGAATCTTTTCTGCTTTAGATGTAGAGCGCACTTAGCAAGCATGGCCCAAATATATCGTGCTTATAATGAGTTAATCTACCCAGTTTGATCATTTAAAAGTGTTAATTTCTAAATGCATAGATCTATGATGGCTTAAACAGGTATCGCTTGAAAATGTGACTGAATTGACATGTTTTACCACTTTATCCGTAACACCTCCCCCTCTCTAAAAGCGCCCCTGTTTCAAAGCACACAATACTGAACCTACATATGGAGACGGAATGGATAAAATAACATTAATTGATGTAGAAACCATTACGCAAACTGTATAATGGGTATATAATGTAAATAAATGAAGTATTAAAGCAAGCTAGCTGCTAGCGTAACAGATTAGCTTACCGGAAATGGTGAAAAAAGTGATAAAAGCTTCGCTATATCAACTAATAGTTATATATTAGTAGGTGATTTAGGTCCGTTATAGAAGAAAGATACTTACACACAGCTAGTTTACTTAACCACCTCAAAATGTTAGCCCTGCGACAAGAACACGTTGCCCTGATCACCTGTGCACAACCCGGAAGGAAGCTCAAATGTGATTGGCTGCGTCAGACTAGCTGAAGACGGTGGCACGTGGTTGGCCAGGAAACCCGGAAGTCTCGGACATTTTAGTTTGTAAACAAACGGCTGTGAGTGCGCCAAGTAATCCTCTCGTATTCCTTTATTTAACGGCGAAGTTTGGTTTAATCCCATAAAAGTGTTTTATTATCTTTGTTCCGTGTTGGTTAGAAGCTAGTTCTGGAGTTATGAGCAGCCTCTCAGAAAGTCCGGCTCGGTTCGGTCGCAGTTTGGGTTCAGCATGCAGTCCTCCTCCGCTGTCCTCCTCTTGCACTTCATCGCAGCTCTTCCACATGTTGGACTCAGCTGCGGAGCTCATGATGGTCCACGGAGACTTCAAGGCGGCTTTTGATACCTGTAACGCAGGTCTGGAGAATCTGAGGCGCCTGGAGCCAGAAGATAACAGGTGAAACACGGAGTCGTTTCCCAGCTGTTCCGGTGTCCTGGATGTTCAGTTTAAAGACGAGTTTTTGTTTTTTTGTCTACAGGTGTGCAGAGTTAAAGGCTGGATTCTGCATGCTGGGGGTCCAGGCGCTGGCTGAGCTCAATGAGTGGCGGGGGGTCTTCTCCTGGGTCCTGCAGCACTATGAGCACCAGGAACATGTACCTTCTAAGATCATGCAGCTGTGGTAAGGAGGACTGTGATACGTTTTCACTGTAAACAGTTGTTAGGAAGTAAATGTAAAATAATTTGGTGCAACATGTGATTGGGCCAGCGCAATAAAGTCGTTCTGCTCTTTTTATTTGCCTGCTTCATTTGCAATAATATTTTTAATCGTTACTTTTAAAAACCAGGAAAATTGTTAAAAGAAACTTGATAACCTCTGTCTACACCATAAATATGTGTATTTTGTTATGCAAAGTAGACTTATTCAAATCACTGCTTTATATTGGTTTTTATGCAGATGTTGCCCATCCATCTATTTGTTTTGGAGGTTTAAATCCTCACCATTGTAGAATGTCACACGTTCCTTTAAATATACTATGTATAATATATAAATATAAGTGACTGAAGGAGATAAAAGACAAACGATAAGACAAACTAATTGAAAACAAATGACTGTCCTTATTTATTTTGATTTAACCAAATTGTCATTTTTGTTCTATGTTTTCAGCATCCTTCTTTATTCCAAGGTGGGGGAGCCTGCTGAGATTCAGGAGGCAGCCCGGGTTTGGTTACACTGCCCGTCAAACATCCGAGCTCCTGGGTTCCGGTCGGTGGCGGAGCTCTATCTGCTGCATGTCCTTGTGCCGCTCGGACATCTGGAGGAAGCGCGGGAGCTCGTTACTAGTGAGGTTGGCCGCGATGCGTTCACAGAGGAGCAGAGACAAACTGCTTTGGATGTCGTGGAAGAAAAAGCACAACAGAATCAAGGAGAATCTATAAATCCTGGAGTCACTTTAGATTCAAAGATTGCAGCACATCAAGCTTCAACTCAAGGTTTTTTACTTCAGCTCAGCCCTTACTTGTATTATTAAACAATCACATAAATAGAAATAACAGCTGCTGATCTTACCAAGTATGTCTTTCAGGTTCTTTACTCCATAAACTTCAAGCCATGCTTAGGTTTTTATACAGAAAATGCTTGAGGACCGGTTCTGGCTCATTCCCTGTACGGAAAGTCTTTCTGGCATCCGTTCTCCTCTACATGCTTCTCTTCCGAATGGATCCAGGTTGGAGGAGATGTTTCTGTTCTCTGCAAGTTTAAAAAAAGCGATTTGATTGGAAATAAGCATGTTTGCTGTTTTTTGTTTCCTCCACAGCTTTCTCGTCATCCTTCATGTGGATTTCCAAGCTTTTTCAGCTGATCAAACAGATGTGGAGAGCCATGTTTGCTCCATATTATCAGCATCTCACGTAGAGGAATACACTGTAAATCACAATTATAGTATATTTAATGAACTGTTTAATCATTAGATTGGTCAAACCAAGAAAACACCAATATAGCAATAATTCAGTATGTGTTGTAATTTATAGTTCTGTAAATTAAACACTTATTGAAGCAAAAATCCTGCGGGAAAGATCAATGTTGTCCTGGCAATTTATTGGCTGTGTTGCTGTGATGTGAAAAAGTATGTGCCCCCTCACAGATTTCTTTTGATTTTATCTTTTTATAAATGCAAAAAAGCTTGAGATTAACCGACAAATAAATTTGATATCTGTGGTTTAATTTCTCTAGCCACACCCAAGTTTGATCACTGTCAGAAATCACAAACTGCACCTATCTGATGACACAAAGTACGCTAAAATATCTCAAACAGCAACATATGTCATGTTAAATGTTTTAGACAAAAGATATATCAAAACTATCTTAAAATGTTGATTTCATGTAGGAAATTGAAAAGAAAACTATTTAAAATAACCTGATCCACTCATCTCTGCTGAATTATAAAAAATAGAGAAAACAAGAAACCGTGATGAACCCACCTTCAGGCAGTGAACCACAGGAGCAGCAGGCCAGAGGGGCACATGGAACAACGAAGGGTACCCAACCCCATCGTCACAGCAGAACCGCCCAGTACCTAGGAGAAGGAACCCCCTGCCCCCCATATCTTGCAGAATCTGTTGGGCAGGCATTAGCAATCCACAGCCTTTGGGAATCAGAACCAAGGAGAGGGAGGTCACCATGCCATGCCACCCGACTGGACAGCCCCGGGGAGGTCAAGGAGCGGGACCCCCACCAGGGCTCATCTCAGTCCCTACAACCCCTCTGGCCAAAAATGTTATTGCATCTTTAATAAATAAATGTTCAACTTGACTGTTTTTTTCATCATAGGGTAAACACTTTTCCACAGTATTGCAGGGTCTATAAAAGAGTAATGTTTTGGAACCTCTAGAAAGCCGTCCTTCAGTGACAAACAGGTGGGAATAAATGCAACGGTTTGCACGTGTAGAAGTGATGAACGGAACATTTAACGCTGCTCCAGCTGCCCCTGGTCATAATGTTATGCCTGATCGGTGCATGTTTAGGTTTCGTTTTCAGGGAAGAGCAGAAAAACGAAAGTAAAGCGGCTGATGCTGATGGGACGGAACAACAACTCAGCTGATCCGACTCCAACAGGACAACCACTGCTTTCCGGAACCCCTAACCGAACTTAGAGCCGAATAATTCAAGTCTGATCTGATGTCTGCTTTGTTTTCCGGGCTTTACTCGACGGTGCTGCTTCATCTGGGTCACAGACAGCTCGGTAAGTACATTTGAAGTGTCGGAGTAATGCGAGTGTTTATTATGGTACTTTAAAAGTTATCAGAGTGAAGAGAACGAGCAGGAAAACTTTATTTAATGCGTCAGTTTATTTACATTTAAATATTTTTCTTGTGGAATTTGTTTAATATAAATTTTAAAGTATAAATAACCTGAAAATGCTCCTGCATTTTAATAAATTAGCCCTGTAGTCTAAGTTAGTGTTATATGGTGCTGTGAAAAAGTATCTGAGCCTTAACAGATTTCGTTTTTTTCCTGTTTTTTGTCATAAAAAATGTTCAAATCATCAAACAAATTCATTTGATAACAAGCATTAAATCTTTCACATCGCTGTGGAGGAGCTTTGACCCACTCTTCTTTGCAGAATTGTTTTTTGGTAGCTACACTGGAAGGTGTTCCAACACAAACAGCCTGTTTAAGATCATGCCACATCATCTCAATTATATTTAGGCTCAGACTTTGACTAGTCCTCTTGAAAACCTTCATTTAGGTTTTCTTCAGTCATTTAGTGGTGGACCTGCTGGTTTGCTATGGATCATTCTCTTGCCCAACTCTTAAGGATCCAATGCAGTCCGGAAAAGGATTTCAGATTTTTTTAGGTCTGGATATGTATGAAAAAAGGAGATAGGGCATTACAAAATATAGATATATATTTTCAGACTTTATTCTCTGTCCCATTGTTTAAATATTGTGACATTTATTCTTTCTATATTTCTGCTTTTCCTTGTGTCTTTCCTCCCTTTCTTGCTACCTGCTTTCTCTTGTTGGTTCTTCCTTGTGTCCTTTCGTCCCTCATGTCCTTCCTCATTCCTTTGTTTCTAGAGTACTTTCTTCTATTCTTCCTAGTGTCCTTTCTTCACCGCCTCCTCACTCGTCTTGTCTTCCTCGTTTCCTTCTGTTCTACCTCACTGACGTCTTTCTTTCTTCGTGTAGTTCATGGTGAACTTTAATGTTTTAGAATTTGGGTTCCTCCGGGACCTCCTGGATTAGTCATCAATACATTTTTTAATTAATTGTAGTAGTCCAGACAAGGAAAATCTTAAAATAAAATGATTGACAAAAAATCCTAAACAGCATATACTTTACAGCACTATATATCAGTTTTACTTCTTGAATTGCAGAAATAAATTAACGTTTTGATGATGTCCTAATTTACTGAGGTGCACCATATGAGGATTGATGTTTCAATGTTGTGTCATTTGATGTTTGCATTGATCTCCATCAGTAATGAGAGGCCTCAGGAACTACTGTCTGTCCTGCTGTGTGAACACATTGCTGCAGACCCTCAGTGCTACATGGGAACTAGCAGAGATATTAGAAAAGTAAGTAAAGCACAAATAAAAATGGAAAACTTTTTATGAGCACAAATGACAAGTTATTTTATCAGACACTCCTTATCTAATGCCGCCCCAGGCAACTGCCCATATCAGAAACCCAGCTTTGCATGTCTGCGTATTTCTCTGGTGCTTAGAAGAGAAAATAAATGGGTTTTTGTTTATTTCTCAAGGTGGGAAGCCACAGGTTTGGGAGCAGATGTTCATAATGTTCCCCTCCAGTTAAAGATAGTTCTCAAGGCCATGCAGAAAGATCTTCCTCAGCCTGCTCCACATAAAGACTTTCTGCACTGCTTGGACAGAAACTCCATTCGATGTAAGAGACACATCTTTACACAGCAGATGTCTCACTCTGATTACTTCTAACAATGCTTTATTGCAGTGCAAACGCAACACGACGCAGATGAGGTTTTCCTCTTCATTTTGGATTTACTGCAGCTGCAGATGAATGATCGCACTCTGGTTGGGCTTTATCCTTAGAAGCTTTCTTTTATTCATCCTTAGTTGCATCATCTATACAGGATTTCCTTTTTTTTCTTCCAGGCTCTTGAAATCCAGGGTCTTTACAAGATTTCACTGGAGACGCAACTGCAGTGTTTGGAGTGCAGCACCATTCAGACTCAAAACAGTCATCTACTCAGCCTGCCTTTACACATAAGGGAAGAGCAGAACACTCTGGTGTGTTTTCTTTTGTTGTACACCTCAATGTTACCACTGTGCTGCCCAGCTCAAGGGTTCCTGCTCTAACTCTCAACCTTTTTCAGGAAGATTGCATGAACTCCTTCTTCGAGCAACAGGAGCTCGGGGGAATTAACCGCTGTCTTTGTGCACAATGTGGAACCAAAACACGATCCAAACAGGTCAGGATGGGTTTTAGTGCTGTCCAAAGAGAAGTACTTACAGGTCCTTTTCAAAATATTAGCATATTGTGATAAAGTTCATTATTTTCCATAATGTCATGATGAAAATTTAACATTCATATATTTTAGATTCATTGCACACTAACTGAAATATTTCAGGTCTTTTATTGTCTTAATACGGATGATTTTGGCATACAGCTCATGAAAACCCAAAATTCCTATCTCACAAAATTAGCATATTTCATCCGACCAATAAAAGAAAAGTGTTTTTAATACAAAAAACGTCAACCTTCAAATAATCATGTACAGTTATGCACTCAATACTTGGTCGGGAATCCTTTGGCAGAAATGACTGCTTCAATGCGGCGTGGCATGGAGGCAATCAGCCTTTGGCACTGCTGAGGTCTTATGGAGGCCCAGGATGCTTCGATAGCGGCCTTTAGCTCATCCAGAGTGTTGGGTCTTGAGTCTCTCAACGTTCTCTTCACAATATCCCACAGATTCTCTATGGGGTTCAGGTCAAGAGAGTTGGCAGGCCAATTGAGCACAGTGATACCAGGGTCAGTAAACCATTTACCAGTGGTTTTGGCACTGTGAGCAGGTGCCAGGTCGTGCTGAAAAATGAAATCTTCATCTCCATAAAGCTTTTCAGCAGATGGAAGCATGAAGTGCTCCAAAATCTCCTGATAGCTAGCTGCATTGACCCTGCCCTTGATAAAACACAGTGGACCAACACCAGCAGCTGACACGGTACCCCAGACCATCACTGACTGTGGGTACTTGACACTGGACTTCTGGCATTTTGGCATTTCCTTCTCCCCAGTCTTCCTCCAGACTCTGGCACCTTGATTTCCGAATGACATGCAGAATTTTCTTTCATCCGAAAAAAGTACTTTGGACCACTGAGCAACAGTCCAGTGTTGCTTCTCTGTAGCCCAGGTCAGGCGCTTCTGCCGCTGTTTCTGGTTCTAAAGTGGCTTGACCTTGGGAATGCAGCACCTGTAGCCCATTTCCTGCACATGCCTGTGCACGGTGGCTCTGGATGTTTCTACTCCAGACTCAGTCCACTGCTTCCGCAGGTCCCCCAAGGTCTGGAATCGGCCCTTCTCCACAATCTTCCTCAGGGTCCGGTCACCTCTTCTCGTTGTGCAGCGTTTTCTGCCACACTTTTTCCTTCCCACTGACTTCCCACTGAGGTGCCTTGATACAGCACTCTGGGAACAGCCTATTCGTTCAGAAATGTCTTTCTGTGTCTTACCCTCTTGCTTGAGGGTGTCAATAGTGGCCTTCTGGACAGCAGTCAGGTCGGCAGTCTTACCCATGATTGGGGTTTTGAGTGATGAACCAGGCTGGGAGTTTTAAAGGCCTCAGGAATCTTTTGCAGGTGTTTAGAGTTAACTCGTTGATTCAGATGATTAGGTTCATAGCTCGTTTAGAGACCCTTTTAATGATATGCTAATTTTGTGAGATAGGAATTTTGGGTTTTCATGAGCTGTATGCCAAAATCATCCATATTAAGACAATAAAAGACCTGAAATATTTCAGTTAGTGTGCAATGAATCTAAAATATATGAATGTTAAATTTTCATCATGACATTATGGAAAATAATGAACTTTATCACAATATGCTAATATTTTGAGAAGGACCTGTACATCTTCCTAAACCCACACATTAAAGAAAGAGTTATGTCATTTAAAGTGGGGCTGTGTGGACTAATTATGAGTTGTCAGTTTTATCGGTCCTTAATCAGTATTCATTTTAAGTTTTTTTCATAACAAACAGGAGATAATTATAAGTAAACTAGTAATGATGAAAAAGCAAACAAAAAATTAGCTAAATAAAGTTAGGCATGAAATAGAAAACACAAAAATGTGTAGTTAACAGAAGTGATGATGGTTTGAAGGACTAATGAAAGTCACAAAAGAAGCATAGGTTCTAAAATCATGACAGACGTTAAAACTAAAATCACAAATAATAAAAAGATTGATTAAAACTGAATAAATAAAATGGCAGTAAAGTAAAATCTACATTTAGTCCAGACAACTAATATAAAAGATAATTAATCAGGACAATAAAACTACACAATAACTCTTGGAATTAGATATTTACATATGGGATGTATAAAGACACAACCTTTCTCACTGGTTAATGCACAGCATTTGAGTTAAATGAAAGCCCACTTGTGAATGTATTTAAATGCTACACCTTTAAACAAGCTGCTTCCTTCCTTGACATCATAGAAAATCAAAAGAAATCAGGCAACATATCAGATGAGAATTATGGAAGTCTACGACTCTGGATGATCTTTGTGTTTAATGAAATCTGAAGGGCACCATCCCACACTAGAAGGTCCACTTCTGAATAGCTCAAAAAGAAAACAGATAAAACGAAAGTGTTGTGGTGGCTTAGTCAAAGTCTGAACTTAAATCTGATTGAGATGATGTGGCATGACCTTCAACAGAGTTTAAATGTAAATATTTCCAGTTATTGCAAACACTTGAAGGTAACTGAGCCACACAACCAGTTATTAGATGATTACTTTTTCACACCGTGCCAGGTGGATTTATTTTGTTATTTTTATTTTCCTTTTAATAGATAAAATCATAATTTAAAAACAGCTTTTTATAGTTTTGATCTGAAAGATTGAACTACATGAATTGTTTCTCTTTGAGGTGTTTTAGCCTACTTCGTGTTGTCTGAGAACTGTCCTGATGTCAAACACTGAGTACTTCGGACAAACTAAATTGTCCCTCTAAATCTGTTTTTCAGGGTGTCAAGGTCCGCTCTCTGCCTCCCATCTTGTGCCTACAACTGAAACGATTCAGAAACATGCGTGGATACACCATGAAACTCAACTGTCGTGTCACTTTCCCTGAAACCTTCAACTTCTCTGAGATTAAGAAAGACGCTTTCTCTGCAGGCTTTACTCAGGTCCTTGATTTTTCTGCTGAGTATCTAAATATTATGTGTTGCTTTTTTTATTAAAAAGTTTGTTTTCTTGCAGAATGACTGCAGGTACACTTTGTATGCTGTGGTCGTGCACTCTGGCTCTGCGGTTTGTGGACACTACACTGCTTATGTCCGCCACAGAGTGAGCAAGCACTGGTACTATGCAGATGACAGCCATGTGTCCCTGGTATGTGTGAATCTGTCTCATTTCAATGGAAGTTAAATAGCTTTTTAAAAAATAGGCCTGTAAATAAGTGTTTTAATCAATAAATCATACAAAATAATAATTGTATGCAATTATTGATCCTAATAAAACCTAATTATATTCTGAGAATGACAAAATGTTACAATTAAAATGTAGGATTTGGCCATAGTATGCAAGTCTCTGCTTTCTGGATGGTTTCTCAGGGACCAGTGGCTCACTGAAATCCTTGGTGTTGAGTACCTTTTCGGACACAGTTCTACCACCTATAATGATTTAAGACTGTTCAAAGTGGAAGAATTTCTTGGAATATTGGAATGAAACATGTTGAAGTTCAGTCGATGTTAATCAAATACAGGTTTTAATTGTTATCCCTATTTTTTCCCTTTATTATACTACAAAGACCGAGAAACACAACATCTTTTCCTCCAGACTGAATCTTGATTGTGGCATAGATCAATAAGAAGGACTTTCCGTTGACAAAAACTATAACACAGGGATTAAAAGACAGTGAAAGATTTTATCTGACTAGATCCAATGCATTTCACCTCCTGTAAAAAGCTTTAGACCATGTTTTTCAGTGCAGACCTTTAAAAAAATAATAAATAAAGTTTTAATTGAGGGATGTGTCTGAAGGGTAATTATTCTCAAAGATATGGAGTAAAAAATGACAGAATTGTTTTACCAAATTCTTAATACATATTAATAACATTTGATATAGGTTTAACATATTTTGTTTTAGCAGTGTTAGAGCTTCTCTAAAAACAGTGTTGTATTATTACAGAGTTCTGAGCAAATCTGATTAAATCAATATCTGATTTTGTTTTTCCTGCAAATTCACAGTCCTCTTGGGAAGAAGTGCAGAAAACATATGAAGGACGTTCCAGGTAACTATCTCCTGAGGTTTGGTTTGTGTTATGTCCTTAAAATTCATTCATTGATAAGATTCAGGTTCTATTTTACAATTAACTGCCTTAATGATAGCCACACAGCAAAAATATCTTAAAAGGTTATAAATAATTTCTTAAATTTTTATGCGATTGTTTATAACCGATTTAAACAGCTGCTTTTCAAACTTCCTGCTGCAGCTAACTGTACTGCAGTGCTAACACTAGCTTGTACATCTATCTGTAACATTAGCTTAAACAGAAACAATAACTGGAGATTTATTTTGGCTGTTTTTTATTTCCATCTTCCTCTAAAACAGTAGTAGCTCTCACATATTTTTGTTAGCATCTTAGCCTTTTTTAATGGGAAAGCTCTACATTATTTCACCATCTATTTAGCTTTCACCAGCTTTTGTGCTAAGCTAAATAATCAGTTTCATGTTCCTTCAATCTTAAGAGAATGTTTGGAAAACTATGTTTTCATAAAAACTATATGTGTTCAATATTTAATACAGATGGCTGTTTGTCTGATTTTCCATAATTAACATAAAAAAAATCATTTGTGTTCAACAATTTGAGATCTCACAAATAAAAATGAAGGCTCTAAGTCATTAGTTCTCGCTGACATCCTGAAGCTTTCATCCTCCTACTTACAGAAACGGCTTCAACGAATCCTGTTGTCTTATTAGTCTAAAAGTCACTGTGTTTTTTTGCCATTAAATTTTCTCAAAACAAGGGGAATACGCCTCTTTGGCCAGGTTGCATTTGATAAACATGTATTCCAGTTTTTCTGTACCTATAGGAATCACAGTTTGTTGATTGTTTGTGGGATTTTCTTTCAGTGCGACAGCATATATGCTAATGTACAGAAGATATCGAAAAGAAGATGGCCAACAACAGGATCTTTCTGGCTGAAGCGATTAAAGATGAAAGAAAGATAATGCTACATAGGAAATGAGGAATTATTATTTACAAATCAGTTGTAGTATTTATGTTATCTCTGGTTAAAGGATATATATATATATATGTTATATAATTCACCACTTTATAAAGCCTTCCAGCATTGTAGTTTTTACATGTTATGCAGCAATTTGTGACAAAGGCCAGAAGGTGGCGCTCCAGCCTTAAAGTATGCACTGTAATCAAACTGTATGCAGGAGTCTGCCACCTGAGGCTCCGGAGCCACAAGTGATTCTTTGGACTTTAATATCTTTGGCTAAGGAAAATTATAAAGAACCAATTAATGTTTTTAAATATAGATATAATAACAAATGCAGGTTTTAGGAGTATTTTCGTGGAGTATTTGCTTTGAATTACCACAGCAGAATGACACTAAAAGTAGCAATAATACATTTTTTGATCTATTTCTCTTGTCATTAGGGTGGAAACTGTCCTTTTTGTTATGTTCGGCCTCAAATATCGACATCCCATAAAATAAAATGTGTCTGTTACTCTTTGTGCAAGAGGTTTATGTTTTTCATTATTTTAAAACCTAAAAATAGAAATGAAATGGTGGTTCTTTAAAAATGTCCTATAGTAGATATTTGTCAAAAAGGGTCTGTTGCACTTGTGGCTCTAAATGAGTTTTATGTAGCTGAACTGATGCCAAAAATGGCTCATTGGATTGTAAAGGTAGCAGATCCCTGACCTATAGGGTGGGTTTGAAGGGAATATTAGCAATAAGATTCATTTCTGTGTTTGGTGCTATTGTTCCTTAAGAGTATCTAAGCGTTGTACTTTATTTTTTGAGAATAACAAATATAAACTTTGATTTGAATTTACATGGTTAATTTTGACAAGTATTTTAGAAATGAGAGGTATTAAAACCCCCAAAAGCTCAAAGCAGTCGCTGATCACAAGGCAGCAAGTGTGGACACAGAGTCTGAGAAACTTAACAGTCAACTTGGCAAACAACATCTGTTGGTCATTTTATACAGTTGCCATATTATACTTGAACAGTTTTCATCTTTTTGTATATGACTTTTTTTGGGTACAAAATAAGTCATACCAGCCTGTCTGTTATTGTGCTCTTAGAAATGTCTACTGCTTTTGATACTCTGGAACACAACATCTTGCTGCCACAATCTGAAAATGACAGAGTGGCTCTGGTGTGTGGTGGATTGTTCTTCTTCTACTGCTCCTCTCACTTTTGGGGTTCCTCATGGATCTAAATTGGGTTCTCTGCTCTACATTTTTTTATGTGCTGTCTCTTGAGTCTTTGATATCTTTGCGGCTGATATTCGGATCCATGTATCAGTTAAATGTAATAAAAATCCATGTCAAAATGACTTAAAAAACTTGACTTACATTGAACGTTCTGAGCCTTAACGATAAGAAGCTGATTCTCTGCTTTAGGACCTGGACTACTTTCTGTAATTGAATGGAGGATAAATATCCATCAGTTTGTGACCCTAACCTTAATCACACCTGAGTTATGCAGCAAATCAGTGACATTCTGACAAACGGGTGATGCAACCAGTTCAGTTTAGGGTGGGATCACTGTTCCAGTTAAGGCCAGGCTGGTTTGAATTGTTTTACCTCAATTAAGGAAGCCATCATTTGAAAACTGAATTTTGTATTTTGTCAGGTTATATTATTCTGATATTAAAGTATGTGTGCTTTGTGAACCAGAAAACATCTGGGGGGAGAGAGGCTGCTGTGGAGCTAGTCAAAAACAAAAGCACAGCCTCATCTTACCTCCATATATACCTGCTGTTTTTCTGGATTCAGAGTCTTATTCATTTGGTCACAACTCCACACTGAAAGTAATGAATTACTACTATTAAGAATGGAAGGAACTTAAAATTAATTTAATATTTATTACCAAAAAAATCATTCTTTTAATTATAGTGTTGTGAAAACATTTCATGCCAGGAAAAATGTTGTTTAAGCTAACATAATTTAAAAGGTTATTTACAAAAAAATTAAATTCCTCAAGTTTCTGCTTAATAAAGATTATTTCAGCTTTTGTGTTTATTCTGAATTTAAATATTTAAAGTATTGGGTAAAAATTAGATTCTTTTGTTTGTTTAAAAAAAAAAAACTCAGCTGCTTTTATTTTGTCTTCACACCTCAAACACGTTGTAGTGCAAACAAATCTGCAGCTTGTTTCTCTTCTGATAATTACCAGATGTAGATTTTGCTCAGTGATGTATTGATGCAGCCAGGATGTTGGCAGGATGCCTGTTTGGAGCAAAACCAGCAGCTCCTCCTCCTGTCCTCCATCTGACCCCATCTCAGATAACAAGCCAGACAAAAAGAGGGATTCCTCCACCTCATTGTCAACCTCTAGACCCCTGAGTGAGGCATGTGAAGCTGAGAAAACTCAAACCAACAACGCTACCAAAACAAAGTCCCACATTTGGTGAGGTTAGTTTGTTTTTGCTTTAAAAAGTTTGTTCAGTTTTTGAATGTCTGAGCCAGTCTATGGATTCAAACAGTTAAAACAACTTGACCCTTTACAAAAATGTAATTCCTTCCCAGTTAAATCGAGAAATAACTGATTAGCCACATTTCTAGTTGAATGTCACTAACAATACCCAGCAGAGATCATTGCCCAACCCGTAGAATCACGAAATCAGTTCTATAGAACGCAGCCCCAGACGGTCACATTGAGTCTAGTCAAAGTCTGGATTTAAATCCAGATAGATTTTTGAGGCATGACCTTGAACAAGCCGTTGTGGCTCATAATTCCTGAAATGTGTCTGAATAAAACAATTCTGCAATGAAGAAAGGGGAAAAATTACTTTTTCAAACAGGCCCTGGTTGATTTGAATGACTTTTTTTTCCTTTTAATAATAAAAAAAAAAACAAATTTAAAACTGCGTTTTGTATTCACTCATTGTTATCAGAGAATAAAATAAGTTCAAAAATCTCAAACATTCTAGTGTGACAAAAAGCAAAAACATGGGTTAAACTATAACTAGTTTATATTTAATACAGTTTATTAAATACAAACTAAAAGGAAATGAAGAAAAAAAAGCTGGCTCCGTAATGCTTTTATTTTGAAGGACCAAGCCGGAACTGCTCCTCTTCGCTCCGGTTATCTTGACCTTCCGCTTCGTTCCGCATGCAGCGTCTCTCAGATGGGATCAGCCGCCGACTTCACGCCCAGAAATGTAAGTTTTTGAGGTTTTATTCGACTGAAGTTGGAAAGAAAACGTTTAATTTTGTGGAGGCGTTTTAGACGCTCAGAAAAAGCCGCCACCGGTAAAAAACAAAAATGTTGCGTTCAAAGTTTGCAGGAGTTTGTAACGCTATTATGATCGCTCCTAAAATAAACAAACTAAATAATAAATTATTTTTTTTAAGGAATACTGTGGTTGAAACCGCTGTAAACTTACTGATACAGAAGCTATTTCCTTTTTGATGTATTTATTTTTGCGAGTTTTATCATCCAACCTGTCGTGCACAGCTGAACAAATCGATTAGGATTAAATTAACATAAAGTGAGACAATTTGTGTTCAGCCTGATCTGATTTCAAAAAGTAAACAACTAACAAATCACATCTTTCTATTCTATTTTTTTACTTTTATTTAATGTAAACGAGATATTACAAATCCCAAACTGTATTTTAATTCATCTATATTCAGTGTAGAACAACCCGGAACCGATTTGACTAATTAAAAATTGTGTCCTTTCAGTTGGACCTGATCTAAAATGGTTCGGACAAGGAAAACAACAATAAAACGTTTTTCCCCACAAATGTTCAATAAATAAATGTTAAGATAACAATTAAGTGGATGATTATAAATGTTTTGTCCCCTTTTCTAATTTTTACCAAATTAAACTGAAATTCGACAAAACAAATGTTTTTAATCTAATCTATATTGAGTGTAAAGTGGTCTAGTCCAGTTTTGAGTAGTTTGGGCAAAGTGGGTTTTGACTGATCTGAAGAAAGGGCATCAATTGGCTTCATTTTAGTTTATTACAATTTACATTACAAACCTTTTTTTAAATAAACTTTGAGTGCAGGTACATACATTTAAAACATTATAAAAGTTACTTAAGTACAAAAAAAAAAAAAACTGGAAGAATAGAGCATAAAATTAAGACGTTTTCTAATTTTAGGATAATCCACTCTTCATTTGACAGATGCAGGTTTTCTAGATGCTGAGCAGGAGCAGACCTGACAGAGTCTAGAATCCCAGGAAAGTGTTGAAATAGCTCTTTAACCCACTGACAGTTTAAAAGATGTGAATCTCAGGTTAAATTCAGTTTTCCGCTCATCACCTTTACCAGACAATCATCTCCAGGTGCTGCTTTCAGAGTCTTTTGTCAGCGTTTTAACTTCACCAACAGTCCTGTTTGCCTTCTTATTTAATCATGCATTTTTTTACTGATGAAATATTTACATTTAGTTTGTAAAGATGGTAAAAATGTTGCATTTTCTTTGATTTGTGATGAATTATACGGTCTCCTGTCTCAGGGTCTGATTTAATGCAATCTGCTGCAGAACTTTTTGGCATTTCTTATTTTCTACAAACTTAAAGAAAGTTGCAGCCTGATTCCTCCTTCAACTGTGTATAGTCAAAGGTCACTTCGGCATGCGTGACACTCATCATCATCGTTTGATATTGTCCGACGCAGTTATTTCACAAGTTAATTAATTTTTCACAGCTTTAAACACAGTTTAATATTTCTGTGAAGTATAATTAGACTTTATTTATACAGCACCGATTCACAACAGGCAGATTACAAGACAAACGGGTCCAGTTCAGTCAAAATTTAGATGAAGTTAGTCTGTTTCCTTCTAATCTGATCGTATTGGTCATTTACTGCCACCTACATTCAATCATTCATTTTGCAGCAATCCCTCCTCTTGAGGAAGCATAAGGCGAAAGTGGAATAGGACCACTTGCTTTTAACAGGAAGAAACCACCAGTATAAACCAGACGATATAAGCTGCTGGTGTCTGAGAGAAGCTAAGTTGGAAGCACTGAGCCAGAAGTTCTTTCAATGGAGAAGAAAAACAGAGATTACACAGAATTAATGGCAGCAATAGCTCCATCAATTACTCTGTCAAGGAGTACTTTCTATGGGGGGAAAACGGGGAGAGTACAAAAAGGTGTTTGCAGCACTGGCACATTCCTCAAAAGACGAGCAGCCCAACACAGCCAGGTGTACCTTCTACAGAAAGGAAAAACATGCAGAGCATTGTATAACAGTGAGTCTTGACCAGTTTGTGTTTTCCTCCTGCTCTTGGTCAGGTTGTGGAGACGATCTTTGTTAGCAGCACTGCTGGCTGTCGCTCTAGGAGTTTACCTTTTGCCATCTCCCATAGACCCCAAACCGCACATGTAGGTGTTGACGTGTTCATGTTCAGTTAAGTGTCCTCAAAGATTGTTGATTTGTGTTGTTAACCATATGTTTGCTCAGTCTGAAGGGGCCTCCACCGGCCCTTGAAGGGCCACTGGCTGTTAACACCCGGCTGCAGAGGGGCCGCAGGTTGTTCGCTGGAAAACTACATGGACCAGAATCCTTTACTGCTGATGGAAACAGTGAGTCTTTTCCCTTCTAAAATGAATATACTTCATATATCAGACACGCGTATTTGAGCCATGATATTCTGTATTTGTGAGCATCTTTGCAAGTGTATCTCAAAACGGTTCATTTTAATGCGTCTGTAAACATCTTAGTTTGGACGACCACGTCCTCCGACCGCGTCCTCCTCAGGTAAAGCTGTAGAAGCAGAGGTTTTTTTTATCACAATTATTTATTTAGTTGCAATACCTGGTTTTTACCACTAAATGTCACTACTTCCCAATCAATTTACCTGTAATTTACTACACAGCTGAGTTTTTACATTAAGAACCTGAAGTAAACATTTTTATTTCCTGTTCCAGGTAACGTGTACACAGGAACAGTCGACGGGAAGCTGTGGAGAATCGGTCCCGATGACAGCCTCGTCCTCATCGCACACATGGGACAGGATCTACCGGAATGTGGTGCGGATACTTTACCTCGGGGATGACGGATCCTACCTTATGTTAAATGACCAGGCCTTTCACTCTTTTTGCTGACATTGCAGATTTACTATCTGTTTTATTTTATGGAGGATCCACAGACATCAGTACTTTCTTTAAAAAAGCTTTAGTTTCCAAGTGAAAGACCTTCTTTAACCGGACCATTAACGTAACTTTATTTAAACCATAAAAATTAGATCTTGAGGAAAACTTCAGTACCATAGTACTTTCTTTAACCTTACAGGATACTTTCCCAGAACTTAAAGGCTGCTTTCCTGGAACTTGCGTGGTACTTTCCTCTAATACATACATTTCATTCATGGAATATAAGTGCTCTAAGGGGTTACTTTTACAGAACTTACAGGGTACGTTCTGGTGCTTACCCAGTACTTTCCTGGAATATACAGTTTACTTTAACAGAACCATAGATTTAGATGGGTAATCTTCTGAAATTTACAGGTTACTTTTTCAGAACTTAAAGGCTACTTTCCAGGAACTTTTAGTAATTTTCTGAATCTTACAGGATAGTTTTCCAGGACCTACTTGTTATTTTATGGTACTTATGTGAAACCTTTCTGGAATAGACAGGGTACTTTTAAGTATATCACTAGGTACTTTTACAAACCCTGCCTTGTACTTTACAGAACTTACAAGGTTACTCTTCTGAAACTTACAGGTTACGTTCCTTGGACTTTTAGGGCCCTGTGTCCTGGTTCTTTGTATGGATCTTAAAGGCTATATTTTCTGGTACTTTACAGAACGTACAGCTTGCTCCCTTAAACTTAAAGGGTACTTTCATGTACTTTTATAGGACTTACAGGTCACTCCTCTGGAAAGTACAGGGTACTTTTCTGAAACTTATAGGCTTCGTTCCTGAAACTTTAAGGGTACTTTTAGGACTGGGGTGTTTTATAAGTTTAGTTCTAACCTGATATTTTAAGGAACAGGTTACGTACTTGGAACTTAAAGGTTATTTTCAAGGAACCTGAGTTTTAACCGTATTGTAATTAGTCCCTTTTATGTTTTCCTTTTGCTTTCTGTGATCCATGTTCAGGCTCAAATAGTGGCAGCTGCTAACACCCCAACCCCCCCCCCCCCGCTTATTTTATTTTCTGAAGTATTTTTACACATCGTTGCCAAGTAGTATGAGATCAGTAAATTATTTTACTGCTTTAGTTTCTCTCCACTGTTGTAAATGTTTTTTTTTATAAATTAAAGGTTTGAAGCATGCAGACAGTTAAAATAGTTTAAATTACTTTAAACCACCAAAATGTGTGTTGAATGATTTCAGGCAGCAGCACAGACTATGAACCCGTCTGTGGTCGTCCTCATGGCGTTCGTTTGGACCGTCACGGTCAGCTGATCGTTGCCGACTCTTACTTCGGTCTTTACAGCGTCGACCCTAAAACAGGAGAGAAAACCCTGCTGGTGGCCAGCTCTGATGGTATAGTTCATTTTTATAAGTGGAGATGAACGAGGAGAACCTCACTAAGCCATCTGGACTCAGGATCTCCTGTTCTGCCATCAGGAGCTGCTGGTGTTCCCTTTGCCTTCCTGAACGGCGTCGAGATCTCCTCCCAGACTGGGATCATCTATTTCACCGACTCATCCAGCCGCTGGGGGCGCAGACACGTCAAACTGGAGGTGAGTCGGTGGTTTTTAGGATCTGAACAGTTAAAACACCAGGAATCCAGGGTTGCACAAGGCTAGAAGTTCATGCTGCTCCTGGAGAATTAGATAAAACCCTAACTGCTGCTGGCTTCATTCAGGCTTTTTAGCATAGCTTAGTAACCAAAGTCCTTGAATTTACAAGAGGACTCTCAGGATTATTTCTGTCCGTCCTGCAGAAACAGCAAAAAGCGTTGGGTTTGTGGAGAATGGATGAAAAGGCTGCAGGATGCACGCTTTAGCTGTAAACATCCATGGATCCATCCATCCACCCACATACATGCTGGAAATTTGAGTGCACAAAAAATATTTTTTTTTATGGAACATGTTCAGGAGCCTCTGAAATCCAGAGTCAAGAACAACACCAGATCCATCCACCCTGTAGTTAGCAAAAACAATGCATGACTCAGAAGTCTCATGATTCAGAATAAAAGCATGATGGAAATCTCCCCAAAATACTGCCTGGAAATTTACACATTTCATGGAAAAAGTTCTATTTCTATTAACTAATGATGCAGAAGCTGCTAACAAAACGAAGAAGTGTGCTTTAACTTTGCTTTGTTAAGTTTAGTTATGGTGTACATTATTTTGTTTTTTTTATATTTCAATGGTTGATGTAGCATTGAGTGTTTGTGCTAAAATTGGACTGAATTAGATATGGTCCAAAATGTGGTTGAATCTAGCAAAAACTGACTGGATGAAGCTGCTGTGTTCGATGCTTCAGGTGATCGAGTTGAACAGCCTTGGCCGTCTTCTCTCCTACGATCCTGGAAGTAAAAACGTGACGGTGTTCCTGGACTCGCTCTACATGCCCAACGGCATTGCCCTGTCGCCTGATGAAAACTTCCTGCTGCTGGCTGAGACCAGCATCGGTTGTATACTGAGGTACAGATAAGTATTTACACCCGTATGAACTCGCATGTTGTAACATAACAAACTCCAATGTGTTTCATTGGTATTTTTTATGATAAACCAGCACAAAGTGGACCATAATTGAAAAGGAAATCAATACACGGGTATAAATATTTTTTTAGAAATAAAATTCTACCAAATGCAGGATGTCCCTCCATTGAGTCGTCACCATAATGTTGTTGAGGGTTTGTTTTCACCCGATGATCCTGAGGGATATGTTGTCCGGAGCTTCAGGTCCTAGTAGGGTCTCCCAGGGCAAATTGGCCTCCAGGGAGCAGTTAGATCAAAAGGGTTTCATGGATCCTGATGACATGACACCACAGACAAAATCAAACCTTGGCTGGATTCGGGAGACCGGATCACCCTCCTGGAGCCAGGAGGTCCCAATTACAATGTCACATATAGGGGACACACTATTGGAGGAGCAGACCGGGTTGATGGTCCCTTTTTTTTAAGAAAGGGGACTGGAGAGAGTACTCCAAGTATTGAGAAATCACATTTTTCCGCCTCCTTTTCAAAGGTTTACTCTGGGGTGTTGGAGAGGTGGCTCAGACTGATCGCTCCTCCTGGATCTGAGGTTCAACGATGTGGCTTTCATCCTGGCCGTGAAACAGTGGACCAGATCTTTACCCTTGTGGATTTGCTGAGGGGGTCATGGGAGTATGTTTCTTTGGTCTACATGTGTTTTGTGGATCTGGAGAAGTCCTCTAGGTATTTCGTGGGGGGTTCTGCAGGAGTACGGGGTGTCTGGTGGCATTTAAGAGTCATCCAGTCCTGTGTGCCCAAACCAAGAGCTGTGTCCGTATTCTCGGCACCAAGTCAGGTCTGTTCTCTGTGATCGTTGGACTCTGCCAGGGCTGCCCCTCATAACTGATCCTGTTTGTGGTGTTCATGGACAAGATCTTAAGGCATAGTCATGGTGAGGGTGGTGTATTTGGGAACCTCAGGAAGTCATCTTTGCTTTTTGCACATGGTGTGGTTCTGTTGGCTTATTCTGGTCATGACCTCCAGTGTGCAGTGGAGTGGTTTATTACAAGAAATAAATGTTTCAAGTAATTTAACTCTGTGTGTAATGAATCTACATAATATGGTTTTGGCTTTCTAAAACCGGTGACAAAAAATCTTGAACTTTTATGACTATAGACCCTATGTTTAGGGTCGTCCTGTCGAAAAGTGAACCTTCACCCAGCACCGTCTCCTTCTCAGGTACTGGCTGAAGGGTCCGAAGGCTGGCACCAAGGAGGTCATCCTGGACAACATGATCGGTTATCCTGACAACATCCGCCTTAGCGACCATGGAACTTTCCTGGTTGGCATGACGACGCCGCGATTTCAGAAGTTCCTGCCACCCTTCCTGGACTTGATCGCTCCGTACCCGGCGGTGAAACGCTTCCTAGCCAAGGTCTGGGATTTTTCTATTGAAACCTAAACATCACTAATGTTTTATTCTGATATTTGACGAACAATGTACGGTGGCTAACAGGTGCAAACGCGCAGCAGATTGCGAAAACACGCTGCAAACACATGAATAATATAAACTCCATAACTCTTGAGTGATGCAAACTCCAAAAGACGCAAACACAAAAAAACCAATGCAACTGAAAAATGCTGCAATTCCAAAAACAGCAAGTTAGAAAAAACTACTTGCTCATTAAAAACAGAAGTGCACCAGACCACTAGAGAGCGTCACCACTAGGGGGAGTCAACCACCAACTCATATCAGACCCTCAGTAAAGACATTAATGGATGTCCCATGTGAAACTTGTGGAACATCATGTTCCTTCATGTCTAGTGGTCGTGGTGGACTTCCTTTTTGAGGAGAAAGTTTACAGCATTTTTCCTTTTCCTTCTATTTTCTTTGATTGCAGTGTTTTGGAGTTTGCATCATTCTTGTGTTTGCAGCTGCACGTTTGCGCCTGTCCGCCACAGTAACAATGGCACAGTGATTTGTTTTTGATATTTTGCCCAATTTAAACTTGGAATAATCACAGATTACAGCTGTAGTTTAGCTCATTAAACTATAATTTACACAGTTCAGAAAAGTCTGGTTTGATTTCAGTATTTCCCAGCTCTGGATAAGTATGGAAAAATATTTTAGTTGTCCTTTTATTTTTCCCTTCTCACTTCCTAGAGTCCTTGTGCTATTATGTCTTTCGCTCCTTTTTTTTTTCTTGCTTCCTTGTGTCTTTCAGACTTTGAGTCCTATCTCCATTTCTTTCATATCACCTTCCTTCTTTCTTCTCTCCCATCATTCCTTTCTTGCATCCTACCTTACTGTTTCTTGTGTCTTTACTGTTATTTTTTGTCCTGTCTCTATTTCTTCCTTCCTCATCCTATGCCCTAATGTCTTTCATTCTCTTCATCTTTTCCTTGCTTCCTTCTGTCCTCCCCTCTCACTACTTCCTTCCTGTCTTTTTCCAGTTTTTTTATATTTGTATCTGTTCACTGTAGAAATGCTATAAATTCGTCGTGAACTTTTGTGTTTTAAAATTAACTTAAAGAACTCTGCATTGTTCAGTCTGGAGTTCTTGCCTAAAAATGTGAAGGACCCCAGTATAAACTGGTGATATTCTGGATCATGTTGGTGCAGGTGGTTCCTCTGAGCTGGTACAACCTCCTGCTGCCACGCTATGCTCTGGTCCTGGAGCTGGGATTGGACGGACAAATCACAGGAACGCTTCACGACCCTCAGGGTCGCCTAACGTGGGCCATCAGTGACGTCTTCCAGCACAGAGGCAGAACCTATCTGGGCAGCACGGACTTACCGTTCCTGCCTATCCTGGAGGTCTGGGACAGCTATTGACGGCCTGCAGTTGTGTGAGCAGAGAAACTGTCTCCTGATTTTACATTTTAAAGGGTTTCTTAGGAGGTTTGACATCTAGGGAGACATCTAATGTTTTGTTTGGGTACAGAAAGATGGAAATGTTCCATAAAGACTGAGCTTGACTCATTTAAAGCATCTTCAAATAGAAAGACTGAATTATAAAAGCTGCAACTGTAAGCAACTTTTCTAAAATAATTAAGAAGAAATGAAAGCAAACAGTGAGAAGTTCTTTATTTGGACAAAAATACAAGCAAAAAATACAATTAATCTCTTCTGACATTTAAAAGTGCATCTTTCATTTTAAAAAAAGTGATCAGCTTGAAGAAAAAAACATTTTACTAGCAGCTTTTCTGGATTTAAAATATATGCATGCAGTTTTAAATGAGTATTTCAACATTTAAAAAGACAGAAAGCAGTAGTTTATTCTTCACAATAGAATATCTTTTAAAATGCTAATAAATAACTATACCAGAAAAATTCCCTTAGTTTAAATCATGTCCCTAATCCAACTTTTAATATAAATTAAAAAAAGAACTACATTTGGCACTTTCTTTAAAGTTAAAAGTTTTTCTAATTTAATTTCTGCAAATGTCAATTCCTAATGTGGGTTCTTTTACATCAGGCTTCTGTGGAGAGGTTATAAGTAGTAAGCTTTGTCAGTGGCGAGATGATAAGCAAAAGTTTGTTCATGAGCCTGAATCTGGTAAATAATATGTCGGGACTTGTTTCAATTTCAGATGCCCTTTATACCCTGATCTTTAATCATTGCAGACAGTGTTTCTGCATACATGTGATGTGAGTGACATAGCAGGAGTTGTACCTATTTCATTGATTAATTCAACCTTTTTGGGGCCTCTCATACTTGGATCTTTTACATTTAAGTGAGCGAAAAATGCTTTGAGGTAACAAACCTTTTTAACGACCTTAGTTTGGACTCCTAAGATATAAACTGCTATTCAACTCTCCACAGAAGCCCATCTTCACCTAGTTCAATGCCACAGTAATTCTTCTGTGCTTTGCTATATTGTATTTTATTTTTAGCCCTGCTGTTTCAGGGTACCTTCATCAGACGGCATCAAAATATAGTCATTGCAGGAATTTGGCAAGATCTTCTAGGGCAACTCTTGGAACCTTTAGATGTAACACAGCAGAATTACCTCTTTAGTATGCAGTGAAGTTCTGCACAGGCCTGGTAATGAGCCATACATTTTATTCAGGTGTAGGGAAGAAAAGTCGCAGGCCCTTGTGGACTGGAGTAGCACACCACTGTTCTAGGGCATATTAAAAGGGTATAGTTTAGGGTTTACGTTAGGGTCTTATGTAGGAGTTAATGTCTAACCTGCAGCAGATTAGTTTGCTAATCTAGTCTCCAAGTTGACTGCTACTGGTTTAAAAACAAAATTGGATCTTAAGAAATGTAATATGTGATGATCATGTTTGCATTAGACAGAAGAAACCGAGGAACTTGGGGCTACAGTCTGAATAGACGTTTTTCTAGGTTGGGCACTGGAATGAAGTCGGAGCGAAACTGTCCCAAATAACTTTCTACACTCAGATATGGGACAAACGGTTCATTAAAGATAGACTGCCCAGACGTGCAAAACTGTGCTGATGAAGAGACATGATTTGAATTCATTCTCAGTCTTAAAAAATTATGTTTCACAAACATCAAAATAAAATGAACCAAGGCCCAGACCGGAAGTTTTAAATGTAAATCTGGCTCCCACAGATCCCTTCTCCATCAGGCTCAGGAGGGTTCAAAACAAGGCAGTGGCAGCAGGAAAATACTTCTTCCTTTACCCTCATCCTTTCTGGTTTTACTTCTGTCCGACTCTGCAGGGCCTCCAGGTGTGGCTTGAAAACAGCTGCCGGGTGATAAACTCAAACCTGACGGGACAAAAACAAACACAGCACTGATTTTTGAATGCTGGATGGCTGTTATTTGCAGTAACTACTGTTATAATGATTTCAAATATGTTGAATTTGTTTTGGTGCTGTGCCTAAACATGGTTTATTTATGCACTTTAGGATCCTGGTAGTATTGTCTGTAAAAATGAGAGCATTAAATGTAATAAAGGTTGCTCTCTTAATCAGTCTTGGAGTAACATACATTGGTTTTTGAGTTACAAAACATGCATCACTCACATTTGTTGCCAGCGGTTTGGACATTAATGGCTGAGTTTTGAGAAGAAAGTAAATTTACAGTGTTTTACAAGCTGTACACAGACTTCAGTGTTGTCCGAATAAAAGATAATGAATTTACAATATGTGACTTTTGTAGGATATTGTATGTCATACTATAGTAATACTATATACTATGTGGTCCAAAAACATCATACTATATACTTTGTTGCCCTAAAAACATCATACTATACTATTTGGCCCTAAAAACATCATACTATACTATTTGGCCCTAAAAACATCATACTATACTATGTGGCCCTAAAAACATCATACTATACTATTTGGCCCTAAAAACATCATACTATACTATGTGGCCCTAAAAACATCATACTATACTATTTGGCCCTAAAAACATCATACTATACTATTTGGCCCTAAAAACATCATACTATACTATGTGGCCCTAAAAACATCATACTATACTATGTGGTCTAAAAACATCATACTATACTATGTGGTCTAAAAACGTCATACTATACTATGTGGCCCTAAAAACATCATACTATACTATGTGGCCCTAAAAACATCATACTATACTATGTGGTCCTAAAAACATCATACTATACTATGTGGCCCTAAAAACATAATACTATACTATGTGGTCTAAAAAATGTCATACTATACTATGTGGCCCTAAAAACATCATACTATACTATTTGGCCCTAAAAACATCATACTATACTATGTGGCCCTAAAAACATCATACTATACTATTTGGCCCTAAAAACATCATACTATACTATTTGGCCCTAAAAACATCATACTATACTATTTGGCCCTAAAAACATCATACTATACTATGTGGCCCTAAAAACATCATACTATACTATGTGGTCTAAAAACATCATACTATACTATTTGGCCCTAAAAACGTCATACTATAGTATGTGGTCTAAAAAATGTCATACTATACTATGTGGTCTAAAAAATGTCATACTATACTATGTGGCCCTAAAAACATCATACTATACTATGTGGCCCTAAAAACGTCATACTATACTATGTGGTCTAAAAAATGTCATACTATACTATTTGGCCCTATAAACGTCATACTATACTATGTGGTCTAAAAAATGTCATACTATACTATGTGGCCCTAAAAACATCATACTATACTATGTGGTCTAAAAACATCATACTATACTATGTGGTCTAAAAACGTCATACTATACTATGTGGCCCTAAAAACATCATACTATACTATGTGGCCCTAAAAACATCATACTATACTATGTGGTCCTAAAAACATCATACTATACTATTTGGTCCTAAAAACATCATACTATACTATTTGGGCCTAAAAACATCATACTATAGTATGTGGTCTAAAAAATGTCATACTATACTATGTGGTCTAAAAAACATCATACTATACTATTTGGCCCTAAAAACATCATACTATACTATTTGGCCCTAAAAACATCATACTATAGTATGTGGTCTAAAAAATGTCATACTATACTATGTGGCCCTAAAAACATCATACTATACTATGTGGTCTAAAAACATCATACTATACTATGTGGTCTAAAAACGTCATACTATACTATTTGGCCCTAAAAAACGTCATACTATACTATGTGGCCCTAAAAACATCATACTATACTATGTGGTCTAAAAAATGTCATACTATACTATGTGGCCCTAAAAACATCATACTATACTATGTGGCCCTAAAAACATCATACTATAGTATGTGGTCTAAAAAATGTCATACTATACTATGTGGCCCTAAAAACATCATACTATACTATTTGGCCCTAAAAACATCATACTATACTATTTGGCCCTAAAAACATCATACTATACTATGTGGCCCTAAAAACATCATACTATACTATGTGGTCTAAAAAACATCATACTATACTATTTGGTCCTAAAAACATCATACTATACTATTTGGGCCTAAAAACATCATACTATAGTATGTGGTCTAAAAAATGTCATACTATACTATGTGGTCTAAAAAACATCATACTATACTATTTGGCCCTAAAAACATCATACTATACTATTTGGCCCTAAAAACATCATACTATAGTATGTGGTCTAAAAAATGTCATACTATACTATGTGGCCCTAAAAACATCATACTATACTATGTGGTCTAAAAACATCATACTATACTATGTGGTCTAAAAACGTCATACTATACTATTTGGCCCTAAAAAACGTCATACTATACTATGTGGCCCTAAAAACATCATACTATACTATGTGGTCTAAAAAACATCATACTATACTATGTGGCCCTAAAAAATGTCATACTATACTATGTGGCCCTAAAAACATCATACTATACTATGTGGCCCTAAAAACATCATACTATACTATGTGGTCTAAAAAATGTCATACTATACTATGTGGCCCTAAAAACATCATACTATACTATTTGGCCCTAAAAACATCATACTATACTATTTGGCCCTAAAAACATCATACTATACTATGTGGCCCTAAAAACATCATACTATACTATGTGGTCTAAAAAACATCATACTATACTATTTGGTCCTAAAAACATCATACTATACTATTTGGGCCTAAAAACATCATACTATAGTATGTGGTCTAAAAAATGTCATACTATACTATTTGGCCCTAAAAACATCATACTATACTATTTGGCCCTAAAAACATCATACTATAGTATGTGGTCTAAAAAATGTCATACTATACTATGTGGCCCTAAAAACATCATACTATACTATGTGGTCTAAAAACATCATACTATACTATGTGGTCTAAAAACGTCATACTATACTATTTGGCCCTAAAAAACGTCATACTATACTATGTGGCCCTAAAAACATCATACTATACTATTTGGCCCTAAAAACATCATACTATACTATTTGGCCCTAAAAACATCATACTATACTATGTGGCCCTAAAAACATCATACTATACTATGTGGCCCTAAAAACGTCATACTATACTATGTGGCCCTAAAAACATCATACTATACTATGTGGTCTAAAAAATGTCATACTATACTATGTGGCCCTAAAAACATCATACTATACTATTTGGCCCTAAAAACATCATACTATACTATTTGGCCCTAAAAACATCATACTATAGTATGTGGTCTAAAAAATGTCATACTATACTATGTGGCCCTAAAAACATCATACTATACTATGTGGTCTAAAAACATCATACTATACTATGTGGTCTAAAAACGTCATACTATACTATTTGGCCCTAAAAAACGTCATACTATACTATGTGGCCCTAAAAACATCATACTATACTATGTGGTCTAAAAAATGTCATACTATACTATGTGGCCCTAAAAACATCATACTATACTATGTGGCCCTAAAAACATCATACTATACTATGTGGTCTAAAAAATGTCATACTATACTATGTGGCCCTAAAAACATCATACTATACTATTTGGCCCTAAAAACATCATACTATACTATTTGGCCCTAAAAACATCATACTATACTATGTGGCCCTAAAAACATCATACTATACTATGTGGTCTAAAAAACATCATACTATACTATTTGGCCCTATAAACGTCATACTATACTATGTGGTCTAAAAAATGTCATACTATACTATGTGGCCCTAAAAACATCATACTATACTATGTGGTCTAAAAACATCATACTATACTATGTGGTCTAAAAACGTCATACTATACTATGTGGCCCTAAAAACATCATACTATACTATGTGGCCCTAAAAACATCATACTATACTATGTGGTCCTAAAAACATCATACTATACTATTTGGTCCTAAAAACATCATACTATACTATTTGGGCCTAAAAACATCATACTATAGTATGTGGTCTAAAAAATGTCATACTATACTATGTGGTCTAAAAAACATCATACTATACTATTTGGCCCTAAAAACATCATACTATACTATTTGGCCCTAAAAACATCATACTATACTATGTGGTCTAAAAAACGTCATACTATACTATGTGGCCCTAAAAACATCATACTATACTATGTGGTCTAAAAACATCATACTATACTATGTGGTCTAAAAACGTCATACTATACTATTTGGCCCTAAAAAACGTCATACTATACTATGTGGCCCTAAAAACATCATACTATACTATGTGGTCTAAAAAATGTCATACTATACTATGTGGCCCTAAAAACATCATACTATACTATGTGGCCCTAAAAACATCATACTATACTATGTGGTCTAAAAAATGTCATACTATACTATGTGGCCCTAAAAACATCATACTATACTATTTGGCCCTAAAAACATCATACTATACTATTTGGCCCTAAAAACATCATACTATACTATGTGGCCCTAAAAACATCATACTATACTATGTGGTCTAAAAAACATCATACTATACTATTTGGTCCTAAAAACATCATACTATACTATTTGGGCCTAAAAACATCATACTATAGTATGTGGTCTAAAAAATGTCATACTATACTATGTGGTCTAAAAAACATCATACTATACTATGTGGTCTAAAAACATCATACTATACTATGTGGTCTAAAAACGTCATACTATACTATTTGGCCCTAAAAAACGTCATACTATACTATGTGGCCCTAAAAACATCATACTATACTATTTGGCCCTAAAAACATCATACTATACTATGTGGCCCTAAAAACATCATACTATACTATGTGGCCCTAAAAACGTCATACTATACTATGTGGCCCTAAAAACATCATACTATACTATTTGGCCCTAAAAACATCATACTATACTATTTGGCCCTAAAAACATCATACTATACTATGTGGCCCTAAAAACATCATACTATACTATGTGGCCCTAAAAACGTCATACTATACTATGTGGTCTAAAAAATGTCATACTATACTATATGGTCTAAAAAATGTCATACTATACTATTTGGCCCTATAAACGTCATACTATACTATGTGGTCTAAAAAATGTCATACTATACTATGTGGCCCTAAAAACATCATACTATACTATGTGGTCTAAAAACATCATACTATACTATGTGGTCTAAAAACGTCATACTATACTATGTGGCCCTAAAAACATCATACTATACTATGTGGCCCTAAAAACATCATACTATACTATGTGGTCCTAAAAACATCATACTATACTATTTGGTCCTAAAAACATCATACTATACTATTTGGGCCTAAAAACATCATACTATAGTATGTGGTCTAAAAAATGTCATACTATACTATGTGGTCTAAAAAACATCATACTATACTATTTGGCCCTAAAAACATCATACTATACTATTTGGCCCTAAAAACATCATACTATAGTATGTGGTCTAAAAAATGTCATACTATACTATGTGGCCCTAAAAACATCATACTATACTATGTGGTCTAAAAACATCATACTATACTATGTGGTCTAAAAACATCATACTATACTATTTGGCCCTAAAAAACGTCATACTATACTATGTGGCCCTAAAAACATCATACTATACTATGTGGTCTAAAAAATGTCATACTATACTATGTGGCCCTAAAAACATCATACTATACTATGTGGCCCTAAAAACATCATACTATACTATGTGGTCTAAAAAATGTCATACTATACTATGTGGCCCTAAAAACATCATACTATACTATTTGGCCCTAAAAACATCATACTATACTATTTGGCCCTAAAAACATCATACTATACTATGTGGCCCTAAAAACATCATACTATACTATGTGGTCTAAAAAACATCATACTATACTATTTGGTCCTAAAAACATCATACTATACTATGTGGTCTAAAAACATCATACTATACTATGTGGTCTAAAAACGTCATACTATACTATTTGGCCCTAAAAAACGTCATACTATACTATGTGGCCCTAAAAACATCATACTATAGTATGTGGTCTAAAAAATGTCATACTATACTATGTGGTCTAAAAAACATCATACTATACTATTTGGCCCTAAAAACATCATACTATACTATTTGGCCCTAAAAACATCATACTATAGTATGTGGTCTAAAAAATGTCATACTATACTATGTGGCCCTAAAAACATCATACTATACTATGTGGTCTAAAAACATCATACTATACTATGTGGTCTAAAAACGTCATACTATACTATTTGGCCCTAAAAAACGTCATACTATACTATGTGGCCCTAAAAACATCATACTATACTATGTGGTCTAAAAAATGTCATACTATACTATGTGGCCCTAAAAACATCATACTATACTATGTGGCCCTAAAAACATCATACTATACTATGTGGTCTAAAAAATGTCATACTATACTATGTGGCCCTAAAAACATCATACTATACTATTTGGCCCTAAAAACATCATACTATACTATTTGGCCCTAAAAACATCATACTATACTATGTGGCCCTAAAAACATCATACTATACTATGTGGTCTAAAAACATCATACTATACTATTTGGTCCTAAAAACATCATACTATACTATTTGGGCCTAAAAACATCATACTATAGTATGTGGTCTAAAAAATGTCATACTATACTATGTGGTCTAAAAAACATCATACTATACTATTTGGCCCTAAAAACATCATACTATACTATTTGGCCCTAAAAACATCATACTATAGTATGTGGTCTAAAAAATGTCATACTATACTATGTGGCCCTAAAAACATCATACTATACTATGTGGTCTAAAAACATCATACTATACTATGTGGTCTAAAAACGTCATACTATACTATTTGGCCCTAAAAAACGTCATACTATACTATGTGGCCCTAAAAACATCATACTATACTATGTGGTCTAAAAAACATCATACTATACTATGTGGCCCTAAAAAATGTCATACTATACTATGTGGCCCTAAAAACATCATACTATACTATGTGGCCCTAAAAACATCATACTATACTATGTGGTCTAAAAAATGTCATACTATACTATGTGGCCCTAAAAACATCATACTATACTATTTGGCCCTAAAAACATCATACTATACTATTTGGCCCTAAAAACATCATACTATACTATGTGGCCCTAAAAACATCATACTATACTATGTGGTCTAAAAAACATCATACTATACTATTTGGTCCTAAAAACATCATACTATACTATTTGGCCCTAAAAACATCATACTATAGTATGTGGTCTAAAAAATGTCATACTATACTATTTGGCCCTAAAAACATCATACTATACTATTTGGCCCTAAAAACATCATACTATAGTATGTGGTCTAAAAAATGTCATACTATACTATGTGGCCCTAAAAACATCATACTATACTATGTGGTCTAAAAACATCATACTATACTATGTGGTCTAAAAACGTCATACTATACTATTTGGCCCTAAAAAACGTCATACTATACTATGTGGCCCTAAAAACATCATACTATACTATTTGGCCCTAAAAACATCATACTATACTATTTGGCCCTAAAAACATCATACTATACTATGTGGCCCTAAAAACATCATACTATACTATGTGGCCCTAAAAACGTCATACTATACTATGTGGCCCTAAAAACATCATACTATACTATGTGGTCTAAAAAATGTCATACTATACTATGTGGCCCTAAAAACATCATACTATACTATTTGGCCCTAAAAACATCATACTATACTATTTGGCCCTAAAAACATCATACTATAGTATGTGGTCTAAAAAATGTCATACTATACTATGTGGCCCTAAAAACATCATACTATACTATGTGGTCTAAAAACATCATACTATACTATGTGGTCTAAAAACGTCATACTATACTATTTGGCCCTAAAAAACGTCATACTATACTATGTGGCCCTAAAAACATCATACTATACTATGTGGTCTAAAAAATGTCATACTATACTATGTGGCCCTAAAAACATCATACTATACTATGTGGTCTAAAAACATCATACTATACTATGTGGTCTAAAAAATGTCATACTATACTATGTGGTCTAAAAAACATCATACTATACTATTTGGCCCTAAAAACATCATACTATACTATTTGGCCCTAAAAACATCATACTATACTATGTGGCCCTAAAAACATCATACTATACTATGTGGTCTAAAAAACATCATACTATACTATTTGGCCCTATAAACGTCATACTATACTATGTGGTCTAAAAAATGTCATACTATACTATGTGGCCCTAAAAACATCATACTATACTATGTGGTCTAAAAACATCATACTATACTATGTGGTCTAAAAAATGTCATACTATACTATGTGGCCCTAAAAACATCATACTATACTATGTGGCCCTAAAAACATCATACTATACTATGTGGTCCTAAAAACATCATACTATACTATTTGGTCCTAAAAACATCATACTATACTATTTGGGCCTAAAAACATCATACTATAGTATGTGGTCTAAAAAATGTCATACTATACTATGTGGTCTAAAAAACATCATACTATACTATTTGGCCCTAAAAACATCATACTATACTATTTGGCCCTAAAAACATCATACTATAGTATGTGGTCTAAAAAATGTCATACTATACTATGTGGCCCTAAAAACATCATACTATACTATGTGGTCTAAAAACATCATACTATACTATGTGGTCTAAAAACGTCATACTATACTATTTGGCCCTAAAAAACGTCATACTATACTATGTGGCCCTAAAAACATCATACTATACTATGTGGTCTAAAAAATGTCATACTATACTATGTGGCCCTAAAAACATCATACTATACTATGTGGCCCTAAAAACATCATACTATACTATGTGGTCTAAAAAATGTCATACTATACTATGTGGCCCTAAAAACATCATACTATACTATTTGGCCCTAAAAACATCATACTATACTATTTGGCCCTAAAAACATCATACTATACTATGTGGCCCTAAAAACATCATACTATACTATGTGGTCTAAAAAACATCATACTATACTATTTGGTCCTAAAAACATCATACTATACTATTTGGGCCTAAAAACATCATACTATAGTATGTGGTCTAAAAAATGTCATACTATACTATGTGGTCTAAAAAACATCATACTATACTATGTGGTCTAAAAACATCATACTATACTATGTGGTCTAAAAACGTCATACTATACTATTTGGCCCTAAAAAACGTCATACTATACTATGTGGCCCTAAAAACATCATACTATACTATTTGGCCCTAAAAACATCATACTATACTATGTGGCCCTAAAAACATCATACTATACTATGTGGCCCTAAAAACGTCATACTATACTATGTGGCCCTAAAAACATCATACTATACTATTTGGCCCTAAAAACATCATACTATACTATTTGGCCCTAAAAACATCATACTATACTATGTGGCCCTAAAAACATCATACTATACTATGTGGCCCTAAAAACATCATACTATACTATGTGGTCTAAAAAATGTCATACTATACTATATGGTCTAAAAAATGTCATACTATACTATTTGGCCCTATAAACGTCATACTATACTATGTGGTCTAAAAAATGTCATACTATACTATGTGGCCCTAAAAACATCATACTATACTATGTGGTCTAAAAACATCATACTATACTATGTGGTCTAAAAACGTCATACTATACTATGTGGCCCTAAAAACATCATACTATACTATGTGGCCCTAAAAACATCATACTATACTATGTGGTCCTAAAAACATCATACTATACTATTTGGCCCTAAAAACATCATACTATACTATTTGGCCCTAAAAACATCATACTATAGTATGTGGTCTAAAAAATGTCATACTATACTATGTGGTCTAAAAAACATCATACTATACTATTTGGCCCTAAAAACATCATACTATACTATTTGGCCCTAAAAACATCATACTATAGTATGTGGTCTAAAAAATGTCATACTATACTATGTGGCCCTAAAAACATCATACTATACTATGTGGTCTAAAAACATCATACTATACTATGTGGTCTAAAAACGTCATACTATACTATTTGGCCCTAAAAAACATCATACTATACTATGTGGCCCTAAAAACATCATACTATACTATGTGGTCTAAAAAATGTCATACTATACTATGTGGCCCTAAAAACATCATACTATACTATGTGGCCCTAAAAACATCATACTATACTATGTGGTCTAAAAAATGTCATACTATACTATGTGGCCCTAAAAACATCATACTATACTATTTGGCCCTAAAAACATCATACTATACTATTTGGCCCTAAAAACATCATACTATACTATGTGGCCCTAAAAACATCATACTATACTATGTGGTCTAAAAAACATCATACTATACTATTTGGTCCTAAAAACATCATACTATACTATGTGGTCTAAAAACATCATACTATACTATGTGGTCTAAAAACGTCATACTATACTATTTGGCCCTAAAAAACGTCATACTATACTATGTGGCCCTAAAAACATCATACTATACTATGTGGTCTAAAAAATGTCATACTATACTATGTGGCCCTAAAAACATCATACTATACTATGTGGCCCTAAAAACATCATACTATACTATGTGGTCTAAAAAATGTCATACTATACTATGTGGCCCTAAAAACATCATACTATACTATTTGGCCCTAAAAACATCATACTATACTATTTGGCCCTAAAAACATCATACTATACTATGTGGTCTAAAAAACATCATACTATACTATTTGGTCCTAAAAACATCATACTATACTATTTGGGCCTAAAAACATCATACTATAGTATGTGGTCTAAAAAATGTCATACTATAATATGTGGTCTAAAAAACATCATACTATACTATTTGGCCCTAAAAACATCATACTATACTATTTGGCCCTAAAAACATCATACTATAGTATGTGGTCTAAAAAATGTCATACTATACTATGTGGCCCTAAAAACATCATACTATACTATGTGGTCTAAAAACATCATACTATACTATGTGGTCTAAAAACGTCATACTATACTATTTGGCCCTAAAAAACGTCATACTATACTATGTGGCCCTAAAAACATCATACTATACTATGTGGTCTAAAAAACATCATACTATACTATGTGGCCCTAAAAAATGTCATACTATACTATGTGGCCCTAAAAACATCATACTATACTATGTGGCCCTAAAAACATCATACTATACTATGTGGTCTAAAAAATGTCATACTATACTATGTGGCCCTAAAAACATCATACTATACTATTTGGCCCTAAAAACATCATACTATACTATTTGGCCCTAAAAACATCATACTATACTATGTGGCCCTAAAAACATCATACTATACTATGTGGCCCTAAAAACGTCATACTATAGTATGTGGTCTAAAAAATGTCATACTATACTATGTGGCCCTAAAAACATCATACTATACTATTTGGCCCTAAAAACATCATACTATACTATTTGGCCCTAAAAACATCATACTATAGTATGTGGTCTAAAAACATCATACTATACTATGTGGTCTAAAAACGTCATACTATACTATTTGGCCCTAAAAACATCATACTATACTATGTGGTCTAAAAACATCATACTATACTATGTGGTCTAAAAACGTCATACTATACTATTTGGCCCTAAAAACATCATACTATACTATTTGGCCCTAAAAACATCATACTATACTATGTGGCCCTAAAAACATCATACTATACTATGTGGCCCTAAAAACGTCATACTATAGTATGTGGTCTAAAAAATGTCATACTATACTATGTGGCCCTAAAAACATCATACTATACTATTTGGCCCTAAAAACATCATACTATACTATTTGGCCCTAAAAACATCATACTATACTATGTGGCCCTAAAAACATCATACTATACTATGTGGCCCTAAAAACGTCATACTATAGTATGTGGTCTAAAAAATGTCATACTATACTATGTGGCCCTAAAAACATCATACTATACTATTTGGCCCTAAAAACATCATACTATACTATTTGGCCCTAAAAACATCATACTATAGTATGTGGTCTAAAAACATCATACTATACTATGTGGTCTAAAAAATGTCATACTATACTATGTGGCCCTAAAAACATCATACTATACTATGTGGTCTAAAAACATCATACTATACTATGTGGTCTAAAAACGTCATACTATACTATTTGGCCCTAAAAACATCATACTATACTATTTGGCCCTAAAAACATCATACTATACTATGTGGTCTAAAAAACATCATACTATACTATTTGGTCCTAAAAACATCATACTATACTATTTGGGCCTAAAAACATCATACTATAGTATGTGGTCTAAAAAATGTCATACTATAATATGTGGTCTAAAAAACATCATACTATACTATTTGGCCCTAAAAACATCATACTATACTATTTGGCCCTAAAAACATCATACTATAGTATGTGGTCTAAAAAATGTCATACTATACTATGTGGCCCTAAAAACATCATACTATACTATGTGGTCTAAAAACATCATACTATACTATTTGGCCCTAAAAACATCATACTATAGTATGTGGTCTAAAAAATGTCATACTATACTATGTGGTCTAAAAAACATCATACTATACTATTTGGCCCTAAAAACATCATACTATACTATTTGGCCCTAAAAACATCATACTATACTATTTGGCCCTAAAAACATCATACTATACTATTTGGCCCTAAAAACATCATACTATACTATTTGGCCCTAAAAACATCATACTATACTATGTGGCCCTAAAAACATCATACTATACTATGTGGCCCTAAAAACATCATACTATACTATTTGGCCCTAAAAACATCATACTATACTATTTGGCCCTAAAAACATCATACTATACTATGTGGCCCTAAAAACATCATACTATACTATGTGGCCCTAAAAACATCATACTATACTATGTGGCCCTAAAAACATCATACTATACTATGTGGTCTAAAAAATGTCATACTATACTATATGGTCTAAAAAATGTCATACTATACTATTTGGCCCTATAAACGTCATACTATACTATGTGGTCTAAAAAATGTCATACTATACTATGTGGCCCTAAAAAACCATACTATAACTAGTTGGGTCTAAAAAACATCATACTATACTATTTGGCCCTAAAAACATCATACTATAGTATGTGGTCTAAAAAATTCTACTATACTATGTGTCTAAAAACATCATACTATACTATTTGGCCCTAAAAAACATCATACTATACTATTTGGCCCTAAAAACATCATACTATAGTATGTGGTCTAAAAAATGTCATACTATACTATGTGGCCCTATAAACGTCATACTATAGTATGTGGTCTAAAAAATGTCATACTATACTATGTGGTCTAAAAAACATCATACTATACTATGTGGTCTAAAAACATCATACTATACTATGTGGTCTAAAAACGTCATACTATACTATTTGGCCCTAAAAACATCATACTATACTATTTGGCCCTAAAAACATCATACTATACTATTTGGCCCTAAAAACAGTCATACTATACTATGTTGGCCCTAAAAACATCATACTATACTATTTGGCCCTAAAACATCATACTATACTATTTGGCCCCTAAAACATCATACTATACTATGTGGCCCTAAAACATCATACTATACTATGTGGCCTAAAAACGTCATACTATACTATGTGGCCCTAAAAACATCATACTATACTATGTGGTCTAAAAAATGTCATACTATACTATGTGGCCCTAAAAACATCATACTATACTATTGGCCCTACAAAACATCATACTATACTATGTGGCCCTAAAAACATCATACTATACTATTTGGCCCTAAAAACATCATACTATACTATTTGGCCCTAAAAACATCATACATATATTTGGCCCTAAAACATCATACTGATAGTATGTGGTCTAAAAAATGTCATACTATACATGTGGTAGTAAAACATTCATACTA